>NC_090829.1:81241161-81544192 GCF_028021215.1 Eschrichtius robustus | reverse complement strand
ATAGAGAATCCTAAAACTGCCACCAGAAAACTACTAGAGCTAATCAATGAATTTGGTAAAGTAGCAGGATACAAAATTAATGCACAGAAATCTCTTGCATTCCTATATACTAATGATGAAAAATCTGAAAGTGAAATTAAAAAAACACTCCTGTTTACCATTGCAACAAAAAGAATAAAATATCTAGGAATAAACCTACCTAAGGAGACAAAAGACCTGTATGCAGAAAATTATAGGACACTGATGAAAGAAATTAAAGATGATACAAATAGATGGAGAGATATACCATGTTCTTGGATTGGAAGAATCAACATTGTGAAAATGACTCTACTACCCAAAGCAATCTACAGATTCAATGCAATCCCTATCAAACTACCACAGGCATTTTTCACAGAACTAGAACAGAAAATTTCACAATTTGTATGGAGACACAAAAGACCCCGAATAGCCAAAGCAATCTTGAGAACGAAAAATGGAGCTGGAGGAATCAGGCTCCCTGACTTCAGACTATATTACAAAGCTACAGTAATCAAGACAGTTTGGTACTGGCACAAAAACAGAAATATAGATCAATGGAACAGGATAGAAAGCCCAGAGATAAACCCACGCATATATGGTCACCTTATCTTTGATAAAGGAGGCAAGCATATACAGTGGAGAAAAGACAGCCTCTTCAATAAGTGGTGCTGGGAAAACTGGACAGATACATGTAAAAGTATGAAATTAGAACACTCCCTGACACCATACACAAAAATAAACTCAAAATGGATTAAAGACCTAAGTGTAAAGCCAGACACTATCAAACTCTCAGAGGAAAACATAGGCAGAACACTCTATGACATACATCACAGCAAGATCCTTTTTGACCCAGCCCCTAGAGAAATGGAAATAAAAACACAAATAAACAAATGGGACCTAATGAAACTTAAAAGCTTTTGCACAGCAAAGGAAACCATAAACAAGACCAAAAGACAACCCTCAGAATGGGAGAAAATATTTGCAAATGAAGCAACTGACAAAGGATTAATCTCCAAAATTTACAAGCAGCTCATGCAGCTCAATAACAAAAAAACAAACAACCCAATCCAAAAATGGGCAGAAGACCTAAATAGACATTTCTCCAAAGAAGATATACAGATGGCCAACAGACACATGAAAGAATGCTCAACATCATTAATCATTAGAGAAATGCAAATCAAAACTACAATGAGGTATCATCTCACACCGGTCAGAATGGCCATCATCAAAAAATCTAGAAACAATAAATGCTGGAGAGGGTGTGGAGAAAAGGGAACCCTCTTGCACTGTTGGTGGGAATGTAAATTGATACAGCCACTATGGAGAACAGTATGGAGGTTCCTTAAAAAACTACAAATAGAACTACCATACGACCCAGCAATCCCACTACTGGGCATATACCCTGAGAAAACCATAATTCAAAAAGAGTCGTGTACCAAAATGTTCATTGCAGCTCTATTTACAATAGCCAGGAAATGGAAGCAACCTAAGTGTCCATCATCGGATGAATGGATAAAGAAGATGTGGCACATATATACAATGGAATATTACTCAGCCATAAAAAGAAATGAAATGGAGGTATTTGTAATGAGGTGGATGGAGTTAGAGTCTGTCATACAGAGTGAAGTAAGTCAGAAAGAGAAAAACAAATACAGTATGCTAACACATATATATGGAATCTAAGGAAAAAAAAAAAAAGGTCATGAAGAACCTAGTGGCAAGATGGGAATAAAGATACAGACCTACTAAAGAATGGACTTGAGGATATGGGGATGGGGAGGGGCGAGATGTGACAGGGTGAGAGAGTGGCATGGACATATATACACTACCAAATGTAAAATAGATTGCTAGTGGGAAGCAGCCACATAGCACAGGGAGATCAGCTCGGTGCTTTGTGACCACCTAGAGGGGTGGGATGGGGAGGGTGGGAGGGAGGGAGATGCGGGAGGGAGGAGATATGGGAATGTGTGTATATGTGTAGCTGATTCACTGTTATAAAACAGAAACTAACACACCATTGTGAAGCAATTATACTTCAATAAAGATGTTTAAAAAAAAAAAAGATAAACAGTACAGCTTCTAGAAGATTACAGGCAAAGATTTCTTAGCCAAGACACAAAAATTGCTAGTCAAAAAGGAAAAAAATGTCAAAACTAAGTTAATTAAAATTAAAAACCGTTCTTTAAAAGACACTGAAGTATGAAAGTGAAAAGGCGAGTCAGAGTAAAAGATTGTGCAACACACATAACCAATAAAGTGCCAGTATTTCAGCAAACATTTTTAAAACCTATACAAATCAGAGGGAAAAAAGACATAAAGACTTCCAACTTTTAAAAATTGGCAAAAACCCAAGGGTTCATCAACAGATAAATATATAAACAAATGCAGCATATACATAACAATGAAATATTACTCAGCCATAAAAAGGAATTAAGTTCTGATACCTGCTGTAACATCGATGAACCTCAAAAACCTGCTAAGTAAAATAAGCCAGTCACAAAAGGACAAACACTGTATGACTCCACCTATATGAGGTACCTAGAATAGGCAAATTCATAGATATATAAATAAATTAGGTGTTACCAGGTGCTGGGAGAAGCGGAAACGGGGAGTTATTGCTTAATATTTATAGAGTTTCTGTTTGGGGTGTTAACAAAAGTTTTGGAAATAGATAGTAATGACGGTCGCACAACACGTGAAAGTGCTTAATGCCGCTGAACTGCACACTTAAAAATCGTTAAAATGGCTAATTTTATGTAACATTTTACCACAATTCTTAAAAATTAATAATGTAATACACCAAAAAACATTGATTGTATACTTTAAATGGGTGAAATATATGGTATGTTAATTATATCCCAATAAAGCTGTTTTTTAAAAAACTGGCAAAAGACTTGAACAGACAATTCACAAAAGAGGATACCTAAATGGCCAGTAAGAAGGGGAAAAGGTGAGCAACCTCATTAGTAATCACGGAAGTGCAAAGTGCAAAATACCTACAAACAGGCACACACAATGAGATACCTTTATTCGCCCATCAGAATGACTAAAGTAAAGTAAGTTGACAATACTTGGTGTTCACAAGGACGTAGAAGAAACGGAACTCTCATACACTGCTAGAAAGGTGTGAAGATCAGCACAATCACTTTGGGAAAACGGCAGTACCTACAAAAGCTGAATACATGCGATTTGTTTCTTAGGTATATACCTAACTCTGATTATGCGTGAAAAGACACATAATGTTCACAGCAGCATTGTTCATTATAGGCCAAAACCAGAAACCACCAAATGTCTATGAGTAGTAGGATGGATAAATCGATACCATGGTGTATTCATACACTGAAATGCTATACTGTAATGAAGATGAAGAAATTATAGCTACATATAGCAACGTGGATAAATCACATAAACAACGTTGAATTTTCAAAGCCAGACACAAAAGAATGCATAATGAATATGGATTATTCTATTTATATAAATTTCAAAAACAAACTAATTTCTGGTATTAGAAGTCAAAAAGTGGTTACCTTTGTCAGTCTCCCAAGGCAATAGAAATAAAAGCAGGGTTTCCCTGGTGGCGCAGTGGTTAAGAATCCACCTGCCAATGCAGGGAACACAGGTTCGAGCCCTGGTCCGGTAAGATCCCACATGTCGTGGAGCAACTAAGCCAGTGCGCCACAACTACTGAGCCTGCACTCTAGAGACCACGAGCCACAACTACTGAAGCCCACACGCCTAGAGCCCATGCTCCACAACAAGAGAAGCCACCGCAATGAGAAGCCCACACACCGCAACGAAGAGTAGCCCCCACTTGCCGTGACTAGAGAAAGCCCACGCACAGCAACAAAGACCCAACTCAGCCAAAAATAAATAAATAAATTTTTTTTTTTTAATTTTAAAAAATAAAAAAAGAAATAGGGGCTTCCCTGGTGGCGCAGTGGTTGGGAGTCTGCCTGCCAGTGCAGGGAACATGGGTTCGAGCCCTGGTCTGGGAGGATCCCACATGCCACGGAGCGACTAGGCCCATGAGCCACAATTGCTGAGCCTGCGCATCTGGAGCCTGTGCTCCGCAACAAGAGAGGCTGCGACAGTGAGAGGCCCGCGCACCACGATGAAGAGTGGCCCCCACTTGCCACAACTAGAGAAAGCCCTAGCACAGAAACGAAGACCCAACACAGCCATAAATAAATAAATAAATAAATAAATAAAATTTAAAAAAAAAAGAAATAAAAGCAAAAAATAAACAAATGGGACCTAATCAAATTTATAAGCTTTTGCACAGCAAAGGAAACCATAAACAAAATGAAAAGACAACCTATGGAATCGGAGAAAATATTTGCAAATGATGTGACCAACAAGGACTTAATTTCCAAAATATACAAACAGCTCATGCAACCCAATAACAAAAGAAACAATCAAAAAATGGGCAGAAGACCTAAACAGACATTTCTCCACAGAAGACATACAGATGGCCAATAAACACATGAAAAGATGCTCACCATCACTAATTATTAGAGAAATGCAAATCAAAACTACAATGAGGTACCACCTCACACCAGTCAGAATGGCCATCATTAAAAAGTCTACAAATAATAAATGCTGGAGAGGGTATGGAGAAAAGGGAACCCTCCTACACTTCTGGTGGGAATATAAATTGATACAGCCACTATGCAAAACAGTATGGCGGTTCCTCAAAAAACTAAAAATAGGGTTGCCATATGATCCAGCAATCCGACTTCTAGGCATATTCTCAGACAAAACTATAATTTTTAAGAATACATGCAACCCTATGTTCATAGCAGCACTATTCAAAATAGCCAAGACATGAAAACAACCTAAATGCCCATCGACAGATAAATGGATAAAAAAGACGTGGTATAGATACAATGGAGTGTTACTCAGCCATAAAAAGGAATGAAATCATGCCATTTGCAGTAATATGGATGCACCTAGAGAGCATCATACTAAGCAAAGTCAGAAAGAGAAAAACAAATACCATATGATATTTATATGTGGAATCTAAAATACGACACAAATGAACATATCTACACAACAGAAACAGACTCACAGACATAGAGAACAGACTTGTGGTTGCCAAGGGGGATGGGGGATGGGAGAGGGAAGGATTGGGAGTTTGGGATTCACAGATACAAACTATTCTATATGGGATGGATAAACAACATGGTCCTACTGTATAGCACAGGGAACTATATTCCATATCCTGTGATCAACCATAATGGAAAAGAATATGAAAACGTATATGCGTGCATAACTGAATCACTTTGCTGTATGGCAGAAATGAACACAACATTGTAAATCAACTATACTTCAAAACATTTTGTTTAAAAAGTGGTTACCTTCGGGGAGCAGGGAATGGTAGGATGATTGAGACGGTCTTTCAGGGCTATTGGGTGTGGGCAATGCACGCCACTGGATCTAGATGGTGGTTACCTAAGTATATGACTTACGATAATTCACTAAGTAGTCCTCAATATTTCTACACTATTTTTGTGTACATTACACTGCCCTGGTCACTATTCTCTTTTCTAATAAGTTTAGCAACTTTGAAATATAATCCAAAAAATAACCCTGTATATCATCGTTCTTCAGTGGACTGAACAACGTATAAATTCTAGAAAGGCAGCAGGAACATGTCAGAAGAAAGTGGGAAGCTACTGTAAACTTAGTTCCATAAAGGAAAAGGCTGAGTAACTACTAAAGATTTTCAGAGTTTGCAGTTGTTATTGCTGTTGATGGAAGGGAGAGATATAATGAAAACAGTGTTTGACAGAAAAGCAACCTGGCAGAGAAGAAAGGATGGATCAAAGAGAAGAAAGGTGAAATAAAAACCCGCTAGAAAACTGTCAGAATACTGTAAACTTAAAATGATAAGGATATAAATTAAGGAAGGTGGTGAGGAAAGAAAGGAGAGCAAGAAATTAAGAACGCTGAGAAGAAATGGTTTAGATTCGGTGGTGTCAGATGTGAAAAAAATGAATTATTTTTGCCGAGGCACAGGCCGTGGGATCATGCACTTGTACAGCATGACTGCCACAGTCTCCAAAGTCTGGACAACATCAGAAGCTTGGGCCACACATAAAATCAGTCTGCCTGAGATTTAATTATAAATATATGCGTGTGTATGTGTGTGTGTGTATATATATATATACACACACATCACACATGTATATATGCAAACTGCCACATATAAAATTAGATAACTATGTGTGTGTTTACATATTAGCAAGCATATATGAAGTAGAAAGGCAAGTAAAGGTTTTGTGAAGTTTAATCTGAATGTGGAAAAGCTGAAGAAGTGCACTCACTGTACCTGGGATAACTACACCACAAGGAGTCGGGGAAAGGGCTGCATTACCCTCTTTCTCAAGTCAACGAGAAAGCTGGCAGGCCGACTTCCACTATGTCAAGAGAATCTGAGATGAGAATCCAAGAGGAAGTGCTCAAGATTGCAAATTATTTTCGTGTTCACGGTCATCATCATCAGTTTATAGAATATTCGTTAGACGTTGACGGAATAAGCAGATTTGATTTATTTCAATGCAGGCAGATGGCTTGGTGGTGGAAATTGTGAAGAGATTTACTGAGCGGCTTCATCAGATCAAGGACATTATGGAATTAAAGGGCTCTAAGAGACCTTACTGGTCCAGCTCCCAGTGGCTCACAACATTGCACTTTCTTATTAATGAGAAAGACAACTCAACCCCCTGAATTCGAAGTAACCAGGGAGGGAGGAGGCAAGAGCACAATTCATTTGTCCAAAGAAGTGCAAATGTTAACACGGAAACTGGAGATATCAAAGGGCAACTGAAACATGTCTTGCTCTGAGGACAATGAAATCACGAATTAGGAAGAATTAAAAGTCACATTTTCAGAAAATATTTTCATGAAAATGAATCATATTTAAGTTTCTATAACTATTTTGGAGTACAAACCTCAAGAACCTTCTCTACTAGTGTGTTTTAGTTTCAGGAAAAATTTAATGATCTGAAGACAAACCATACTTACCAAGAAAACACAGTACGCAGTGAGTTTATGAATCTCAGAATTAATTTGAAAGTTCTGCCAATGTGACTAACTGTCCATTTGGGAGACCACCTGGCTTTGTATAAAAACATTCTCTTTCATGAAAATGCACAAAGAACAGTTGGGAAACACTATCAATGACATACGTCAGAATTAAGACCACACCTCTCCAAAGTTTTAATCACTACCTCCCTGACTAAAAGCTTTTATCACTACCTCCCTGACTAAAATTCTTTGTTTTTTAAAAGCTCACAGGCTTTTCACCTTTAATCAACAGCAGCACTACTAAAATGTCTATATTCACCATGTAACCCAGTATAGATAAATTTTCACACCTATGCCTGGCTTAGACCAAGAAAAGTCATTATGAGATAAAAGCAGAGAAAGGTCCTAAAAATCAATTTAAAGGACCTGGATACAGTGATTGTGGTAAAAAGTTTTTCTGTCACATTTAAAGCCTGTTCACAACTGACACTCTCCTGACACATACGATACCTATCTATGCTATAAAGGATTTAAGAAAATAAAGATGTATGTACATAGCCTGAGTCAAAGTGAACAGAAATTAATTTTAAAATATAATTCTTTATATTTTAAACCACTTTTTATAAAGTTTCTACAACAGATGAAGATGGTTTTAATTCCTAGAACAGATATCACCATAAAGTCTCATTATATTGATGGGGGAGAGGGAGAGGAAAGTCATATAACTATTCTAGCAAAAGTTTTATAAATATGTTAACACCAGTCATATATTATCTCCAGCTTATTTTATTGCCAATATTCTCAATACTTGGAAGCCAAGTTAAAGAATCATGAGATCACAGAACTGGAAAAGAAGAGGAGATTACCCTACCTAATCCCTCATTTTGCAGATGAAAGCAGGCCTGCAGAGCTGTATCATGTGTCCCAGGTCACACCTCCATTGACAACCCTGGATAGAACTCTTGCCTCCTGGCTCAAGTTGGGGCTTAGCAATCCTTATAACAGTAACTATTACTAACCAAGCATTTTCTGTATGCCAGGCACTATGCTAAACAGTTGAGAGATGTGTCATTTCATTTAATTTAGTACTTCTCAAAGCACTGATACAAGATAATCAGACTCAAGCTCAGGACATCATAACACTCCCAAAGTCATAGAACAAATAAATAAGTCAGGAATTCAAACCCAATCTGTCTGACTATACAAACCCATGAACTTTTACACAGTGCTTGTCTCCCCCCAAATGCTAAATGTGTACATCCAAAAAATTCCATTTTTGGCAACCTAGACTACAAAAATACCTACACAAATTTATAGGTTATATGTACAAAGATGTTTACTACATCATTAATACCAAGAAATCAGAAACAACATAAATATCCAATAATGGGGAAACAGCTAAATAAATTACAGTATATACATGCTGTGAAATACTAAATGGTCACTAAAAAGAATGAGGTAGATCCATGTAACAGATGTGGTAACATACCCATATTAAATTGTTATGTTTTAAAAATAAGTTGCAGAACAGTATTTATGGTATTATTTATTTTTTAAAAAAAATTACATGCACAGAACAATGCACAGTAAAAGCAGAGAATTCGGTGGGTGGAGGTGGGTTTGAGTCAATTCTTAAACACTGCTGCATTGTCTGAATTTTTAGGATATGTTACTTTTATAATTTAAAAAATTATCATACAAAAATAAAGAATTTTAAATGAGTTTATTATTTATTTTTTTAAATGTATGCATACTCCATTTAATGCCATCCCCCATAACATAGAATAATTGTGTGGCTATTTGTGTCTAAAACACTTTTCAAAAAAAAAGAAACTAACATCCCATTACAGCACACCAGCATTTCAAGTCTAGTCCATGGACCCACGGGGGTCTCCCAGATCCTGTCAGAAAGTCCATGAGGTAAAAGCTTTTTTCTTAATAATGGTAAAGTGTTATCTGCCTCTTTGCCTGAGTTAACATTTGCACGGATGGTGCAGAAGCAGTGGTGGGTAAAACTGCTGGTGCCTTGGCACAAGGCAAGCCACTGTCACGAAACCGTGGGAGAAGTTATTGTAGTCATCACCGTCACGCTCTCACAGTTAAAAAAGGAAAACCAGTTTTTAAAAAATGTCTTTGTGAAGCAACAACAGCAGTTTCATTACATCTTGACCTTTTCTAATATTCTGTGTGACCGAACAGGCAGAATGAAACATGAATCCCATATGTGGCTACCAGAGCCAAATGGTGTCCCAAGGAGAAGCGCTGGGGCAGCCGCTGGAGCTCAAGGCTAACTCAACTATTCGCTTTTTCCATGGATCAGGACTTGTACTTGAAAGAACAACTGACAGACTAATCATTCAGACTTAGGTACCTGGATGACATTTTCTCAAAATTGAACAAAGTAAGACTCTCACTTCAAGGGAAATAACTGATAACTGTTTGTTGCCAAAGATAAAATTTGAGTAAATATTAAAATTTGGAAAGCTTGAATCTGCCATTGTGAGCTTAATGGCTTCCCAATACTTAAAGGCTGTCTGGTGAGATCAATGGTGATATTAACATGCGATTATTTTTTTACATTTTATAAAATGTAATACATGTCAACATTTGTAAGGTCTGCATAAGTGAACCAATATTTTCCGAATATTATTATTGAACCGAATAATTATTCAACTGAATAATCAATGAATAATGTTACAAAAAAATCACGCATGAGTAAAAGATCCATTTAAAGTACAATATTTAATATCTATTAAAGTGGACTTTAATATAATGGAGTAAGAAATGTTTATTGATATGGTTTCTGATTCTTCATTGCAACCAGTCTTTAAGATACTACCACTTAAAGTGTTTTGGTAGAATATCAAAGAAGAATAACCAAAATTATCTAAAAATGCTATCAAAATACTCCTTTCTTTTCCAAATACATAGTTGTGTGAGGTCAGATATTCTTCATATAGTTCAACCAAACCAAGACAACACATCATAATAAACTGAATACAGAAGCAGATAGGAGAATCCAGCTGTCTTCTAATGAGCCAGACATTTAAGAGTTTTCCAAAAATGTAAAACAATGCCACTCTTCTTGCTCATATTTTTTGGTTTTGGAAAAATTCTTACTTGTCATAGAAATATACTATGTCAACATATAATGGATATATTATTGTTGTTTTTAAATTGATTAATACATATTTTTAAATTTTCTCACTTTTAGTTTCTAATATGGTAAATATTGATAGACATACCCACATAAATAAAAGCTCTTCTGGTCCTCTATAATCATTAAGGTCCCAATAATCTTTAATGCCAAAAAGTTTGAGAATCTTTGCAGTGTACTGTTAACACATTTTTCATGTGTTCTTCATACTGCCTTAAGTCTTGGCCAACAAGTGCAAGTATAGCAATCTGTACTTATACGTGGGCAATACGCATAAGTGAACTGTATTACAAACTTTCTCAACCAATGAAAGCATAAAATGTTAGCCTGATTTGAATATGTTCTGCAACAAGCGATGTTCACTACACTTCAGCCTCTCTTTTTGCCATGTATTTTGTGTTCTGGCAAATGAACTTAACCAACAGGGGCTGTTAAAAGTTGTATAACTGATAGTGATGGGCATGGTCCAAAGAAACAAAGATTAGTATAATGATACTTAAAATTGATGATACTTAAATGATGATGCGAAAGACCCCGAATAGCCAAAGCAATCTTGAGAAAGAAAAACGGAGCTGGAGGAATCAGGCTCCCAGACTTCAGACTATACTACAAAGCTACAGTTATCAAGACAGTATGGTACTGGCACAAAAACAGAAATATAGATCAATGGAACAGGATAGAAAGCCCAGAGATAAACCCACGCACATATGGTCACCTTATTTTTGATAAAGGAGGCAGGAATATACAATGGAGAAAAGTCAGCCTCTTCAATAAGTGGTGCTGGGAAAACTGGACAGCTACATGTAAAAGAATGAAATTAGAACACTCCCTAACACCATACACAAAAATAAACTCAAAATGGATTAAAGACCTAAATGTAAGGCCAGACACTATAAAACTCTTAGAGGAAAACATAGGCAGAACACCTTATGACATAAATCACAGCAAGATCCTTTTTGACCCACCTCCTAGAGAAATGGAAATAAAAACAAAAATAAACAAATGGGACCTAATAAAACTTAAAAGCTTTTGCACAGCAAAGGAAAACATAAACAAGACAAAAAGACAACCCTCAGAATGGGAGAAAATATTTGCAAATGAAGCAACTGACAAAGGATTAATCTCTAAAATTTACAAGCAGCTCATGTAGCTCAATATCAAGAAAACAAACAACCCAATCCAAAAATGGGTGGAAGACCTAAATAGACATTTCTCCAAAGAAGATATATGATTGCCAACAAACACATGAAAGGATGCTCAACATCACTAATCATTAGAGAAATGCAAATCAAAACTACAATGAGGTATCACCTCACACCAGTCAGAATGGCCATCATCCAAAAATCTACAAACAATAAATGCTAGAGAGGGTGTGGAGAAAAGGGTACCCTCTTGTACTGTTGGTGGGAATGTAAATTGATACAGTCACTATGGAGAATAGTATGGAGGTTCCTTAAAAAACTAAAAATAGAACTACCATACGACCCAGCAATCCCACTACTGGGCATATACCCTGAGAAAACCACAATTCAAAAAGAGTCATGTACCACAATGTTCACTGCAGCACTATTTACAATAGTCAGGACATGGAAGCAACCTAAGTGTCCACCGACAGATGAATGGATAAAGAAGATGTGGCACATATATACAATGGAATATTACTCAGCCATAAAAAGAAACGAAATTGAGTTATTTTTAGTGAGGTGAGCGGACCTAGAGTCTGTCATACAGAGTGAAGTAAGTCAGAAAGAGAAAAACAAATACTGTATGCTAACACACATATATGGAATCTAGAAAAAAAATGGTTCTGAAGAACCTAGGGACAGGACAGGAATAAAGACACAAGATGTAGAGAATGGACTTGAGGACACGGTGAGGGGGAAGGGTAAGCTGGGACGAAGTGAGAGAGTGGCATGGACATATATACACTACCAAATGTAAAATAGATAGCTAGTGGGAAGCAGTCGCATAGCACAGGGAGATCAGCTCGGTGCTTTGTGACCACCTAGAGGGGTGGGATAGGGAGGATGGGAGGGAGATGCAAGAGGGAGGAGATATGGGGATATATGTATATGTATAGCTGATTCACTTTGTTATAAAGCAGAAACTAACACACCATTGTAAAGCAATTATACCCCAATAAAGATGTTAAAAAAAATAAAAATAAATGATGATGATACTTAAGGCATCTGCAAGCACACTGTTGAGGTTGCAGTTATGATTAGTAGAAGATTTTGGACATTTTGAGAGCTATAAACATCACTGCAGACTGAGAGGATGGTCCATAAAGGAATGAATCACAGCTGGAAGAAACTATGGCTGGAAATACATAGCCTTCAAAGGACGGAAAGGGAATGGGCGGGGAAGACAACTAGCAATCTCCACCAGGAGGAGGTTATAACGCCACCCACATGAGGCTGACTGAGTCAATGCTCCTATTTCTAAAAAAGCTTCTCTAGTACTTTATACACATGATGTGGGGAGGAGGAGAGAGGGCTTAGACCACATGAGGAGTGATTTTAATTAATTATCTCCATTCTTGGGAGACTAGTTCTAACACACAGGCCCTCAGGACTAAGAATACCAGTGACGTAAATGGGAAACTTCGAGGTTCTAAATCAATTCCCAAAAGTCCAACATCATTCTTCACTACATGGAGCAAAACCTTCAGAAATTCCTTAGGAAAAAAATATCTCAAGATGGACACCTTCAAAGTTTTAGGATTAAAGATAAGCTAAGAGTCAATTTTAAAAGATATGTGAATACAGCATTTCTAAATAAACTTCTAAAATCATAGAATTTGAAAAGACTATGAAAATAGAACTCTATCACCTCTATTCCACAAAACATACAGCAAGGTTTAAAGATTAGTTGAAGCTGACAGTCAAACCAAATCCTTAAAGAAAATTTTAATGAAATTCTCTTTTTCTTTAAAAGAAAAAAAAGCATTCTTTTCAGGTACTCCAAGCACACGGGAGTACCACCTGTTTTTGTAACCACTCACTCATTCAGTCACAATTATCTACTGAGCACTTATTCTGTGCCAGGCATGGTACTGTCTTTTAGGGAAAATGTACACACATACATACATACATATATACACACTCATAATTATATCATAAAGTTAACCTCATGGAACAAGGGGAAACTGTTAGCATAGAACTATGTCCACACTCTCATACACCCCCACCAATTCTAGCTTCTAAGGGGATTTCTGGTTCTGTCTGGTTGGCTGCAGGGTTTTGTTTTGTTTTTTAATGTCAATCCTGGAATAGGTAGAGCTGGATAACTGGAAGGAGCTATGACTGGCTAGATTTATTTACCTGGGAAGAATCTGATGCTACTAAAAGAACGTAACAATCTCCAAAACGGAAGGGGAGGACAAGGAGAGAAAAGAATCAACATTAATGAGAAAACAGGAGTGAGAGAACAGAGTTTACACGAGCTACTGCTGCGAACAGGGAGACTTTGGGCAAAGGTGGATAAAGTTCAAACTCTAAATTTGAACATTTCTTAAGCTTCCACTGGTGTGATCTTCAACAGATTCTGATGGAATTTTAAACTTTTTTTCATTTTTTAAAAAAAATTTGGATTAATGAGTGTTTTAAGAATGGCCCAGAAGTGGGCCCATTACATTAGAGTTACATTCACAATGTCAGATTGTGTTATTACATAGTTGTGACCCTCCATGAAAAAACAATATTGAATTTCCAATCCCACAAAGCTATTATACTTTAACCATCTATCGCAACCCTAAATCCTGATCCACTATCGTTATTAGCCATTAATGTTAACCTAATTCTCTGAAGATTCTTCCAAAAAAACGTTCTGTGGTACAAGAACTTCCTGAACTCAGCGCTTCTGGGATCTCAACTTCTTTACCCACAATGCTTTTCTAAATAAAAGTGTGCATCTAACCTTGTCAGTTTGTTACCTCTCCCAAGATGAAAATGATAAATGAAACCAGTAAGTAGACAACTTCTAAGAATTTTTTATTGAATAGACTTCTTGTTCACATTGGCAAATTGCATTGGTTTAATACTGTTCTATAAAAATTAAAAATTAATGATATTTATGAAAATGTGACCTTCCTATAACACATGAGTGAGGCAGAGCCACACCATATAGCACCTATGTAGTACCCAATAATGCTAATGATGAACTGGTATCAGATCAATGACTGAGCCCACCATTTGTAAAATTAGGAAACACTGACTGACTTCACATTTCTGAAATTTTAAAACCATCACAGAGGGAAACTACTACTACAGTCTCTTTCTTACATGGTAGGAAACCAGGTACAGAGGAAATCAATTACCCAAACTTTAACAGGAAGAAATCCTTCCAGTTTAGTAAGATCAGCTTAACTAATAAGTAAACTAATGAACTTTCCACTTTTAAGACCAAAATCAGCTCAAATCAGATGGCATTTTGAATATCACCCAAGAACTGACAACGTCTCTTAAACTAGCTTCTCTCAAAGTACGATCAAGGGAGGATTTCAGAGCCTCCAGATGGTCTGAGGCTGCCCTCAGAACACGGGTTGGATGTGTAAGGGCCAGGGAGTCCTCATCAAACAAAGGAGGAGGAAATTGAGGGGTCAGTGTTCACTTGAGGTCATCAGACTACAAGAAAGTCAGCAATCCTACCTCAAACTGCCTAACATGTAAACTGGTACCACTGGTGTAGATAACAATAGATTCAGAATCCCTATTCTAAATAGTCCAGTTCTAGATGAGAAATTAGGGGAACGCCACAATTTTCCCAACTTTCACTTCCACACCGGTGTTCTGTATAACTCAGAGCAACTAAAGAATCTTACGTACCAGCACATCACCTTGTTTGACACTAAATCACATGGCTTAAGTACAAAGATTCAAATGAGAATTTTCATTATAAATGCTTCCACTATCGAAGTGTGAAAACACATTTGAAAATGTGCCACATACTGTTACTGTGGGGAAAAAGTCTTTATCCACTGCATCATTACCTTGGGTCTGACAACAGTTCTAAGCATAACATTTTTAAAGCGCTTGGTGATTTAATATTTAAATTGCTTCCTGAGTAGTCCATGTTGAATACTGAACTTAATTTCTCTAAAATTTTCATCCAGTGGCTGTCACCTTTCATGTAGGTCAAACTACAAATTTTTATAAAAAGTGAATCCTTCCAAAACAGTTCCATAATTAAAGTTAGATATAAGAAATGGGAGTTTACAATAAATTTTTCATAATGCTAACAATCAGAGCTCATAATTCTTTTCATTTTATGTCATCTTTTATATATTTTTCTCAGATTCTGGAAGGTTACCTGCTATTTCAAGGAATCATAAGTAATACAAGAAATGCTTTAGATATATCTAACCCACTGGTAGAACTATACAGAAGTAAACTTTTCAATTCAAATTCCCTTTGAAGTTACTCCACAGAAATTAAAACAGAAATTTCTTGACAACCATTTTCTCTCAAAAATTTAAAAGTCCATTTCTACCTTTGGTGCATTCTCCCATTGTAGTGGCCACTGCTATAATGGTTATTTATCTAGCATCCATTTCCCTTTTCTCCCTTCATAATGGAACCAACTTTGTTCCACCCGATATCCACTCTTCCCCCTCATTCCACATTGCAAGTCCTAGGAATGGGCCTTAGTTCATTCACTCCAACTTTGCCATTGACTGGTTCAAGAACTTAACACAGTCAGGACATGGTACCCTCCTGGAGACCGTTATGCTGGGCACTCAACAGCTGTTCATCCTCATCCCCTCCCCACCTTACGGAAACAGTATCAGTGGCCTACCCATGGCCCACTGAATAAAGCCCAAACTCAGTATTCAACGTTCTCTACCATCCTTTTACTACCTTTTTAGCCCTTTCTGCCTCGCATATGCATCTCCTGCTCCAGCAGCTACAAGCCTGGCCTTTCCAGAATATGCCCCTGCACTTTCCACTTCATATCCTACAGCCAGGCTCTTCCTTTGGCTAGGAAAGCCAAACTCTCTCAGCTCAGCCAATTCAAATTCTACTCATTCAAAGTCCAGATCAAAAGGAAACTTTTCCATGAAGTCTCCCTTGATATCACCAACAAAAAATGGCACTCATCATATACTCCTTGTATCATAAATCTCTTGTGCATGCTTACAGCTTGTTTTAAAACCGCAGACTCCTTACAGGCTGTGGACAAACTCTTGCGCATCTTTGTCCTCCACCACCATCCTGCCCCACCAGACACCCAAGTGCCCAGAGTGGGAACTCAGTAAACACTTGCTGAACAAATGAACACATTTTTTGAGGGTGAAAAGTGCCTCTACAGAATAGATTACCACGAAGGCTGAAATGTCCTTGGAAGTCTTTAAAAACATCCTAGTATGGTTTAGGAATAGTTCTGCTGAAGGCAAAGAAACACATCAGATGACCTTGTAAGTCTGATTCTGCAAATTTCATCAACTCTTTAAAAGTATTGCCTAACAATTCAAAAACAAACCATACACAAATGCTATTTACAAGAAGAGGGTGGCATTTATTGTAATATACAAAGGTTAACAACCCAATTTTTTACCAAATATTTCAGTTGTTCTTATAGTAATATTTATAATAGTTTCAGTTATGTCCAAGGGATTATTTAAAAGCCCATTTACTCTATCTTATTTCATACCTAAAGGAAGTAGGACAGAGAAAAATGTTGGTCCTCTCAAAGTAGTAACCAGACAAAATTAATTTAGAAGCACAAGTTTACATAATGCACATACTGATGTCACTTTATTATCTACACATCATCACTAAATATAAACCTACTGAAGTCCAGAGAAGTTATCTGTAATTTTGATTATTTCCTTCTATTACTCCTACGGACCCCTTAAATTGAATTTGTACAATTTAAGTCGGCTAAAATTAGGTTACTTCAAGATCTATGGGTACACTATCAGTTCAACTAAAATTATGGGAAACATACTGATATCTCCAGAAAGAAACTGTATTAACCACAATACTCCATAAATCAGTTAACCTGTTTTTTAAATAAAAGCCTTCAGAATAAATCTCAGTAAATCTCAACAATCAATTAAATGGAACAGAAAAGTTGATTCCACAGGACAGGACACTCACAAAAAGAAAGGGCAGTGTATAAAATGAAAATCAGGATCTAAATATGACGACTATTCATAGAAAATAAAATATAAGAAAGATTAAGTAGAAATTAGAAAATTAAACTTAAATAGATTTTTTAAAAGACAGTTAATAAGAAAATTAAACATGTTTATTTCTTTTGTTCTTACGTTGCTATGTCCTATGTATTTTTGTAGGTCGATTTAAAGCCCTTGGGGAAGAAGCTAGACTATAAAAAAAAATAAATTCTTGTTTTCTAATCTAGTGTAGCACACTGCAGTTATTTTTTAAAATAAAGACCACATTTTCCGTCATAACCTACATATGCTCGTTAAAGGTTTGGGGAAAGCTACAATTTAAAGTTTTCCAAATTATTTTAAAAGCATCTCCAGTTTTCCTGCAGCCGCCTGACAACGGAAACGATTCTAAATCCCGTTTCTCCCTGGACCCAGTAAGTAAGGGAGTTCGTTGTCTATAAAGGGCAAAGAGCGGGGTCGGAGTCAGCGCCGTGTTCAGGACCGGCGGTAACCGCGTGGTGGGCGTAGTTACCTCTGGATCGGAACACCTGAGCCGTGCGGGGGGAGGGGACCGGGGCGGCTGGGCAGCAGCCGCCGCGTGGGCGCGGGAGCCTCGGCCGACAGCAACGAATATGGCCCCCGAGAAAGTTGGGCTCCGAAGACCGGCCCTGGCGAGAAGGCTGTCTGCGTCGCAGGCAGCCTCCCCCGGCCCGCCAGCCCCGCCAGGCCCCACCGGGAGGGGAGGGGAGGGCTACTCACCGTGCAGAGAGAGGAGCAGCAAAGGCGCCAGAGGGGAGCCCCGACAAGTCATTCCGGGGCCGCGGGGAGCGCGCCCGCCGCCCGCCCGGCTCCTCGTCGCGGCAGCGGAGGAGCGGGCCGGGCTCTCTGAGCTCTCGGGGCAGCCCGGACCTCCCAGACCCGCCGCCCGGCCGCAGACCGCCCGGCGGGGCTGGGACTGTGGGACCCGCAAACGAGGCAAGTGCGGCACCCGCGCCGTCCGGCTCCGGGGAGGCTGAGCTGCGACCAGGCGCGACCCGGGCTCGCCGGCCTTGCCCCGCGGCTCCACCGCCACCTCGCGCTGCCCCAGGACCCGCCGGCCCCTCGCGCCGCCCGGGGAGCCACTCCCCACAACTCTCGCCCGGCTACTCGGGCGGCAGCCCGGGTACAGCTCGGCTCCGCGCCGCCCACTCGCCCCGCTTGGTCTCCCCGGCAACCGCGGCTCCAGCGCGACGCCTGGCGGCCCACCCGCTGAGCGAGCGCGGCGCGCAGCTGGCGCGGCCCTGGCCACCTGTGCGCGGGGCCGCGCGCTCCCAGCACACCTCCACGAGCGCTGGGGACCGAAGGCGGGCATCCTCCTCGTCCGCAGCCAGGGCCCCTCCCCTGCCCTGAACCACTCCCCAGACCGGCGGTGACAGTCCTGAGCGCCAGAGAGCTCCACAAGGCAGTTCACCACGACCTGCGTCCGAAGACGCAAGATTCTTTTCTATCGCAGTTTTCAGATGATTTCTATTTGGCCGTTTCACTTTCTCTCAATCGTTTCTTCTGTACCCTAAGTAACCCAAAAAAACCTGACTCTAGCAAAATTAAGACTCGATGAGGTTTGTCCTATACCTTTTATTTTTCCGACTACCGTTTCTTCCTTGAAAAGAGCGTAGGGGCTGTAGCATGCCCCTAACTCCCAATTCCTATCAAAGACCACCCTCTCTTGACCCTTTAGTAAAACTTATATCAACTTACAATATTTAAAATTTTTTCTTTTAAACCCTATCGCTTTCTTAAACTAATTTCAAGTATTTGTTAACTAGTAATGCTTTTATTTTAATGTTAAATAGAGATGCTTTTATTGTGGTGATTGATTACTTTGGTTGGGTTTCTATTTTTTCTTTCTTGCTTGCTTTGGTTGGATGGGAAGAGAGACCTTCATGGCATCTGAAATTATTTTACTTAAATATCTACCTACATCTTTCCTTATAAAACCTAATCTTCATTCCTTTTCCAATGAGGTTCCTGCTCTCTTTCTTAAAGCCCATAGTCCCATTCTACTTCAGCCTCCCACCCAGTCCTTCTAGATTTGAGGACATTATCTCCCCCGGTAATGTCAGACCGTTCTGGTCAATTTCTACAGCAGCATAGATTAGAATTCTTGGAGCCATTCAGAAATTCTGAGCCCCCATCTGGCAGGTACAATCCTCCCAGGGCAACGCAGAAGTGAAAATGGCACGCATGGGAGAAAGACAAATATATAAAACATCTATACATTTGGACAAAGATTGGGAGACATAGGCAAAAATTAAAATAGTATCAGGATGATGGAATTATGGATGCACTTTTTCTTTTTTTGAAAATGTTGCTGTTATAATTTGAAGTTAAAAAAGAAACCACATTAAGAAACATCAATCCCCTTTAACAACAATACCCTGAAAAGATAGTTTGATTATGAATTTTAAATGCTTCAACTTTGCTGACTACTTCCAATTTGCTAGAATCCCTTACCAGACCTCTCTAATGGCAAGAAAAGAGTGATATGACAGTATAGAATTTTTTTTTGATATTAACAGAAGTTTAATATTTCAAGTATTTCATCACTGGGATCATTCTCATTCTTTTAAATTCCAGAGTAAGGACTATATATTCTTTTTCTCCAACCAATCCAGTTCCTTACTTTGTCTTGTACATATTCCTGCCTTCTAACCCAGCCACAAGCACGGTATAAGAGCAAGTAATATAAGGAGAGAAGCAAGGTGTTACTCCGAGCAGGACTTTGCTTCACTATAATCCCAGATTTAAATATAGAGATAGAATATTGATTCTATAATTAAATAAATAACCTAATAATCTAGGCTTAAAAGCCTTCATAAAGCAAGTTCCCTGATATACTTCTTAGCAAGTCAATTCAGCAAATATTTACTGAGTATCTACACTGTGTAAGGCACTGGGTTGAAGGTGAAATGTAAAATATCAGTATATGATCCGCACCCTTAAATAGCTTCCAGTTACACTTGGGATATATCTACAATGTTATGAATCAGCAGAGAAAGAGAGCTGTCCTGCCTCTTTGTCACCATAGTGTACTTCTGCCTTGCCGGACAGGAGCTAGTGAGTTATTAAGAGGACAGAGTGCTCACAGTTTGGTGGAGCAGTCCTTCTAATTGAAAAAGAAGTGTGGCTTCTGAAGGGAGACTGGGGATGATCAGATTTCAGGAGGCAATCTGGCTGCCCAGAAACATGGGGCAGATGGTAGATGGCTGACTCAAAGGAAGCAGATCGGAGTACTGGAAACTCCAAGCGCTGTACACAGAGGCACCCAAAAGGACACTCTCACAGGAAACAAAGAAAAAGTGTGCTATTTAATTCACAGAGCTAATACCTCAGGCATGTACTCTGAGTAAAATTTTTATTAGTAATGAGTTTTACCAACTCTTTTATCCTAATCTGCCTTATGACCACAGTAGGCTTTCTTTAAATCTCAATTATTCTGAGTGGTAAAGCAACAGACAACATCTTTCATTTGTATAATACTTTATAAATGTCAAAGCTTTCACATATATTGTCTGATTTGATCTTCACAGCAACCCCAGGGGGTAAGTAAGGCAAATAGTATTACCCCCTCTTCACTCACTAAGACACTGAGTCTCAAAAAGATCAATGAACATCTCAGGGATTGCAAGTACCAATGGGCAGAACTGGAACCAACCCAACAGTTTTTTCAACCACACCACAAAGTCTTTCTTTTATCTCTTTGTAGACCAACATCTAAAGAAATTTATATCCAAGTGTCTTAAAGCTATCTGTGGGGAACACTGCAATTGCCTCCCCAACATTAATCCCACCTCCAGCCCACCAGCATCCCACCACCACCACCTCCCACCAGCACATAAGTGGCTGTAAAATTTGAATGAGATGAGCCCCACTCTCACCTCTGAGGAGGCTATAGTTGTCTTACCTGACCAAGGAGCGGGGAACGACTGGGACAAGGGACTCTGTTATAGTGAATAATAATTTTGGATCAAAAACACTGATGACCTGACAATACAGTCAACTTCTCAATATTTAAATAGGAATTATCCAAATTCAAATTTTAGTTCTAGACCAGCTTCTCTCCTCCACCCATCAAAATGCTGGACCCATCTCTTTCCACAATCAGTTACTCTGCGTTCAAGAATGGAAAATTAAATTTATGATCAGCTTAGGAGAAACATAATTAGGAAAGAAAACCTGTGGATGGAATCATAAGGCTTTCCAAAGCTAAATATAAATTATTTTAATTAGCTATTTTAAATTATTAATACCACCTATCCCTCTCCATTCATGTATATAATTAAAGGTTAATTTATGTTTTTGAGAATGTTTGTCTATGGAATGTTTTATAAGAACATCATTCATAAAGTTAGAAAATATCTTTTTGATCCTTGTTTGAGCCAGTAACTCATTCTGTAACTATTTTAACCTAGCTGCTTAGAACCATGTATAGTCTAGAGCAGAGCCTGGTGCTTTTTCTTTTTGGTTTAAAAAAAAAAATTTATTGGAGTATAGATGATTTACAATGTTGTGTGAGTTTCTGCTATACAGCAAAGTGAATCAGTTATACATATACATATATCCACTCTTTTTTAGATTCTTTTCCCATATAGGCCATTACAGAGTACTGAGAAGAGTTCCTTGTGCTATACAGTAGGTCCTTATCTATTTTATATATAGTGGTGTGTATATGTCAGTCCCAATATCCCAATTTATCCCCCCCACTGCTTTCCCCTCTGATAACCATAAGTTTGTTTCTACATCTGTGATTCTATTTCTGTTTTGTAAATAAGAGATAAATATTTAATTCTTTAATATGTAAATATTTGTACCTTTTTTTAGATACCACATATAAGCAATATCATATGATATTTGTCTTTCTCCGACTTACTTCACTCAGTATGAGAATATCTAGGTCCATCCATGTTGCTGCAAATGGCATTATTTTGTTTCTTTTATGAGCCTGATCCTTTTAAAAGTAGAACTTGAGAGGAATTCTTCCCTCTTCCCCTTTGTGCAGAGGCAATAAGGTCTCTAAAATAATAATAAAGGAGTAGAGAAGATAATAGTGGAATCATTAGAGTAAAGCAACAAGCAGACTAATAAGCGTTTATTGTATGTTAAGACATAAATAGATCATTTAATATTTTAAAACATCCTTCTCAAATTTTGGATCAATTTGTAACCTAGATATATTGACAGCTTAGTCTTTCCTATATCTGTTTCTGCCTATTCCTCTGGTAACTCTTGCTAGACAAGATTTACGCAAAAGTAAACAGCATCTCCATTCCCCTCACCATAGCCCAATCCCTATCACCATTGTGAATATTGCTAAGTGAAGTTTCACATCTTCATTCATTTTGGGAGAAGTTTGCTCTTTTCCTTGAAACCATGTCATTATGAACACATTTATTTTTAGGCAAAGTTATTCTCTGAGCAGGGCCCAGTGTAACTAAGTGCTTTTGAATTTATTCTAATGGCAAATTTAAAATGGCACCACTATGTTTTTTAGGACTTGAAAGGGCAATAGCATAAGAAGCATTTTATGTCACCTGAAATTTTTTTGTATTCTCTTTCTTATAAGGAAAATAATTTTAAAGTATTCTTCAAAGTCTCTACCAGTTTTCACTAATCTAAATTAATCTGCTTCAAACTCTGTTACTTGATTCTATATACTGGGGTATTGGCAATCAATTTTCTTATTTTTTTCAAATTTGATGAGTTTTTCATAGAAGTTTAGAGTATACATCAGACTTTCATTTCTGACAACAAAATAGATGAGAGACCTTGACTTAACAAAAATTGTGAAATTATTTTTTCAATCTTAAATGAATTGATGAGCTCTCAACAAAATATGGAAAAGTCAAGCTAAAATCTAGAAGAAGGAAGGAATCCTTCTTGTATGTTCTATTCTCAACACAGCATCCAGAATGATCCTGTTAGGTCAGATCAGGTCACTCCTCAGCCCAAGTCCTTACAATGGCTTCCCATCTCAGAGTGAAAGTGTAAGTCCTTGCTATAAACTAAAGGGCTTGTATTAGATTCCGATTGCTGCTGTAACAAGTCACTACAAACGTAATGGCATAAAATGAAACAGATTTATTATCTTATAGCTCTGAGGTCAAAAGTCCAAAGTGTCATTAGGCAATCATCTCATCTCAAGAGGGCAACGGGGCTGTGTTCCTTTCCTTCTTCGCTTCAAGAGCCCACCTATTTTCCTTGGCTCACGGCCCCCTTCCTCCATCTTCAGAGCCATCAACATAGACCTTCTCCCACTGCCATCTCGCTGACTCTCTCTCCTGCCTCCTTCCACACTGAAGGACCCTTGTGATTACAGTGGGCCTGCTTGGATAATCCAGGATAATCTCCTCATCTCCAAGTCAGTTGAAGAATGACCTTAACCTCATCTGCAACCATAATTCCCCTTTGCCATGTAAGGTAACATATCCACGGGTTCTAGGGATTAGGAGGTGGGCATCTTTGGTGGGGGAGGGGGCGTTATTCTGTTTACCACAAGGCCCTACATGATCTAGTCCCCCATTTTCTCTCTAATCGCTGCTTCTGATTTCCCTCGCTCATTCTGCTCTCACTACAATGATCTCCTTGATGTTCCCTGAATAAGCAGGAACGTGTTTACCTCAGGGCCACTGAAATTGTTCTTTCTCTAGGTTTTTGCATAGCTCTCCTTTCACTTCCTTTAAGTCTTACATGTCACCTGAAGTTAGGCCTTAGCTGACCCTTCTATATAAAATAAAAAGTTTAAACACATTTTAAAATACCTTTCCCTATTGTATTTTTTTTATTGATTGATTAATTTATTGATTTATTTGGCTGCGTTGGGTCTTCGTTGCTGCGCGCAGGCTTTCTCTAATTGCGGCGAGCAGGGGTTACTCTTGGCTGCGGTGCACAGGCTACTCATTGCAGTGGCTTCTCTTGTTGCGGAGCATGGGCTCTAGGCGTGTGGGCTTCAGTAGTTGTGGCACGCGGGCTTCAGTAGTTGTGTCTCTCGGGCTCTAGGACACAGGCTCAGTAGTTGTGGCGCATGGGCTTAGTTGCTCTGCAGCATGTGGGATCTTCCCGGACCAGGGCTCAAACCCGCGTCCCTTGCATTGGCAGGCAGATTCTTAACCACTGCGCCACCAGGGAAGTCGCGTCCCTATTGTATTTTTTCTTAGCACTCCATCACTAATACACTATATTTTACTTAATAATCATGTTTGTTTATTGTCTGCATCACCCAATAGAACTAATAAGGACAGGGATTTTGATCTGTTTTATTCATTGCTGAATTCTTGGTATCTTTAACAGTGCTTGGCACATAGTAGACACTGAATAAACATTTTGAATAGATGAATCAGTGACTGAAGCAAAATTTCACAGGATTGAAACCAATTGGAATGCACTCTCTGGCCACAATTATATTAAGCTAGATATCAATAACAAGATGAATTTACACACACACACACACACACACATTTGGGTGTTAAGAAAGGCACCACTAAATAATTCAAAACCTAAAATTAAATCATAAAGGAAGCTAAAAGTATTTAGAAGAAAACAATAATAAAAATATTTCATATCAAAGCCTGTGAAATGCAACTAGAATATATACTTGGAAGGAAACTTAGAGCCTTAAATGTTTACATTAAAAAAGATGAAAGCCTAAAAACATTCTCTGACATAAATCGTAGCAATATTTTCTTAGATCTGTCTCCCAAGGCAAAAGATATAAAAGCAAAAATAAGCAAATGGGACCTAATCAAACTTAAAAGCTTTTGCAAGCAAAGGAAACCATTAAAAAAAATGAAAAAACAGCCTATGGATTGGGAGAAAATATTTGCAAATGATGCACCCAACACGGGGTTAATTTCCAAAATATAGAAACAGCTTATACAACTCAATATCAAAAAACAAACATCCCAATCAAAAAATGCACAGAAGACCTAAATAGACATTTCTCCAAAGAAAACATACAGTTGGCCAACAGGCACATGAAAAGATGCTCAGCATCACTAAATATTAGAGAAATGCAAAGCAAAACTATAATGCACCGCACACAGGTCAGAATGGCTATTGTCAAAAAGTCTACAAATAATAAATGCTAGAGAAAAGGGAACCCTCCTACACTGTTGGTGGGAATGTAAATTGGTACAGCCACTATGGAGAACAGTATGGAGGTTCCTAAAAAAACTAAAAATAGAGCTATCATATGATCCAGCAATCCCACTCCTGGGCATATATTCAGAAAAGACAAAAACTCTAAATCAAAAAGATACCTGCACCCCAGTGTTTATAGCAGCACTATTTACAATAGCCAAGACATGGAAGCAACCTAAATGCCCATCAACAGGTAACAGGATAAAGGATAAACAGGATAAAGAAGTGGTATATATACACAATGGACTATTACTCAGCCATAAAAAAAGAATGACATAATGCCATTTGCAGCAACATGCATGGACCTAGAGATTATCATACTAAGTGAAATAAGTTGGACAGAGAAAGACAAATATTGATATTATACGATATCACTTATATGTGGAATCTAAAAAATAATACAAATGAATCTATTTACAGAACAGAAACAAACTCACAGGCATAGAAAACAAACTTAGGGTTACCAAAAGGGAAAGGGAGGGAGGGGGATAATTTGGGGGTATGGAATTAACAGATACACACTACCATATATAAAATAAATAAACAACGAGGATTTACTATATAACACAGGGAATAGTATTCAATATCTTGTAATAACTTATAATGAAAAGTAATCTGAAAAAATAATATATATAACAGAATCATTTTGCTGTACGCCTGAAACTAACACAATATTGTAAATCAACTATACTTCAATTTTTAAAAAAAGATGAAAGCCTAAACACTAATTAATTAAGATATAGCTTAAGAAGTTTGGCAAAAAAAATAAAATAGGTCCAAAGAAAATAGGAGGGGGACTTCCCTGGCGGTCCAGTGGTTAAAACTGCATGCTTCCAATGCAGGGGGCGCGGGTTCTATCCCTGGTCGGAGAACTAAGATCCCACAAGTCCGGTGGCATGGCCAAAAAATAAAATAAAAACTAGAAGGGGAGCTACACATATTAAAAAAAGAAAAAGAAAATAGAAGGAATAAGATAATAAAGAGGTAAAATTAATAAAATATTAAACGAACATGTAATAGAGAAGATAAACACAGCCAAAAGTTGGTACCTTGAAAAGCTTAATTAAATTAACTAAAATGGTGAGACTAATCAAAAATTAAAATGAGGGAGGGAGAGCTCTCAAATACTATCAGAATAAAAAAGGAGAGACATCACTATAGATGCTGCTAAAAAGATAAGGAGAATAATGAACAATTTTATGCCAATAAATTTGAAAACTTGGAAGAAATGAACAAATTCCTAGAAAAATATAACTTATCAACACTTGCTCAAAAATAAACAGAAAACCTGAATAGTCTCATATGGATAAAGTAATTAAAGTAATAGTTTAAAATCTTCCTACAAATAAAACTTCAGATCCAGATAATTTTAACAGCAATTTTTACCAAATATTCAGGAAATTAAAAATTCCAGTCTTTTGCAAACTATCTGAGAATACAGAAAAAATAGGAAACACTCCTCAACTCATTTTATGATGCTAGTATTATATTGAATATCAAATATCAGCAAAAATAATGGGAGAAAGGGAAAGGGGCCAATTTTCATCATCTAGAGAGATGCAAATGAATATTAGCAAACCAAGTCCAGTCAAATATGAAAAGGGTAATGCATCACACCACTTGGATTTATTTCAGGAATGTAAGATCGGTTAACGTCTGAAAAATAATGCTATTCACTACATTAAGAGATGAAAGGAGAAAAATCATATGATCATTTCATTAAGTGTCCGTGAAAGCAAGGCTTTGAGAAATCTGGTTTCCGCTCTTGGAGAACAGTAAAATCAGCATGAAGAACTGTGGGGTAGGTGACTACTTTTAATGGCACTAGACTGCTTAAAGAAAGAAGGTAACATACTTAAATTCCTAAATTCTGGGCTCAAGGCCTGGAATGAAAGTCAGGTGCTTTCTAAGAGTGTGCGAAAATAATGTTTCCTCAAAGATTTAGGGTTGAAATAGATTCAGGGCCTCAGAATCAGTTTCAGAAATAAGGTCTGTAGCCTCTATAATCTCATTCCTTGCTGGGTCATTTATATATTTACAAGTTTAACTAGCTTTCTGATTCTTTCCTTTTCCTTTACCCTGCTATTTTATTTAGGATGTGATGGTGGCAGGTAACTTTACAGTTAGTCCACAGACTGAATAATATCAAGACGGAAGAACAACCCACTGGACTTAAATCTGGAAAATGTAACTAATATTAGACTTTGGGTTGTCTTCTAAAATGGAAGAATTGAGTGATTTTTCAGTTGTAAGAAAGATACATGCATTATGTATTTTTTAAGTATAAATATAAGGAAAAATGTATTGGTGGATGTTGGATATCAGAAGGGCTGGACTCTGGGGAATTTTTTGATTGCTAAACATTTTTTTGACTGCTAAGCATCAAGACCCTCTTCCAGTGTTCAGAGAATTCCCCAAGGTTTGATTCTCAATGGGAAGTAGAGTATACTCTCCACTACCGAAGCCAAAAGTGCTTCCCCGCCTCCTAGCAACCAGAGTGCAGTCAGGGCAACCAGGTATGGCATCCAGTACGTGGTGCTGGAAGCGGTGGTGGTGCCAGGAGGACTCACTGGATTGTTCCTACACTGTCATTTTGGCTACCTAGCTTCCTTGGGTTGCTGCTTGTTTTCTGATCCTCTAGACTCCCCATCTTTTCTACGAGCTACCCAACATCCTAGACTTTTTCTTCTTTAATTAATCACCATCCATTTCTGTTGCTTGCCACAAAGAACACTGTCTTTAGGATTAAAGAGTTCTGAGGTTCTTTCCTTTCTAGAAGGAGGTTAGAGATACTCATTAACTCATACTTCAAATGGGGAAGGTCGTACTTGATGAGAGCCATCAGAGAAGATCTTTCTAGGCTAGTACTCAAAAGATATGAAGAAACAAGCCATGAAAAGAACCAGAAATTTCAAAAAAGATGGCCTCTAGTCTGGTAACATCCACACATTGCTATCAGTGTGTGGATCAGAGCCAGTTGGTGTACATTTCAGATTTAAATTCAATCCATATTTACGGCATACTTACTATGTGCCAGGCACCATGCTATGTGTTTTAGTGTACATAGTCTCATATAAATCCTCACAAAAACCCTGTGAGATATGTCGTTTTACTCCATGTTTTCAACTGAAGAAAACTGAGATTCAGAGAAGCTTTGAAATGCTTGGTCAAGATCACTCAACTCTTTATGTAGTAAAACCCAACCTTTCTGACTCTAAGGCCAGTTCTCTTTCCACTAGACCCTGAAATCTCTATTTGAATTGGCAACCTGATTAACATTCAGAACTGATAATACTTCAGCTACTTTTTAGTATTAAATGATTATTGGTTTAGATGTTAGCCCGTCTTCTGAATCTGTTCATGAATATTCTTCCTTAAAAGATATAGACTTACACAATTAAATGGATACCATCTCCCTTAAAAATTATTCTAAAATTTTATATTTAATGAGCTTGAAGGACTAAATAATACCTGGATTTTGTGTGCCATTAATAATAAAATCAGAAATAACCCATAAAAATGGAATTCAAATTAAGAAACAGTGAGCCACACTAACGTTTCTATAGTCACACAATGAGGAAAAAGTTAGATGCCCTAAAAGATATTTTAATTCCAATAAATTGGTTTATAGCTTTAATACCATTTTAGAAAAATCCATATATATCTACTCATTATTACCAAAATCCACATATTAATACTCTGTAATCCTAAAGGAAGGGTGCCACAGTGTGAGACCCTTCTTGTACACTGTTTCAGACCTTCTCAGCCCTACCTCTTCTTTCATCCTTTGCTGCAGGCTTAGCTCCTCTTCTCACTGTATAACCTGACAGTGACTTGCTTCATGGTGGCCCATACCAAGTACCTCTCCCTGCTCAGCAGCTTCTCTGACACTGCTGCCTGGGACACCAGCAGGAATCTGGTGGTAGTGACTCGTGCAACCCGGTAGCTCAGGGATGTCAACACTTACGGGGCCACTCTTGACTAATGTGGGATGGGCGCCAGTGGATAATCCTTCTCCCTTGCATTCTCCAAGTAGACAGTTCTTAGTTCATCAAGCTCCTCAGAAGGTCCTGGCGTGATCAACAGTAACCAACTGACAATGAACACAGCCTTGACTGGCTCTTCTGCCTTCCCTTTTCACTCCCCCATCAATTAACTTTCCCCTCTGAAATTACTTTTTAAATAAACTAACTCTACATAAGCCTTTGACTTGACACAAGTTATCAGGGGAACCCAGGTTAAGAGACCTACTCTTAAGTAAATTTTATATATCTGTTATACAGTTCTTACTAAGATTCTACTATAGTTTCTTTTTAATAGACAGATCTTTTCATATTGCACATCAAATTTCTGGGAATAGTACATTTCTTCTTGTCCTATAGGTCTTGGCAGGTTTCTGTCATGTGTCTTTCTTGATATCTAGAATCAGATAAGGCAAACACAAAATGTAGCTTTTGCATTTGAAGTTCTAAATGATGAAAGGTATGCTCAGTTTCACCTCTGCTTTATTTTTTAATAACCTTTGGAAAGTCACTTAACCCTTATGCCTCAACTATCTCCTTTATAAAAATTATTTTATTTCCTACTTCATGGTTGTTATAAGGATTCAATGAGGTAATATATGTGAAAATGCCTATTACAGGTCCTGGCAGATAATCAGCCTGGCAAGTAATGTTAGCTGTCTTTATTATTATCATTAGTGTAGATTATTGACTCTATTTGAAAGTCTGCCATCATGGGGATAAAATATCCATTTTGTGGATTTGGTATTTTCACCAAAAACCTTTTATTAATTGTATTTTGCAGCCATAAGCGAATATCTGAATTCATTTAGTGTTTGGAATCAAGATATACCCATAGGCCTTCCCTGGTGGTGCAGTGGTTGAGAATCTGCCTGCCAATGCAGGGGACACGGGTTCGAGCTCTGGTCTGGGAAGATCCCACATGCCGTGGAGCAGCTGGGCCCGTGAGCCACAATTACTGAGCCTGCGCGTCTGGAGCCTGTGCTCCGCAACAAGAGAGGCCGCGATAGTGAGAGGCCCGCGCACCGCGATGAAGAGTGGCCCCCGCTCGCCACAACTAGAGAAAGCCCTCGCACAGAAACGAAGACCCAACATAGCCATAAAAATTAATTAATTGATTAATTAATTTAAAAAATAAATTAAAAAAAAAGATATACCCATAGAATAAACTGAGCAAACCTGTGTCTGGATCTTTAAAATGAGAGACGTCAAGGCATTATTGCTTTAACAAATACCTTTGCCTCACAACCAATCCTACCCTGTCCTTCCCCCATTACTGAAAGTTCACAGCTTCCATGCAGTCCCTCATCAATTTAACAGGTATAGAAAAACCCAGGTATGATTGTTGAGTGGAAAATAAACAGTTATATCATGTAAAATGCACAGCCATAGTATTGTGAGGTTAAAAAAATAACTGGGTTAATAAATTGGCTAGCTGGCCAGGAATTCCAGAGGTCCTGTTGCTGGATCCCTGTCTATTCCTGTCCTAGCTGTGGTTTAGCGCCACCTGGTGGCACCTCAAACTAAAGCTCGGCTATTGGGAATGTTTCTGGGTCCTGTATTGATAGGTACTTCCAGGGCAGCCTTGGTGATTCCAGGAACAGTGAGTTGGCACTTGTTTCATCAGTTTGATGCAAGAATGCTGGGCCATAACATATGGGGACACACCCTCTGCTTCCTAAGACAGAAGTACTTGCTATTTAACCTTCTAAACTCACTCACCCCACCAAATCCTCCCTTAGAAAGTAAACACTTTAGCCTCCACTCCCTTCATCCCCCGCCCCATGTGAAAAAAAGGGCTGAACACAGAACAGGAATTGTAAATTGCATTATATACTAATTCTCATTATTGATGGGGCATATTATAATAGGATTGGTTCTACAGTATTTAAGAGTATACCATCTCCCAGGCTCTGTCTCCGTTTTAAGTGGAAAGGGCAGAAATTCATCACATAATCCTACAAATAAATGTGACAGTGATATGAAGGAGAGAAATTGGATGTTAAGTGGGATTGAAACAGAATTTAATGTAATTAAAGAGATCAGGGACAATTTCCCTAAAAAAATGATTCCTTTACAAAGATTGAAAGGTTGACCAGGCAAAGGGGAAATAGGTAATTTCTGGCACAGGCAATAGAATGTGTAATGGGGGTATTTTGAAACAATTAAAACTATGCATTTTAATCCCCCTTTGTAAATCACATTTTCCTGCAATACCCCCTCCCCCAGGTCAAGCCATAAGTTTTGTTGTGCGCAGAGAAGGATAGAAAAGGCCCCTAGGGGGAGAAAATGTCATTCTTCTGCTTTGAGAATGACAGTTACTTCTTTGAGTTTATGGCAGAGCTACTTTCTTGTAGCCAAGCTTCAAGAGAGGGGAAATTTCTACCTACTTTTATTGTTGTTCTTGTCATTATTGTTTGTAGTTTTGTTTGTTTTTAATTCCAATAGCTCCTTTTTAAGTATCAAGAGATAAGTCAGATGGATTCAAACAAAAAGATTTCACTGTAAGTCACCCTTAAGACAGGTCAGAGGATATCATATAAGTGGGTTCCAACCCTAGGAAAAAGGTAAGGGAAACTTTTCAAAGATGAACCAAGGCAGAGAGAGAGAGAGAAGGCCCGGAAGCCAAGTTGGAGTGTCCTCACTTTCCCTGTAGTGGTTAGCAGTTCAGGGAGGTACTACTGCAGCTAGGTAAGTGGATGGTGGAAGAACAATGGCTGCGGCAAAGTCTTGACACGTAGGCCAGAAGATGACCTCACAGAGCTGCACGCACTCCATTATGGTAGTGCATAAGGACAGGTTAGGGTTCTCATGTTCTTGGTTCAGGGAAGGGAAGGGAGGGCACTCTGAGATGCCAAGAAAACTGGTGTGCCAGAGGGCCCTGCAGTTGGAATGAAATGACCACAGATGAAAGACTACACCAATGTCAGAAAGATGTTCTCCTACATTTTCTTCTAAAAGCTTCATTGTTTTACCTTTCACATTTATATCTGCAATCCATATGGGTTTGATATTTGTGTATAGTGTGAAGTAGGGATAGCCAGTTAACCCAGTACCATTTACTCAAAGTAAGAAAAATCCTTTCCTTACTGAACTACAGTGTAGCCTGCATAAATGAGATAATTGAGTATGTGTGGGGTTTCTGCCTCTATTCTGTTCTTGTTGATCAATTTCTCTATCCTAGCTAAAATAATACACTGTCTTAATTACTATAGGTATATAATAGTCTTGATATCTGATATCAGCTTTGTTCTCTTTCTTAAGAGCACCTTGGCTACTCTTGGTGCTTTACATTTCCCTGTGAATTTTAGAATCACACCTCAATTTCCACGGTGAAATCTCCTGGAATTTTGATTGGAATTGTGTTGAAACTATAAATTAATTTAGGAAAAATTATATCTTTACTATTTTAGGTTTCCCAATCCAAGAACAGGTCACATCAATCAATGTATTTATGGTTCTTTCATTTCTCACAATAATATTTAGTAGCTTCTCATCCATTTTTAGTTAAGTTTATTCCTAGGTATGTGATATTCTTTGATGCTGTTGTAAATGGTTTCATTTTTCAAATTTCATTTTCTATTTGGTTATTGCTAGTGTATAGAATAAATTAACTCTTGTACATCTAACTTGTTTCTCACAATCTCATTAAATTCATTTACTGACTCCAATAGTTTATCTATAGATTCTTTTGAATTGTCTACATACACAATCATATCATCTGAAGATAATACGTTTATTTCTTCCTTTTCAATTCTTATTTACTTATTTTTCTTACCTATTATACTTCCTAAGACATCCAAAATATGTTGAATGGAAGTGCTGGTAGCAGGCCTCATTGTCTCTAGTCAATATCAGAGGGAAAAAATTTCAATATTTCATTGTTTATTATGATGTCTCCTATAGATTTTTATCTACTGTTTTATCAAATTAAGAAAAATCCATTTTATTCCAAGATTACCAAGATTTTTTAAAATCATTCACGTGTCTTAAATTTTCTCAAATGCTTTCTTTTTGTTTGTTGCAATGATCATGGATTTTGTCTTTTTTTTTTCTCTTGGCCATGTGTAAATTACCTTAATTGATTTTTGAATACTTAACTACCATTTTGTCTGTGAAATAAATCCCAATAGTCATGATGTATTATCTTTTTTACATATAAATGGATTTTTTATGCTTTATTAAGAATTTTTGAATCTACTCTCATGAGAGAAATTGATCTGTAATTTTATTTTCTTACAATTTCCTTGTCATGTTTTAAAGTCAAGGTTATGCTGGTCTCATAAAAAGTAAGGAAGTATTCCTTTTTTTCTATTTTACAAAAGAATTTGTGAAAGATTTGTTTTATCTCACCATAAATGTTTGTAAGAATTCACTTTTATATCCATCAAACCTGGGATTTTCATTATGGAAAATTATTTTTAATGGACAACCTTTTAAATAAATATAACACTATTCAGGTTTTCTATTTCTTCTTCTGTCAGCTTTGGTTACTTGTATTTTTCAAAAATTTATCCATTTCATCCAAATTTACTGGTATAGAATTGTTCATAATAGTCTCTTTGTGTATTTTTGATGTCTGTAAAATCCATGGTAATGTCACCTTTTTTATAACTTATGTAGGTAATTTGTATTTTTTTTACAATGGTGGGACAGGAATAGGATAACAGAGTCCACCTGGATTAATCATCATTTCAAAATCCTAATTTAATTACATCTGCAAAGACCTTTTTTCCAAACAAGGTAACATTCACAAGTTCCATGAATCAGGGTGTGGATATGTCTTTTGGGGGATTACCATCCAGCCCATTACACTTGGTTTGCAACAGTCTTACAGTGATATGCCCAGATGTAGTATTCTTTGTATTTATGATGCTTACAGTTGGCTGAGTTCTTTAATCTATGGCTTGATTTACTTTAGAAGTTTTGGAATATTCTCAGTTATACCCTTTTCAAGTGTTGCTTCTGCCCCATTCTCATCTCTCTCTTTCTCTGGGTCTCTAACTAACATATTTAAGACCATCTGCATATGATTCATATGAAGGGTGTGCTGGAGTCAGCTTGTACCAGCTTGCCAGAGTGAATTGTTAAATATTCAGGAATTTTGTGAGATATCTGTTAAATCATCAATAGCTTGAAATAGCTATGGTAATAGTGTTTACACCATGGCAATCAGTTGTATCACTACAATCAAGACTTTCTTTTCCAGAGAACTAGATTTAGCTGGAAACGGTTACAAGATTGAGGTCTGGGTTGAGGCACCTGTGATTCTTATGGTTTTCCTTCATCTCTACAAGATAAATCACCCCTATCCATTATGTCTTTCATGTTTCATGGAGGAAAAAGGAACAAGTCCAACAGAAAAGGCATACCAGCCATGGATCACTCACTTTAAGTAGACCCAGAAGTTCTAACTTAAACTTCCATTTGTACATCATTGACCCAAACTGTATCACTTGTCCACAAGGGAAGCTGGAAAATGTAATATTTGTTAACCTGAATACAATGTTGCCCCTAAGAAAACTGGACTTCCCTTAGTAAGGAAAAAGGAAAGAACGGATATTGGGTGGGCAGCTAGCAATCTCTGCTACAGTTCCATTCTTAGCCCTTCTTTTATCTTCTTTCTTATCTAACTAATAAACTCTATAATGGGACACGAGAAAACTTTTCTGTTCCAAATACCTTATCAAAAGCCCAAAGAGAGTCCTATAATTTCATATTTGCACGGAAGAAGCATGACTTCCCTATCTGTAGTGATCTTTTATCAATGAGAAGGAAATAATTTTACCGGCAACATGTTTCTACCTCACTCAGTTCTTCCCTCAAATAAGAAATTTTCAGTAAATGACTTCTTTACTGATCTCTGAAGCCTGACCTCGGTCACAGATTTCTGCCAAACTGCTTTCAAGGAATCAGGCTTTCAAAGCAACTTTTTAAAAGTATGTTTTAAGTGGAATATATTATTTTAAAATAGCTTTGTACTATGTAATGTAATAAAAGGACAATAGTTTGTCTTAAAGAAGAGATTGTAATTGTAGTATTTCTTAATAGAGCATATAAAGATATGTTAGTGACGATGATCTATATCTACGTCATTGGTAAGAGAGAGAAGAGGCTTAAGTTTTAGTAGGTTGGGTTCCTAATTAAGACCAGAAAAGCTATGAGGGAGTGAAATATATTACCATGGAAATCAACTGAGTCAACTTTAGGCACGACAGATCAAAAAGGAGAAAAATTCCTCTTGGAAATGATACTGTAGAGGGTGAAAGAAAGACTAGACGACCACTGTAACTTTTTGAGATTATAGGGTATAACTTAAATACATCTGAAAAATGCAGATATTGATTTTGAAAAGGTCTAACTTCAGATAATATAATAAAACCCCAGGTACCTTCCATGATATTCTGCAGGCAGCAGTTAGGAGGTAGGTGGTATAAATGTATTAGATATCGTTGTTAACATTTACCTAGTAATCAGAAAATCAATCTCCAACCTCTCCTTTTGGTCCTTTCAGAGTAAACAAATAGGATTAGGGACCCTAGTTAAATAAAGCAAAGAGGGAAAAAGGAAAGAAATCACATACTTGCCACCAATTAAAAAGGTGCTATACTTTAACAGTTGCTCACTGCTTTGAGAGGAAATTTTTCACTTCTCTGATTCTGTTGTCATGGCAATGGAAATGGAGACCTCTATCTTTCCAGCTCTGAAATTCCATATAGCAATGATTCACTAAAGTATGAGACAACTCTGGAAGAAAAGGCATTGGGTAGGAGGAGTAATGATTGTTGAGGCCCTGCTAGGTGTAGGGCACTTTGCATTATCTCATTTAACCCTGACAGCAATACTGGGAAGTATCTTCAATTTACAAAGGAGGAAACTGAGGTCCATTAAAGCTTCTTAACCAAGAATACATACATAAGCAGTGAAGTTGGAATTCAGATGTTCTGACTTTAGAGCACAGGCTGTATCCCCTATATCACAGTTCTTCCAGACCAAAGAAGAAAATAGTATAACTTTTCACCCTAGGTCCTCAGCAAGAGGATGTGCAGGATGGTTCTACACAATTTACTCCTCACCACAACTTAGGAAGAAGAATTATGTTCATTGTGCAAAGGTGAAGTAACATATACAAGGAACGCAATTCCTACTTGTAGAAATGATGGGGAATTGATACAAGCCTATCTGACTATAAATTCAGTCCTCTTTCCACTCTCCCATTCTACCTATTATAACATGAAGTGGTTACAACATGTAGTCTGAAAGCAGCCTATTAAAAATAAACCATGTATACAACAGATGCAGAAGTACTGGCAGTACTGCCCTATATTTATCTACTGCATAAGTGTTTAATATCATCCGGAACCTGGCTCTCAGAGCTGCTAAGCAATTTTGTATATTCTGAGAGATTATGTGGGCTACAGAGATACTTCTGGCCCTGTCAAAGCAACTGGTGCCAATGCATTCTGTTCTCTATCACCAATGGAGCCAAGCAAAAGTGCATAACTATAATAAGATCTGATCTACTTTAATCTAGTTAACATGATCCAGGGATATAAGGAAACTGATACCAAAATAAATGTCCATACTAATGAGAAAGGCTTAGTTTACATAATCAGAAGTCCCTGAGGTGACCATGCAGGAGCTGCTACCTGCTCATGGCTACTCTCTCGAAGGAAACACACAAGAAAACATGACTGATGTTCATGACCAGCACAATGCCCCAGTCAGACGAGAGATCTGGTTAAGACTGAGGCCACAGACCAACGCTTATCTGAAAAATCACACTCATACAGTAGAAGTTTTATTAGAAATCAGAGTATCAAATTTAACTACGTAAACTCAATCGTTCACCCCCTATCAAAAGTTCAAAACTAAGAATACAGAATTTGTAAACCATTTGCCATAGGCTAACTTGCCATAGATTTGGCTTGTCTGACCTTACTGGGCAACCGTGCCACAAAGCATTATAATATATCTAATAATGGTGGTTTCAGTCTGTCAAGAAGTGAAAGCTAACTTTAGGCACTTTTCTTGGTGCTTCTCATGTCTCATTGAATCCTCCCAATTTTGAGATATATAGAATATTTTGTATTGGCAAATAACCATCAGTTGCTCTCACACTCCATTTTTGAGAAGCTATGACCCAGTTTGGGAGACTTAGGTATTACATTAAATCCCTCCCTTATGTCCCCCAGTAAGCAAGCTAGAGTCACTACAAGTCAGAAGATATGAATTTTTTTTAAAAAAACAGCTTTATTGAGACATAATCCACCTATCACATAATTCACCCATTTAAAGTACACAACTCAATGGTATTTAGTATAGTCACAGAGTTGTACAACCATCACCACAATAAATTTTCATCACCCCAAAAGAAAATCTGTATTCATTAGCAGTCACTCCCCATTTCCCATCCCCCAACCCCTTCCCATCCCTAGGCAACCACTTATCTACTTTCTGTCTCTATCTATTTTCCTACTCTGGACATTTCATATATATGGAATCATACAATCTGTGGTTTTCTGTGACAGTTTTCTTTCACTTAATATAGTTTTTTTCAAGGTTCATCCATGTTGTAATATGTATCAGAACTTTATTCCTTTTATGAAATCACTGTATGGATATACCATATTTTGTTTATCCATTCCTCAATTGATGGGTATGTAAACTATTTCCACTTTTGGCTATTACTAATAATGCTACTATGGCCATTCATGTACAAGTTTTTGTGTGAACATATATTGTCATTTCTTTTTGGTATATACCAAAGTACAGTTTGGTAGTAGAATTGCCAGGTCATATAGCAACTCTATGTTTAACTTTCTGAGGAACTGCCAGACTGTTTCTAAAGTGGCTGTACCATTTTACATTCCCCCAACAGTGTCTCAAGGTTCCAATTTCTCTACATCTTAACCAACATTTATGATTTTCTCTTTTTGTGAAGTGGTATTTCGTTGTGGTTTTGACCTTGCGTTTTCCTGATTCCTAATGACGCTGAGCATCTTTTCCTGTGCTTATTGGTTATTTGTATATCTTCTTTGGAGAAATGTTTATTCAAGTCCTTTGCCTACTTTTAAATTGTGTTGTTTGTCTTTTTGAGACTTTTTCTCTTGCTGAGTTGCAGGGGTCCTTTGTATATTCTGGATATTAGACCCTTATCAGATAAATCATTTGCAAATATATTCTCCCATTCTGTGGGTTGTGTTTTCACTCTTTTGATAGTATCCTTTGATGTACAAATATTTTTTGTTTTGATGTAGTCTAGTTTATCTGCTTTTTCTTTTGTTGCCTGTGCTTTTGGTGTCATATTTAAGAAACCATTCCCTAATCCAAGGTTATGAAGATATAGACCTATTTTTCTTTCTGAGAGTTTTATAGTTTTAGCTTTATGTCTTTGATCCATTTTGAGTTAATTTTTGTAAGTGTTGTAAGGTAAGGGTCCAACTTCATTCTTTGGTACATGAATATCCAGTTGCTCCAGTGTCCCTTATTGAGAAGACTATTCTTTTACCATTGAATGTTCTGGCATCTTTGTCAAAAATAAACTGACCTTATATGTATGGATTTATTTCTGGACTCTCAATTATATTCCACTTAATATATAGGTCTATTTTCACACCAGAACCACACTGTCTTGATTCCTGTAGCTTTGTATTAAGTTTTGAAATCAGGAAGTTTAAGTCTTCCAACTTTATTTTCAAAATCATTCAAGCTATGAAGAGTAGTCCCCGCTCGCCGCAACTAGAGAAAGCCCCCACACAGCAACAAAGACCCAACGCAGCCAGAAATAAATAAATAAATTTACTTTAAAAAAAAAAAAATCATTCAAGCTATCCTGGGTCTCTGGGATTTCTACGTGAATTTTAGAATCAGCTTAACAATTTATGCAAGAAAAAAAAGAGCTGGAATTTTGATAGGAATTGTGTGAATCTCTAGATCAATTTAAGGAGTTCTCCTATGAGTCCTTGGATTTAACAATTTGCCAATGTACCTTTAAGAGTTAGGCCAAAAAATAAATAAATAAATAAAAGAGGCCAAATTGTAGACCTACTAAGTAACTTGTCAAATTGTACATCTGCCTTCTTGAGTAATTTTTCTTAAGTGGCATTTCTAATTTTACATTTGGCTGTTTTAACTATACTTATTCTTGTCCTTAGCTGTAACCCCTAGAAGTTTCCCTTTTTATGATTTTTCTATATGCTTAGTGGTTGAAGCTTTGATTCTTCACCCTCTGAGGATTATAGGAGAAATTGCTGCTTTATTCTTAAATACTATGCTTCTATTAATATATCCCAACATCATGTTGGCTTTTAGTAATAGCATGATTCTATGGTACCTCTTATCTTGCTCCAAAAAAATTATGGACATTTGCAAACCACAGCTTTATACCAATCAGTATGACAGTGTGGAAAAAAGTAAACACTATCCACACAATTTCAGCAGACAGATTTTCTTCTCTTCTTTCTTAATAACAGCGGGAAGTCTTCTCCAGTAACAAATAACACTGAAGAGACAAAGCCCAGAGAGGAGGGGCAGAAGCTGGAGATGGTGTATTTTTAGTCATCTTGATTAAATTATGGAGAAGTGAAGTTGATAATTTATTGAAGGGGAGCAGGCAAGTCTATGTAAATGTTTGCAGATGAATAATTAATGTGAATTTCCGACATCACTAGGCCTTTAATTAAAGCCACAGTGAAATAAAGCAAGAACCAAAGAGCAGATAATTGTAACTTTCCTATCCTAAGTAACATTTGAGAGTCCATGCTTAATTTGCATCTTTAAAGGAAGATAGACCCTACCTAGGGTGACAGTTGTTTTTAATAGCCCAGTGTAACTACTTCCCTGCAGAGTAAAAATCTATTAATATATTAATGAATTTCCTCCTTCTAAAATTTTACCCAGAAAGTTTTGGGTTTTATTTGTTGGTTTTGCTTTTTTAAATGTTGAATTGGTTTTCATTTTAGGGCAATATATTGGTGCCTCTCAACAACTTAGAAAGTCAAATGAATACTCAGTTTCTTTTAATATTAAGCATTTAATGTGCTGTTCCATCTGCTATTTACAACATCTGGTTGAACATCTGACTGCCCATGGGGGGCATTCCTCATCTCTTTTATGTCTTATTCTTTACTCCATCTTTCTTACTCACTTTTCATTCTCACAGTCCCATTTTTTGGTCTGTTTTCATTTTGCTCATTTTTATTCTCCTTTTTCTGTCTCTTTCACTTCTATTTTTGTCTCTATCTTTCCCATCTGCCTCTGCTTCTCCTCATAGTCTTTTTCTTTACTCCTTTTCCCTCTGCTGTTTATTGCTACTTGTTCTCACGTATCCTTTTTCCCAGTCTCTTTCACACTCTACTGGATCTCTATTCTCATTTTCATGACCGTAATACCTAGATGAATACTGAATCCACAAGTGCTGGGTGGTTCCCCTCCAGGTCCAAAGGCGACGCTTCTTCAGTAGAGTATTTTTATATGCTAAGTATATATTAAATATATATAAAGCACTATACCATGCCATACAGTTCTTTTAAAAATCTATTGTCTGACACATACACTGGGTTTTGAGTTAGGAATTCCAGTCCTGGTTTTTAATATTTATAAACTGTATGCCCTTGGGCAAATCGCTTTACCTCAGGGAGCCTCAATTTCCTCATTTATAAAAGAAGAGTTGGGGCTTCCCTGGTGGCTCAGTGGTTAAGAATCGGCCTGCCAATGCAGGGGACACAGGTTCGAACTGTGGTCCAGGAAGATTCCACATGCCACAGAGCAACTAAGCCCATGGGCCACAACTACTGAGCCTGCGCTCTAAAGCTCTCGAGCCACAACTACTGAGCCTGCGTGCCACAACTACTGAACCCCGCATGCCTAGAGCCCATGCTCCACAACAAAAGAAGCCACTGCAATGAGAAGCACACGCACCGCAACGAAGAGTAGCCCCCGCTCGCCACAACTAGAGAAGGCCCACATGCAGCAACAAAGACCCAACACAGCCAAATATTAATTAATTAATTAATTAATTAATTAATTAATTTCAAAAAGAAGAGTTGTTTGGGCTCCCTAAAATTCCTTTCAGTTTCATAACACTGTTACTTACCCACACCCATTTGTGGAAGGAAGTAGGAAGATCCAATTCCTAGTCCTTCCATAGGCATTTACTGTTGTCCAAATAAATCTATGTCTGATGGAATTTTAGGCAACAAGGAAGATATTTGGGGGCAAGAAATCTCCCCTTGTAATACACTTCTTGTGTCTATACTGCGAAGGCAAGCACTGAACATGGAGACGAGGGGGAAAAAAAAGGAGAGAGTTTGAAGTCACAGTCCTTAGAACACCCGAGATGTGGGACGCTCCAATGAGAGAAATTGTTAAACCTGATTTCCTGTTTCCTCCTACATTATGGGTCCTGAGTTCGTCATATAGAGCTCAGAGCAACTTCCTGCTTCATCCAGTTTGCCCATGTTCAGTACCAACCCAGCACAATTGAGTTTGACTATGTAAATACCTATCACCTGTAATTACTTATATGAGCTAGTCACTTTATTTGTTTATTCAGACCTCTTAATTAAAATTTAGAGGCTCATCCAAAAATTAAAACAATGTAATAGGGACTTCCCTGGTGGCACAGTGGTTAAGAATCCGCCTGCCGATGCAGCAGACATGGGTCGATCCCTGGTCCAGGAAGATCCCACATGCTGCAGAGCAACTAAGCCTGTGCACCACAGCTACTGAAAACCGTGCACCTAGAGCCCGTGCTCCACAAGAGAAGCCACTGCTATGAGAAGCCTGTGCACTGCAATGAAGACTAGCCCCCTCTCACCGCAACTAAAGAAAGCCCACGCAGCAACAAGGACCCAGCGCAGCCAAATAAATAAATAAATAAAACAATATAATATGTTATAACAAAAATTAATAGGTAAGAAATAATGGCAGGGTGAAAGTAAGATGAAGTGTGAGGTTAGGACAGATAATGTATGCCATAATATCCCCCAAACTTACTATGGGTCAGCCATAAATTTGACTCTGAGCTTCCTGGCAGGCAGTGCAAAGAGGAACATGATCAGTTATAAGGTACAGTGTCCTTAAAAGGTAAACAAAACAGTAGTTTAGGAGCAGCATAACTATTCCAGGTACCAAGAACAGAGAGAAGTTTCTTCCAGGAGTACTAATACAGAAAATAGTGTATAATGTATTAAATCATAACCTCAACATCATCCTTACAGTTAATGCAATAATGTTTTATGGATTATGTCTATACTGTCCTTAAACAGATAAATGCTTTAATGCCAAATTTCAGTGCTTACCATGTGTCCTTAAATTTCATGAAGCACAGTAGTAATCATGCTAATCATTAAATATTTCAGATTAACTGATGTCATTTTAAGTTTCATTGATTACAACATAAAATTCTGTTCATCTATGTTTAGTCTTCAGAGTTTCTATGTTCAAATATTTATAATGATAAAAAACTAATTTTACTGAAATCCTAAGAGAAGGATGGATGTCTGGAAGACATGATAAACTTTCTCTGAAAATGTCAACTTAGCATGCTTCTGTGACCAAAATTACAAAGAAAAGCGGGGTTCTCAAAGATAAACAAACAAAACTATCCTTTCTCAAGGGGGCGTGAAAAGAATAGTACTAGGTAAGGATAATACAGCTTCAATATCAATTGTTAGGATTATGTTTTAAGATAAAACTATAGTTAAGAAGCCTAGGGACTTCCCTGGTGGCGCAGTGGTTAGGAATCCGCCTGCCAGTGCAGGGGACATGTGTTCAATCCCTGGTCCAGGAAGATCCCACACGCCGTGGAGCAACTAAGCCCATGTGCCACAACTACTGAAGCCCCCGTGCCTAGAGCCGTGTTCCACAGCAAGAGAAGCCACCGCAATGAGAAGCCCATGCACTGCAGTGAGGAGTAGCCCCTGCTCGCTGCAACTAGAGAAAGCCCAAGCAAAGCAACGAAGACCCAACGCAGCCAAAAATTAATTAATTAATTATTTAATTTTAAAAAACTATTTAAAAAAAGAAGCCTAAATTGACAATTGAAATACAAATGTAGCACTATAAATTGTGGATTCTTTTACTGATTGCCCCCAGTTAGCTTCATGGACTATTTCTCTATCATATATTCCCAGTTCCTCTCCTAGCCTTCCTGGGAATAAGTGATCTAACTGATCTATAGGGCAAGCACTCTTACCACAAAGATTTTATATATATAGTCTTAGTCTGTTTGGGAGGCTGGGTGGCTTATACAAACGCCATAGGCTGCGTGGCTTATACACAACAGAAATTTATTTCTCCCAGGTCTGGAGGCTGGGAAGTCTGAGATCAGAGTGTCAGCAGATTCAGTGTCTGGTGAGAGCTCCCTTCCTCACAGACTGCCATCTCCTCACTGTGTGGCCTCACATGGTAGATGAGGCAAGGGGTCTTTTCTAGGGTCTCTCTTATAAGGGCATTTAATCTCATTCACGAGGGCTTCACCTTCATTACCTTACTATCTCCCAAAGGTCCCACCTCCTAATACCATCACCTTGGGGGTTAGTGTTTTAACATACGAATTTTGGAGGGACATAAACATTCAATCCATTATATATATATATATATATATATATATATATATATATATATATATATATATAATCACAAAGATATAATAAAATGTAAATAACGAGGGGTGAAAATGCTGGATCATACAATCCACACACTAATTGTCTTAATGTTATGTAGGAAACTGAAGATTGCTAAGCTACCTCTGCCTGCAAAACTCATCTATTTCACCTTCAGTCATTAGTACTGCACTCTTTGGAATGCTTCCCAGGGATTCCACGGCATCAGCTCCATGTTAATGGAGTGAGCTCAGACAGACCCAGACACTGCACTGTACTGTGGATCACTCCCTGCAGAAACTGTTGGCCATTCATATATTTGGGCTTCTGCAGCCTTTTCTCACCAGACTGTTAAAAATTACTCTGGTTGACCCTACCTCTTAGGAAAGCTTGGGTCATTAAATGATGTTATCCAACTATATTTTGAGATTATTAACAAACACCAGGAATTTTTAATATCAATACTCAGAGTCTTGTCCTCCACATTCATTTGAGGCTCAGTAACAGTTTGTTTCCTTCTACCTCCCAGAAATTCTACTAGTTATTTTTATAAGGCTTTAATAGTCAGAGTGTCCAAATTCCTGCTCCACATCAGAGGTTGTTTTTAGGGGTCTGACATCATCTGAGGTAAGGACAGATCCCTAATGCCAGCAAACAAATGTACCTGTGAGCTCCTTCAGTGTAGGGTCTATGGTTTATTCAACTCTGTGTCTCTGGTGCCTAGCTCATAGTGCCTGGCACAAACAATGGGACCAAAATAAGGGTTAACCTGAATTGATTATGTAAATAATTTATCATGATAATAGAACAACCAAGGGTATTTATTCATATCAGCTAATCAACAATATTGCTTCCAAGGGAGAAATCAAATTAAGGTCAGAAGATAGACTAGATACAATAAGGAAAATGATCCTAAGACATTTTAAAGGGTACCTTCATAAAGCTGAAGTACCCTTGTAAAATGCTTCAGGTATATGCATCAGGGACAGCATTTGGCAGGATTATAGTGGCTCAGTTAATACTATCAATAGTTATACTTGATAATAATTTTAATATGGATCCCAGGAAGAGGGGGCAGTGGCAGCATAATTTTTTCATTTTTTCAAATCCTCACATAAAAACAGGAAGGGCAACTAGACAGCAAAGTCAAAAACCCATGAACAACATTTATTTAAAAGTTGAATGACAAGCTATGCTTACAAACCACGAAACACAAATGGGTGTGCAGGGAAACCATTAATAGCCACAAAACTTGTATGGTATTGGTGTCTGTTTTGTAGGGAAAACAAAGCAGAAATTAGGCATCTTCGGATGGATTTGACAACAGAACCCCTTTATCAGTTCAGGTCCTTCAGGAAGGAGATGCTGATATAGAGTCAGGAGTGCTAGGAAAGGGCAGAACAATGAGGAGAAACAGATGTGAGTGCAATCAAAATTGAGCAGAATAGGGGAAAAGGAATAAGAATATCTGGATCAAAATAGTATCGGTGAACAAAGCCAGAAAGCCACCATATTTTTAACACCACACAAAAGACAAAGCTCTGTGAAATTAAACAAACGAACAAACAAACAAAAACCTTTCCTGAAACCCACTTCATTCTAAAGGTTCAGGAAATTTTCACATTAAAATAAGCTAAGGAAAAGTATCAAAGTCAAAACCCAAACAAAATTATTATTTAAAAACAACAATAGGAACTGAATCAATCCCTCTCTCTCTCTCTCTCTCTCTCTCTCACACACACACACACACACACACACACACACACACACACACACACTTCACATTATGGTTCATGTCTAGGTTGGAGAATGTGTAATCTTTCTTTTTGTTGATACCCTCTCCTTTACACTAAGAACCATGAACTATTAAAGATCTATTGCAAAGAGAATATGCACATAATGTTTCCAAGAATAAAACCAATGAACCAAGTAGATCTATGTAGGCCAGAATTAATAAGAGAGCTAAAGCCTTCAGAGGGCAGCTTTGCCTGACTCAGTGTTATCTGACCTTCTTGTCAGCCTAGAAAATCCATATTCCTTCTTCAAGTCTCAGGTTACTTGCCCAAGGCAGAGTACAGTCAGAAATTGTGAAGGACCTACTTATAAGCTAACAAGCTAGCTTATTACTGTTTCATGGTGCTGGCAGAAGACATGAGATTCCTAGATCAGAGACAAAGGACTTCATTATGACAAAAGTAGTAGCCAAAGCTTCATGTGTGTGCCAGTTCCTTGGGTCCTCCCAGTCTCACAGGGATGACACAGGTGGGTCTAGATAGTTGTCTACATATGCAGTGGGTTGCATCACAGGAGAGAAACACCACACCGCCTCTGTGTGTGTGTGTGTGTGTGTGTGTGTGTGTGTGTGTGTGTGTGTATCCCCCACAGACTGTGTGACTCAAACAGAAGAAATTTATTTGCTCACAGTTCTGGAGGCTGGAATCCTAAAATCAGGTGCCAGCACGGGTGAGCTCCGGTGAGAGCTCTCTTCCTGGCTTGCAGATGGCTGCCTTCGTTATGCTTTATGCTCACAGGGCCTTTCTTCCATGGGTGCTCATAGAGAGAGAGAGAGATTCCTCTTCTTCTAAGGGCATTAATCCCATCACAAGAGCCTCACTTTCATGGCCTAATCCAAAACCACTTACCTCCTAAAGGCCCCACTTCCAAATACCATCACGTTAGTGGTTAAAGCTTCAACATAGGAATTGTGGAGGAACATATTTAGTCTATACCACACCTGGTTAATCCAGGATAATCTCTTATAGCAGACTTAATTCCATCTGCATCTTTATTCCCCTTAGACATGTAACCTAACATTCACAGGTTCGGGGATTGGGATGTAGACATGTTTAGGGGACCGTTATTCTGTCTACCCCAACGGCTTTCTCAAAAATAGTAACTAGGAAGTAGCTGACAAGAGCTAGACAATGTTAGGGAGGTATGCATCACACTACTTCTGGTATTTACTTCCCAGGGAAAGCTCACTCACTGTAATTACTGGCTTCTCTCTGCTCCAAAAAGATGGAGAGATTTACCTGATAGGTAATTTGGGAAGAATAAATTAGGCATGCTTGGCTCAGAGCCTGCCTTCTTTTTGGGGGTGTGAGGTATTTATAGGGAGCACTCATTTCACTGCTCATTCAGGGACTCTGCCCCTGTGGGAGTAAGTGCTGGATGGAGGGTTGGGAGTAAGGCTTACCTGAGCCTGGCTTCCCTTCATGAAGGGTGAAGGAGAAACCTGCTAATTCTGCAGCTCAGTATCAGCAAGCCCATTTGCCTAATAGATCTAAAGCCAAATCCTCCAATTTGGCTTCTATCTGTAATAAAGGTGATATTTTGGCCCCATCTCCCAACTCTTTTTCTTGTTCCTTAAAATGTTCAGAAGCCAGGTGAGAAAGAGGAGCACCTTTACTGACAGTCTATCATAGACCTCAGGAGGAAGCACTTAATTCATATGATGCTATTTATTTCCCCAGGATGTCTCATTTCCGCATAAGTGATTATTTTCTGAGAACAGAGCTTATTGCGGGAAACACTATCGTAGCACAATGATGAAGAGTCCAGGTGTCATATTAATACTGCCTAAGTTCAAATGCTGTCTCCACCATTTAAATATTCTGTGATACTTACCAAGGTACTTAACCTCTTTGTGCCTCCATTTACACCTGTAAAACAGGAATATAATGCCTAATACTTCTTAGAGTTGTGAGCAGTGACATAATAGAAGTAAAGCACATAGAACAGTGCCTCGCCCATTGTAAACATTCAATGCATTCTCTATATTATTATGTCGTATACATATTTGTATCCCCTATTGTATTTAGTATAGGAATACTAAAACAATTTTTAATAAAACAAGGTTCTCTGAAGCTAGGATATGTCTTATCCAACTTTATATTCCTAGGAAAAGCACAGTGCCTGCCACAGAACGGAGCTTAATACATGAATATGTGAAATGAGAAATGAAATTGAAAACGAAAGTGAGAAAATTGGTCTAACACAAAATGCAATTTGTCTACTAAACTTAACAGCTAATACTAGGGCTTAATTTTCACCTAGACAGAAAGTAAATAAAATATATGTTTTTTAAATTAATGGCAAATGCATTTTGTCCAGTTTTGCATTGGAAACTATAATCCAAGGATAATCCCAAAGCATTTTACTATTGCCTGGTGCAATCATGAGTCACTGCTACCCTCTAGTGGAAGACACAGTGTAGTGCACATAAAGGTCATCCTTATCAGCTAAGCAACTCATCTTCTGAAGAAATAAAACAATTTTTCTACTCAAATATTTTTCCAAATACTCGTATACATTTTTGAATGTTTCAAAATTTGTATTATTATCTCCAGTAACAAATTTATTTGTATTCATAATTTAGTCCCTTTGGGAAGTCAGTCATATTAAGTGCAACGTTTCACTTTTTAAAAATTTGCACCAATTGGTAATAAATTGCAAAATAAATAGACATGAGAAAATTGCAACAAAAAAGTCACAAGTGAAGAATGCCACTTAGAAATATAACAAGTCACTCAGAGTACTTCTATTCTATTATTACTTAAATATTCATGACTGATCCCTCCATTTTCTAACCTCAGTTTTCAAACCAGGTCCAGATCACTGAAGTTCTGCAGAGGAGACACAAAGAGCCCTCAATTCAATCCCAAATTTTTTTTCTGAGCATCTAGAATGTGCAAAATTTGGGAAAGAGAAAAATTTGATGGAGTATACCAAAATGAAAAAGATATAGTCTCTGCATGAAAAGAGAAAAGTACATGGACACATATACCACTAAAATGGAAAGAAAACTGTCAGAGTACTATTCTATTGGTGGTACAAAGCAAAGACATGCAAGTAAGGTAAATGTTTGCCCTAGGAAATCTTCCTAAAGTAGGTAGTAAATTAACAGGCTCTTGAAGGATGGATAAATCTTCGACAAAAATAAACAAGGGAAAAGTTACCTCAGATGAAAAAAAAAAGTGAACTAATAATGTTAGTGGAAGGATACAGACTGAATTTTGGAAAAGATGACTAGTCAAGTATCGCTGCAATGGCAGGTATATTCAGAAATGAAGTCAGAAGCAAGAGTTAGCTACAAATCATGGAAGCCGTGAATGGCCTCCAAGAAATTTGTACTTTCATTTATCTGCCAAGGACAGTTAATGAAAAGAGGTCACAATAAGACCCACGTTTTTAGAAAGAAACATTTTACAGTAATTCAGAAGATAAATTTAAAAAGAGAAAGCCTAACACTAAGGAGATCAGTTTAAAGGCCACTGCTGTAGTCCAGGCAAAAGAATTTGAACTCCAGCTGGAATAATGGCAATAGAGATACTGACATAAGATGCTTCAGGAAAGGAGAGATCAAGATGGCAAGTACAAGGACATGGAGCTCACTTCCCCCAATGAACACATCAAAAATACGTCTACATGTGGAACAATTCTCACTACAAACTAACTGGAAACTGTCAGAAGAACTCCTATACAGCCAAGGCTGTAAGAAAGATACACATGTAATTGGGTCGGACAGGAATTAAAGCGGTTAGGTCAGGACCTGTGCCCCTGGGAGGGGTCTCAGAGGAAAAGGGAGATTGGATGGGCAGACACTCGCCCCGGGGAGTGAGTGGGTCAAGCCACAGATTGGGCATCCCAAGCCAAGGGTCCTATGTGAAGGAGACAAGCCCCGTTGGCTGGCCAGAGAACCACTGGGACAGAGAGAAAGGCTGGAGGAGCCTAGACTCTATTTATGAGGAGTGTGCACGGGCTGGCTTGGTGAGAAAGGTCTAGCAGTTGATGGATTTCCCACTTCCGTCTCAAGCCCCAACCTGAGCCGAATGAACGCTCCTGCCCTGCTCACTTCACGTCACAGTGCAGCACTGGATCTGAGGCAACAAGGACCAGGGAGAGAACTCAACCTTGGGACTCAGAGGCAACTCAGTTCTGGGGCGGACCCTGGGTGGGGCCGCAATGGCCCTGTTGGCGCTTACTCAAGCAGTGCCCCAGAAGCAGCCCAGACTTCTGACAGCAGCTGCTCTGCCACAGCTCACCCCCTAATACATGCAAAGAAACCACACAGACCTCGCCTCCCCTGTAGAGCAGTTCCATGACAGGTCAGGAATGGCAGAGGCTGGGAACAATGATCAGCTGTGAGACGCAAAGGGGTCTTGCCCCCCAGGCAGGGCAGAGAGAGACCTGCCCTGTGGCTGCTGAATTTCCTGCCCCAGCCCAAACCCAGTGAACATTCCAGCCCTACGGCACTGGATCTGGGGCAGCCAGGACTTGGGAAGAGACTCCCAATAAGCGGTGTCTAAGTGGAACCACAGGCAGTGCCATGGACCCCTGTATGCCCATGAGCCCCATTTGCTTTAGCACTCCCCTCCCTCCTCTGGGGCAAAGGCCCCAGTGCAGGGAGAGGAAAAAATACACACTTAAAGGGAATAGAGCTAGCTCAAGCCTGACCCTCAGGGCTTCTGCTCCAGCAAATTGAGATCAGACCCTGTCCCTGACAGGGTGGTGACAGCCACTGTGAAGAGAGGAAGTCCCGCCTCACATCCAGTGCCAGTTCTAGCCTCTCCATCTCCAGCCCCACTTCCTACCAAGGTGATAGCTGCCAGCACACACTGAGGAAAGACATGACTGATGTCCACATCAAATCCAGCCCTCCCACCGAAGGCACTGGGCACACAGTCTGTATAGGGCCACTCCCACATAAGAACACCTCTTTAAGACCACAATAGGTAACAGTTTCACCTAAATTCATAGAAGCAGAGAAAGTTAAGTAAAATGAAAAGGCAGAGGAACTACTCTCAATTGAAAGAGCAAAAGATAATCCCTGAAAAGACAGATAATGAAACAGAAATAAACAATTTGCCAGATAAAGAATTCAAAACATTGGTAATAAAAATGTTAACTGATATAGGGAAAAGAATTGATCTAAACACTGATCATTTGAACAAGGATCTAGAAAATATAAAAATGACCCAATCAAAAATAAATGATTCAACATCAGAAATTTTAAAAAACACACTAGTAAGAATGAATAGCAGACTAAATAATACAGAAGAATGCATAAGTGATCTGGAAGACAGAATAATGAAAATCACCCAAACAGAAGAGCAAAAAAGAAAAACTAATTAAGAAGAATGAAAGCAATTTAAAAGATCTCTAGGATAACATCAAGTGTTCCAACATTCACTTTATAGGGGTTCCAGAAAGAGAAAAGGGAATTGAAAATTTGAAGAAATTATGGCCAAAAGCATTCCAAACCTGAAGAAAGAAACAGATATCCAGATACAGGAAGCACAGAGGATCCCAAGACAGATGAACCCAAATAGACCCACATCAAGACATATAATTAAAATGGCAAAGTTAAAGAGAGAATTCTAAAGGCAGCAAGAGAAAAACAAAAAGTCATATACAAGGGAACCCCCATAAGGCTATCAGCTCATTTCTCTGCAGAAACTCTGCAGGCCAGAAGGGAGCAGCGTGATATAGTCAAAGAGCTAAAAGGGAAAACCCTGCAACCTAGGATATTCTATCCAGCAAGATTATCATTTAGAATTGAAGGAGAGAGAAAGAACTTCTCAGGCAAGCAAAAGCTAAAAGAGTTCATCAATATCAAACTGACTCTGAAAACTATAAGACACTGATGAAAGAACCTGAAGACAACAGAAATGAATGGAAAGATATACAATGCTCATGGATTGGAAAAATTAATATTGCTAAAATGTCCATACTACCTAAAGTAATCTAAAGATTAAGTGCAAACCCTATCAAAAACCAATGGCATTTTTCCACAGAACTGGAACAAATAATTCTAAAATTTGTATGGAAACACAAAGACCCCAAATTGCCAAAGCAATCTTAAGAAAGAAGAAAGTTGAAGGTATCATGCTTCCTGATTTCAAACTATACTACAAAGCTATAGGAATCAAAATTGTACAGTACTGGCACAAAAACAGATACAGATCAATGGAACAAAAAGAGAGTCAAGAAATAAACCCACACTTATATGGGAAATTAATTTACAACAAAGGAGCCAAAAATAAACAGTGAGGAAAAGATAGTCTCGTCAATAAATTGTGTTGGGAAAACTGTACATCCAAAAGAATGAAACTGGGCCACTTTCTTACACTACATACAAAAATAAACTCAAAATGGATTAAAGACTTAAATGTAAGACCTGAAACCATAAAACTCCTAGAAGAAAACACGCAGTATGCTCTTTAACATCAGTCTTAGCAATATTTTTTTTGAATCTGTCTCTTCAGGCAAGGGAAACAAAGCAAAAATAAGCAAACTGGACTACATCAAATTAAAAAGCTTTTGCACAGCAAAGAAAACCATTAACAATTAACATATACACACTATTATATATAAAATAGATAACCAACAAGGATCTACTGTATAGCACAGGGAGCTATACTCTATATTTTGTAAAAAGCTATAAGGGAAAAGAATCTGAAAAAGAATATATATATTTTTAAAATATATATTATATATAATATATATTATATATTATATATATATATGAACCACTGAATCACTGAATTACTGCACTGTACACCTGAAACTAACACAACATTGTAAGTCAACTATACTTCAATTAATTAAATAAATATATATATATATGGGGTGTGTGGGCCACAAAAAAAAAAAAAAGAAAACCATCAACAAAACAAAAAACAAATTAATAAGAGAAGATATTTTCAAATGATATATCCAATAAGGAGTTAATAGCCAAAATATAAAAAGAACTCACACAACTCAACATCAAAAAACTGAACAGTCTAATTAAAAATTGGGCAGAGGACCTGAACAGGCATTTTTCCAGAGAAGACGTACATATAGCTAGCAGACACATGAAAAGATACTCAGCATCACTAATTATCAGGGAAATGCAAATCAAAACCACACTGAAGTATTGCCTCACACTTGTCAGAATGACTATTATCAAAAAGACAACAAAAAACAAGTGTTGGTTAGGATGTGAAGAAAAGGGAACCCTTGTACACTGTCAGTGGGAATGTAAATTGGTGTAGCCACTATGGAAAGCAGTATGGAGGTTCCTCAAAAAACTAAAAAATAGAACTACCATACAATCCAGCAATTCCACTTCTGGATATTTATACAAAGAAAATGAAAATGCTAATTCGAAAAGACACATACACCCCAATGTTCATAGCAGTATTATTTACAATGGCCAAGATATGGAAGCAACCTAAATGTTCATTAATAAATGAATGGATAAAGAAGATGTGGTACATACACAATGGAATATAACCATTAAAAAAAGGATGAAATCTTGCCATTTGTGACATGGATGGACATAGAAGGTCTTACTCTAAGAAAAATATGTTAGACAGATGAAGACAAATACTGTATTTCACTTATATATGGGATCTAAAAACCAAAACAAAACAAACAGATTCATAGAGAACAAACTTGTGGTTGCCAGAGGGGAAGGGGTTGAGGGGTTCGGCAAAATAGGTGATAGAGATTAAGAGGTACAAACTTGCAATTATAAAATAAGTAAGTCACAGGGATATAATGTACAGCATAGGGAATACAGTCAATAATATTGCAATATATTTGTATGGTGACAGGTAGTTATAGACTTATGGTGATCAATTTGTAATGTATAAAAATGTTGAATCACTATGTTGTACACCTGCAACTAATATAATATTGTATGTCAACTGTACTACAGTAAAATAAAAAAGAAAGATACAGGAAGAGAAGGGAGATCAAAAATACGTAAATTCATGCTCCAACTTATATAAATTTTTAACAAAAATCTAAGTCACATATTGCCTCTGTGCCTTAGGGTTTTCATTGGTAAAATGAAATGATGAGACCATGATAAATTTCTAAGGTCCATTTTAGATCTAAATTTTATGATTCTTTAGTCCAAAAATTAGTTAAGGGTATGTATTTGAATTAACATCTATTTGGCGCCTGATGATCCAGGTAATGTAGAGTTTGTAAAAGATATAAAAATTGTTCACAAAGAGGTGAAAACTGAAGTGGTGGAAAGGTAGAAAGGTGTGAAATAACAGAATTCTACAGATAAAGGATGAAGCCTGTGGACAGATCTTTAGGGAATCTGAGTATCTCATCTTGTGGAATGACACACCTATCCAGTTATCCAAGCTAGTAGAAACCTAGGTGCCATCTTTGACCCCTTCTTCCTCACTACCCATCATTCTAACTGATAATACCTCCAATCCATCTACTTCTCTCCATCCCCACTGCCATTTCGCTACCATCCTCTCTTACATACGTGACTTAAATACCCTCTTTTTAAGAAAAATAAGTTATTTTTTAAAGTAATGTTACAAAATTCAAAAATTTCCAAAAGGTATACAATAAACATTTCCCTCCCACCCCAGGCCCCCAGGGACACAATTCCCTTAATAAGAGGAAACCAAGCTAACCAAAGTTTTGTGTTCCTTTCAGAGATATTTTATACATATACAAGCATATATGTATATATGTTGGTTTTCTTTCCCGATTCTGTTCACTTTGTTCTGTATATTGTCTTCCCCCTTAATAATACATCTTGGAGATCATTGCATGTAAGTATACATAGAGCTCATTCTTTACAATAGCTGTACTCTACAGATATACATTACATTTATACTATTCCCAATCGTTTGCTTTTTACAAATGATGTTGCAATGAATATCTCTTCACAAACTTTATTTTTCACATTCACAAGTATATCTGTGGGATAACTGTAAACTTATATTAATCATCTATTTTATTGGACAGTATCTATTACTCCATAATATCAGCAACTATTAAATTTATATATTTCTATTTCCTTTTCACTCTCCTCTTCACTCCAATAATGGCACATTCCCATTATTCAGAATAAGGAAATGTTGGTGGGGTTTTCCCCTTAGGGTATAGTGTCTTTTCTGGAAGACTTTTCTCTGCCAATTTTGCCTGACATATGTAGATACAACATCCTTCTGTATCTATTCATATTCTTATTTAACCACAGCTGCTCTCAGTAGCTTTTCCTCATATATTATGGTTCAGGGTTATAGATTTCATCTAATTTTTTTCAAAGATTGCATTTGCATTTCTGTCTTTTGTTCTTCTTACCTTGCATTGATTTCTGAGAGGAGAGTTTAGTGCCATCTTTACTTGGCCATTTAAAAAATAGAAGCCTCTGTAACAGAATTTTATTAGTCTCCCTACCTCCAATCTTATCCTTCAATCCATTTTTTTCAGTTACAACAAGAATGACCTAAAATGCAAATCTGATCATGTCAGTACCCTGCAAGTAACCCTTTCATGACTCTGTACACTCTTGAGATAAAGGCCAAACATCTCTGTGATCTGGCCCCTGCCCACCTCTCCTGCCTCATCTATTTTTCTGCAACCCCCTCATACACAGTACTGGAGCGTAATGAATTTCCTTATTCAAACTCTTCGTGATCCGTTCTGCTTCCAGGCATGCAATGTGCTCTTCTCTGTGCCTGCAACATTCTTCTCCTGACACCAACCACTCAGTTACTTCTTAACTCCTGATAACCCTTCAGCTCTCAGAATAATAATGAGTTACCATTTTTTTATTGTTTACTGAGGTACTGTGCTAAGCAATTTATATGTATTGACTCATTTATTTTCATAGAAAACCAATGAGATGACTACTATTATTATCCCCATTTCAAGTATGAAGAAACTGGAGGGGGTAAAGATTAAGAAATGTGTCCAAGGTGACAAGCTAGTAGATGTTGGAGCTGCAGCTAGACTGCAGCTCTGCAAAGGTCCTACGACAACAAACTGGCTAGACATTATGCCACTCTTACGTCACTGCTCCTCACCCCTCAGCTTTGGGTTAATTGCCTCACCTCCATGCACCAACAGCTGCTTGTACTTCTCCCTTCATAGCTCTTAGCACAGTATTACAATTTCTTGTTTTCTTACCAGAGATGCCTTCTTGAATATGAGATTCTTGAGGTTAAAAACTGTGTCTGTCTTGTTTCCTATTGTATCCACCTTCCCTGACACACAGCAAGTGCTCAATACATTTTTTTTTTTGAAATTCCCAGGATTGAAAAATGGGAGACTCTTTTTTAATATGTAGGAGAATGTGACAAAAGGTCAGAATCATAAAAAGCCCTTCCCTCAGCTAGGTCATCAGAGATAATAATTGCTAAGACTATTAAAACCTTATCAATGCCAAGTCACTCACCAGTACTAGAAAAGTAGTCCCACCAGAGCAAAAGTCCCACCAGGGACATGTCCTCTTCTTACCTGAGAGAGCTGAGGAAAAGGAGAAAGGAAGATTAGAATAAATAAATCTCATATCTTAAAATTTAAAAAGTAGTTACTTTTAGAAAGTCCTCTTTGGATACATGATTCCAGTACAAATATTAGGATGGGACCCATTCTATTAGACCACTGAATCACACACAAACCTTTAAAAAAGAATGGATTACTTAAAGCTAACTCAATTTAGATTTGTATGGGATCATCTGTAGTTGTCCCAACATAAATCAGGGTAGTAGGATGGGTGCTACTTCTCTGTCAAAGCTGCCACCATCCAGGAGCTCTGACCTTCCTCTGTCCTGTATCACTCCTTGTAGTAAGTCATCTACATGAATTTCAACAAGCTATCAGAACAGTAATACACTCATCCAATCTTCCTTAGTAAATTCTGGCTCCTCTGCATAATCAGAAAAGAGTTAAAGGTTACAAGCACTTTACAAGCAGATTAGGCAATCACAGGGACATTGAGTCTCTTCACTTGGAAGACAGCATTTACTGCTTTTCTTCAACAGGTCTAAATCTTTGTGATCTAGGATTAGATAGTGGTTTCTTAAATGTGACACCAAAAGCACAGGCTGCAAAAGAAAAAATACATTGGACTTCATTAAAATTTAAAACTTTTGTATTTCAAAGGATACCATCAAGAAAGTGAAAAAACAACACACAGCATGGGAGAAAATATTTGCAAATCATATATTTTATAAGGGATTTATATCTAGAATATATAAAGAATTCTTACAGCTCAATAGTAAATGCAAGTAATTTTTAATTCTTTATTAAATTTAAAATGGCCAAAGTCTCTGAATAGACATTTCTCCAGAGAAGACATACAAATGGCCAATAAGCACATAAAAAGATGCTCAACATCATCAGCCATCAGGGAAATGCAAATCAAAACCACAAAGATATACCACTTCACAGCTATGAATATGGCTAAAATAATAAAGACATAATAACAAGAGCTGACAAGGATGTGGATAAATTGGAACCCACATACACTACTAGTAGGAATGTGCAGCCATTTTGGAAAACAGTCTGGTGGTTCCTCAAAATATTACAGAGAGGGTTATCATATGATCCAGCAATTCCACTCCTAGGTATATACCAAAGAGAAATTAAAATATATATCCACACAAAAACTTATACACAGATGTTCATAACAGCATTATTCATAATAGCCAAAAAGTAGAAATAACTTAAATTCCATCAACTGACAAATGGATTAACAAAATGTGGTATATCCAAATAATGGAAATTATTTGGCACTAAAAAGAAAATGACGTATTGATATAGGCTACATTGTTGCTAAACCTTGAAAACATTATGCTAAGTGAAAGAATCCAGATATAGATCATATGATTGCACTGCTGTGAAATGTCCAGAACAGGCAAATCCATAGACCCAGAAAATAGATTAGTGGTTGCCTGGGGTTGGGATGAAGTGGGGGAGGAGCAGGACGAGGAATGGGGAATGACTGCTAATGTGTATGGCACTTCTTTTTAGAGAGTTAAAAATATTCTAAAATTAGATTGTGGTGACAGTTGCAAAACTCTGTGAATATATAAAAAACACTGAATTCCACACATTAAATGAGTGAATTTTATGGTATGTGAAATATATTTTAATAAAACTATTTTTAGAAATACATAATTATGTTAAAAACTCAGCCTCATGCTTAAAGAACAATAAATTCCCAGACACCAACCAAAAAGAACAAAACAAGCAAAAACAAGAGAAAACTGTCTTCCCTAGTCCAAACCACAGATTCTTAACTGGTCTTAGGGATAGGCAAGAATGACAGCTTGAACTAGGTTTAGAGTTGCTTTCACTTTCGTTTTCTCACAAAGTAATACATATATAGGGTAAAGAATATAAATGAGAAAGGATGCGAGAGGGTCGACATGGCTCCCTACTGACCCCTTTGTATGTCATGGATGCACACCCAAAATTTAGTCGTCTTGGCGGTCCACACAGAGTTAGACATTACAAGTCAGAGGAGCACAAAACTGTACACTGTTTATATTATTACAGCCTTAACACCCTGAAACAACTCACAATAGAATAAACAAAAGAGGTGTTTCTCTTAAAAGGCTGTTTAAAGAAATATTGAAAAAAAAATTAGAGTATAACTGAGTAACCAAGAAAGAAAGAGGACTCAGTATTGGAAATTAAAAAGGAAATATAAGTGTATATAGAGAAGATTGAAATAATATTGTAAGAAAATACTTTATGCTCAATAAATTTTAAATTTGAGAGGAAATGAAATATTTTTCTAGTAAAGTCGAATTATCAAAATTTTTTCAAGTAGAGGGAGAAAATCTAAGTAGACCAATAACCATAGAAAAAATTGGAAACTCTATAAAAGATGTCTACACACCACAACCATAACCCCTGCACCCTACAAGGACCAGACCATGAGATTTTATAGGTGAGTTTTAACAAAGCTTAAAGAACAGATGGTTCATATAAAAACTATTACAATGTACAGAAAAAGACAGTAAGTTTCTTAAATTATTTTATAAAGCTAGCATAATCCTGACACCAAAACTTAACAAATATAAAACAAGAAAAGGTAACAATACACCAATCTTACTGATTAATAAAGTATAAACACCTTAAATAAAATATTAGCAACTTACTCCAGAAGTCCATTTTAAAGGAAAATATAGGATGACCAAGTAAGGTTTATTTCAGGAATGGATAACTGATTTAACATTTAAAAATCTCTTGATATAAACACATGAATAAATTAATGGAGAAAATCATATGATTATTTCAACAGATGCTACAAATTATTTGATAAAATTCAAAAGCCAATTAAAATCTCTTATAAAACAGAAATAGAAAGAAACTTTTATATATATATATATATATATATATATATTCTTATAAATATCAGAAACCAAAATTAAGCTCTGCATTTAATGGGACATTCTCATTATATTCAGGAATAAAATGAAGACATCTATAATCTTCATAATTATTAAACATTGTTTGGCAGTCTTATTCAATATTAGAAAAGAAACAAATGAGGTAAAAATATTATAAAGGAAGAGGAAAAGTTATCCTTACCACTGTCTATTACGAAAAATCAAACTAATCTGAAAATCTGTTCAGTCTAATAAGAAAACAAAAAAGATGGCTGTATAAAAGAAACAGAAATTACCTTTCCTACATATTAGCCATTTAGAAAATATATTAGAAAAAAATCCAATTCACAGCAATAATAAAACTCATAAACTACATAAGAATAACTTTTTAAACAAATACACTCAACATATAAGAAAAATAAAATCCAAACATTACCAAAGGACATAAAAGATGACCTTAAGAAATTTACATTAAAACATATAAACACTATTATTTACTTGCTGAATGTTAGGCACTGGCCTAAATTCTTTATCAATATTATGTCATTTACTCATCTCAACAACCCCAGTGAGTAGTTGTGTTTATCTTCATTTTACAAGTGAAGATGCTACAGATCACAGAGGACACACCACTCACCTAAGGACACACAGTATTTAAATGGTTAAGACAACATTCAAATCCAGTTTTGTCTGGCTCAAGGCCTGAGCTCTTAGTCACTATGTAATACTAAAGAGATTGAAAATTAAAATGGATGGAGGAACAAATCATGTAACTTAAATGATTAAGGGGCAGAAGGGAAAGTGTGGGGCAACTGAAGAATGCATGTCCTCCCTGAACTGGTAAACTACTACTCACCAGGCAATTGTTGATATGTGGAACTGTGAGCCCAGTATTGGCAGATTTTCCCATTCTTAAAAAGAAACTGGAAATCTGATGTGGATATACAATGTTCCATTTTCAAAACTTTAAGGGGGGAGGGGTGGAGAGTGATGAACATGGCAGAGTAGGTAGCTCTGGGGGCCTGTCCTTCCACTGAAACAATGAAAAAATAAGCAAAAACTGTCAGTCAGCTTTGTCAGGACGCTAGAAAGGTTTTCAGCAACCTAATGAATGCTGAGTCAAGAAAGAGGCACTTACAAAGAGTAGGAAAGTATTGCAGCATTTTTACTTGTCCTTGCTCCCAGCTTCTCAACTCAGCAACAGTTTTGAAGATAGCAGCCCATGTTCACAGTGTGGGACCATAGCCCCTGGTTCCAGAGGGAGCAGAACACACCTTGTTCTCAAAGAATTATGTTTGTCTTTTTTTTACTTGTCTGAGGGCTTTTACCTGAAGGACTGACACAAGATGCCTAATGGATAGAATATCAAGACAAAAGATCAGTATGAAAATACAGGACTTGAACAACACTATAAACCAACTAGACCTAACAGATATATAAAGAACATTCCGCCCAAAACAGCAGATACACATTCTTCTCATGGAACATTCTCCAAGATAGACCCTATGTTAGGCCACAGGTCTTAATAAATTTAAAAGATTGAAATCCCAAAAAGTATCTTCTTTGATACCCACCATGGAATGAAGCTAGATATCAGAAGGAAGACTGGAAAATTCACAAATATTTGGAAATTAAACCGCAGTTTTAAATAACCAATGGATGAAAAAAAGTGTTACAAGGGAAACGTATACCTTGAGATTATACCTTGAAATGGATGGAAATAAAAGCACAACATACCAAAACTTATGGGATACAGGGAATGCAAAGCTCCAGAGGACATCTATAGCTGTAAATGCCTACCTTAAAAAAGAAGATCTCAGTTGATAACCTAACGTTATACCGTAAAGAACTATAAGGAGAAGAGAAAACTAAACCCAAGCTAGAAGATGAAAAGATATTCGATTCTAAAGAATTGATCAGAGATAAATGAAATAGAGTATAGAAAAATAGAATCAACAAAACAAAAAGTTGGTTTGTTGGTTGGTTCCTTGAAAAGATCAACAAAATTGACAAAACTTCAGCTAGACTTACAAAAAATAGAGAAGTAGTAAATAACTTAAGTCATAAATGAAAGTGGGGACATTTCTACCAACTTTATGGAAATAAAAAGGATTGTAAGAGAATACTATGAACAACTGTGTAGCAAAAAAATTAGATAACCCAGATGAAATGGACAAATTCCTAGAAACACGCATACTACCAAAACTAACTCAAAAAAATAAAAAACATAGAAAATCTCTATTTTTTTATGTGACCTATAACACATAAAGAGACTGAATCGACAAAAGTAAAAACAACAACAACAACAACTGAACAAACCCAGAAATAGATTACTTCACTGATGAATTCTACCAATCATTTACAGAAAAATTAACACCAATCCTTCTCACACCCTTCCAAAGAATAAGAGAAGGGAACACTTTCTAACTCAGTCTATACACCAGCATTACCCTGATACCAAAGCCAGACAAAGACAACACAAGAAAAAAAAAAAAAAAAAAAACAACTACAGACTAATATCTCTTATGAATATAGATGCAAAAATCCTCAAGAAAATATTAGTAACTAAATCCAGAAGCATATTAAACGCATCACACTCTACACCCTACTATATACAAAATGGATAAACAGCAATGAACTATAGCATACGGAACTATATTCAATATCTTGTAATAACCTATAATGGAAAAGAATCTGAAAAAGAATAGATAGATATATGTATATGTATACCTGAACCACTTTGCTGTACACCTGAAACATTGTAAATCAACTATACTTCAATTAAAAAATAAAAAAAGCATCACAGTCCATGACCAAGTAGGATTTATCCCAGGATTGTTAGGGTGGTTCACCATATAAAAATTAATCAATGCTATGCACTACATTAATAGAATAAGAGAAAAAAACACATAATCATCTCAATTGCTGCATAAAAGGCAATTTTAAAAATCCAACACCCTTTCTTGATAAAAACACTCAAAGACAAGGATAATCTGATAAAGGTCTTTGATGAAAACCCCATATCATACTCAGTAATGAAAGCCTTCCCCTTATGATCAGGAATAAGACAAGGATGTTCACTTTCACCACTTCTACTCACCATTGTCCTGGAAATTCTAGTAAGAGTATTAGGCAAGAAAAATAAAATGCATTCAAATTGGAAAAAAAGAATAAAACCATCCCTATTCACAGATGACATGATCTTATACATAGAAAATCCTTTAAAACTCACAAAAAACTATTAGAAATAATAAGCAAATTCAGGAAAGTTGCAAGATACAAGATCAACCCACAAAAATCAGCTGTATTGCTATATACTACTAATGAACAACCCAAAAAATGAAATTAAGTAAACAATTTCATTTACAATATCATCCAATTGAATAGCTAGGAATAAATTAAACCAAGCAGAGGGTGAAAGACTTGTACACTGAAAACTACAAAAGATTGCTGAAAGAAATTAAAGAAGACATAAATAAATGGACAAGCATCTCATGCTGATGTATTAGAAGACTTAGTATTCTTAAAACGGCAATACTAACCCATTGCAATCTACAAATTCAATGCATTCTCTATCAAAATTCCAATAAGCTCTTTGCAGAAAAGGAAAAGCCAATCTTAAAATTCATATACAACTTCAAGGGGCCCTAGCAATTCAAAACAATATTGAAAAAGAACAAAGTTGGATAACTCACACTTCCTGATTTCAGAATTTACTATAAAACAATAGGAATCAAAACAGTGTGTTACTGGCATAAAGACAGATAGATAGACTAATGGAATAGAATTGAGAATCTAGAAATAAGCCCTCACATCTATGACTGTAATGGACTAAATAATTATGTCCTCCTCAAATTCACATGTCAAGGCTCTAACCAATACACCCGAAGCCAACAGTAAGAGGCAATATGTGGTGCAACTTGAATTCTTTTATATATAGCTGGTGAGAGTGCAAATTGGTACTACCATTTTGGACATCTGTCTGGCAGTATTTACTAAAGCCAAACATGAGCCTATCCTATGATCCAGGAATCCCACACTGGTCTATCCCAAGAGAAATGAGCACTTAGGTCCACCAAAAGACATGTACAAGAAAGTTCTAAATAGTTCCAAGCTACAAACAGTCCAGTGTCAATCAACATCAGAGTTGATAGTTTGTGGTATAATCATACAATGGAATATACCAGAGCAATGAAAAATAACTATATACTGCTATGTGTAAGAATATGGTTTAATCTCAGACATAATGTAGACTAAAAGAAGCCAGAATAAGAATCATATTGTGTGATGTTCCAAAACCAGAAAAACTAAGCTATGGAAACAGAGATCAGGACAGTACTTAACTTTGGGAGGGGTAGTCACTGGGGAGGGACATGAGGGAACCTGCTGGAATGTTGGAAATATTCTATATTTTGATCTGGGCAATGTATACATAGATGTATATGTGTGTAAAAATTCATCAAGCTGCACACTTAACTTTGTGCACTTAACTCTATGTAAGAAAAAATGAAATACACACATACTGAAAAGTACTAAAAGAAAATATAAGTGGGGAATATTTGTATAATCGTAAGTGATAACAGAGGTCTTCTTAAACATGACCCCAAAGAAAAAAACTAGAAAGGGAAAAATAAACTTAACTTCATAAACCAAAAAATATAAAACTACATGGCAAACAAGCCAGAAAACTTTATTTGCAAAGTTTTATATAGTCTTCATATAGCAAAGAGTTAAGTATTTTAATAGGTAAGAAGCTCTTACAAATCAATAAGGAAAAGACAAAGGCAAGACTAGGAAATTTACAAAAAAAGAAATCCAAAGTCATTAAACATATTTAAAAAAATACAAAGTAAAACAAAATACTACTTTTCACTTATCAGATAGGCAAAAATGAAAAATATATACAGAATTGGACTTGGTATAGGGAAATAGCATTCTCATATATTACTGGTGGAGCTAGAGACTGGCCCAGCTTTTCTGGAAGGCATTTTTAAATATAGTACTTTCAAAACACCAAAATGAGCACACTTCCTTAACCAAGCAATTCCACAACAGAAAATTTATCTTAAGGAAAAAATATGACAAACTTGTAAAATGTTTGTACAATGATGGTCAATGCAGCACTGTTAAAAGCAACAAACTAAATTCATATAATAAATTATATATATATTTTAAAAATAGCTATTCTTTATGAAGCACATATGAGCTAATTATATTTGTTATCTCATTTAGTTTTCACAAGGATTCTGAGAACTATTATATTATTCCCATTTTCATCTGCAGATGAGAAAATCGAAGCTCAGAAAAATAATGAGATTTGCTCAAACTCAACAATCTAATAAGTGGCAGAAACGGAATTAAAACAAATCGGTCTAACTCCAAAAGCCAATGCTCTTTAATTTAGATTACATTTCTTGACATGGAAGAACATTTAAACCATAGCATTAAATGAAAATGTAGTTTATAGAACAGTTACATGGTTTGATTCCATTTTGTAAAATACACACATACCTATAGATATTAGATGTATAGATTTGCATGGGAAAAATTTTAGAAGGGTATACATGAAAATGTTAATAAAGGTTACCCCTGGGGTGTTTGGGGAATTTTTTTAAATTTATGCTTGTTTTTCTTACTTTTCTACAATAATTACATTTAATTTATAAATGGAAAAACAAATCTACAAAAGCAATGCCCCTTTGAAGTTGCAAACCATAGACCATCACCTATTTTACTTCAAACGTAGCATCCATTTGCTTCACACATTTTTAGATAAATAAATAAGGCAAATCTTTAATTTACTTATATCCGACAAACTCGTCTTGAGCACCAAATATGTTCTAGGTACTGTTAGGTAAATGATTTTATTTCAGTGCATCTAAATTCTCCTGCTGCTCCTAAGTATGGCACCAAAGGTACACACTCTCCCTCTCACTCCTTAATTACTATTATTTGCATTTGGATTTGAAGTCTTATCTCTAATTATTGAATGCAATTAAACCCATAAGAAAAGAATATCTGGCATTATACTACCAATCCTTGGCCTGCCTCACCACCTCTGTACTACCCTGCTCCTGAGAGTAGAGAGTGTGCTGGCCTGAAGTGGATTCTTAAGGTTTATTTCAAAAACGGAGGGGCAAATCTCAAAACATTGTACCCCACTGGCCACCACCATCAAGTGCAAATTCCCCACCTGTTATCTCTCCCCCACCTTCCTTACTCCTTTTCTTTCTGGAACTCTGGCTCCTAACCCTAACCCTCCCTTCTGCTATAAGACCATTGGATGGGGTGATTTTAGAACCCATTGTCACTGGATCTCCTCTCCTCTCTCCAGCCCTCCAACCATAGATGACTAATTCAGCAAGAAAACACTTGGAGCTTGAGTTTCCATAGTCAGGACAGCTCTTCCCAGAGAAGATGGAAAACAGCTGCTCACCTGTCCCGTGAGACAGAGAAGAAGATGATCCTGCAGCAATGAACTGTCGGGGTGAGAGTGAGGAGGAGGGCAAAATTCTGCTCTCTGCACTCTTACTGTGAAGAAAGAAAGATAACGTTTGACGTTGGTAATGTGAGTGTGAGAAGAACTAAAGCCTTCCTGGTACCACTGAAAACAGTACGGGCACTCTTTGTAAAGGCCGGCTTTTGAAAGTTTTTGTTTTGTTTTGTTTTGTTTTGTTTTTAATTAAAAGAGAAACCACAGAATGTGGCCACATCACCCCAATACCGATTAGAGTCTAAAGAAAAATAACATTTAGCAGGACCATTTACTAGCACATGCCCAGCAGTAATATACTCTGCGATACAACTGTGGTTATACAAAAGACAGTAGCCGATGAAACGTGGATTTGGTTGATGGCAACAGTAACCTCTGTTCAGGTCTGCCGCCCTCGTGTGGTTGGACGCGTGTTCATCGCTAACATTTTGTTGGTTCGAGTGATACCTGCTGGATCCTGTTTCACACACACAGCTGTGGACCTCCGTAAGAAAACGGGGAGGGGACCGCTCTAAGGCACCGATTCACAGAGCCCTGAGGCCCGGTCACTGGGCGGTGGCGACGCCAGCCTGCGGGCATCACCACTTCTTGGGAGAGGGTGTCCGCCCCTGCACTCGCATCCACGCTGGGCGCCCGAAGGCATCCCCTCCCCAGGCAGCGGCGGGGCTCCCCCGCTCACCTCCCGGCATCCACCGGCATCCGCCCGCGCGCCCGGAAGAGCTGGAGCTCGGAGGTCCAAACAAAGCCCGCGGGTATTGTTGTCACGTGCGCTCCGACGGTCGCCTAGACTACCCGGCCGGGCCCCACCCACAGCGTCTGGCAATCTAGACCAGTCTGGTACCAGGCAGAAAATGGAAGAGCCTCCAGAAGGGGCTTCGGCGGAATCATCGGAAAACCAAAGTACAGCCAAGTCCCCAAATGACAGCCACACAGACAGCCAGGAAGACAACAGGCAGAACCAGGATGAAGTGGAAGCAGATGACCGGACTGATCACAGAGCAGCTGACCAGGCTGCCCAGATAGTGTCCGGCCTGGCTGAACCCAACGTAATTAATCAAGCTGACCACAAAGCATATGAATCCATGGGAGAAAGAACATCTGATCAGGCTGACCTCAGAGCATCCAACCGTGCTAATGTCGCCGATCGTAGAGCATCTGATCAGGTTAACCGAAGCATGTCAGAACAGATGGACAGCACGGCATCTAGCCAAGCTGGGGGTGTGGAGTCTGAACAGACTGACAGCCAGATGTCTGCTCTGCCTGAACAAGGTACTTCTGAACAGACTGAACGAAGGGCTTCTGAGCAGATTGACCACAGAATGTCCAGCCTGGCTGAGAGAAGAGCTTCTGAACAGATTGACCGTAAACCATCTGTCCCATCTTTACAAAGACCCTCTGAGCAGAGTGATCACAGAATGTCCCGCCCGGCTGACCAAAGAACTTCTCAACAGATTGAAAGTAGATTGTCTGGCCTGGTTGAACGAAAAACTTCTGAACAGATTGATCATAGATTGTCTGACCAAGTTGAACACAGAACATCTGTAAAGACGCACCGCAAAGTGTATGACCAAGCTACTAAACCAGCTGAACACCAGGCTGCTGACCCTGACAAGGCTGGCAGTGAATCTGACCAGGTTGACGACTTAGTGGAAGAAGAGGATGATTACACAGAAGACAACCTGTTTGACTATGGAGAACGTAGCCGTTCTGATGATAGATTATTCGACCAGCTTGGCTACAGCAAGGAAGACAAAGAGGCTGACTTCAGAGTACAACCCTGCAAATTTGAGCCTGGCCAGACAGATGGCAGCATATCCAAGGCTTCCCTTGAAACTGAAAGTGCAGCTGATCTGCAAGCATTCATCCCATTTGATCACAGATTGACCAGTACTTTCCAAACGAAAGACCAAGCCTACTCCCAAAGATTTCCCTCCATCTCATCCAAATTGGACTATATCATCAGTCAAGAAAAAACTCAACCCGTGGAAACCAAGCCTGTAGGTTAAAGGGGCATTTGATACCCCCCTGGGAGGTTGGAGGTTAAGCCCGGGGCCTGGCAGAATGCAGGAAGAGGGCACATGTTGTGGTATGTGTGACCCATAGGATTCAGGAAGGGCAGGAGAAGGGTGGGAAATAAAGAGATGGATTGCCTTCTCTGCTACACTAAGTAAGGCCATTCAGGAAGGATCAATGTACCAGGATTCAGGAGACCTGGGTTTCAAGTCCTGGTTCTGCTGCTAACACTGGGACACTAAGTCATTCCCCCTCTGGGCTTCTACCAAAGGAAAGGAATTTGGAGTCAGTTGGAAATCTCTGTGAAGGGAAAAGTATTTGAAGTAGATTGGAGATGTCTAAGGTACCTCCCAGGACTTAAGGTGCATTACATTGCCTGGAGAATCAGCCAGGTCTCTCATAATAATGTCTTTGCTCTTAATTCCTGGTGTTCAGATCCCATCAATACCAGATTCCACTGATAACAGCAACAATAGCAACAAAACTTCCTGGGGCTTTTCAATTCATTAAAGACTCTCTTGGGGGATATTTCCATTTTAGGCTGATATTTCAGAATACCAGGAAAGAAGGAGTTTTCAGGCATACAATCAACCTTCTAAGAAGCGGTTCCCTCCTATAGTATATGAAGATCCTTATCAAGTTTCACTGCAATACATGGAGAAACACCACATTCTGCAAATATTCCAGGTAAACCTCTCAACCTCTTTTTTAATTGTGAGTTTTAAAGTAATTATAATGTAAACGACCAACTTTCACCTGGCTTATAAGAGGTACAAGGAAGGGCGTTTGCTATAAAAGGGATATAATCTTAATGAGGAGTCAGTAAGTGTATTAAGACGTATTAACCAAAAGTAGTAAATGACAAACACCAAATGAATAATTCTTACCATGATATGAAGCCCTTCAGAGGAATTAGAGATCTGATAGGTTGGTTGCTAGGGAAAAAATTTGGCCCAGGGTTAAAGTTTGAACCAGACTAGGAAGGAAGGACAAAATAATGGCAATTGAAAAGGAGAGAAAAAGACTTTCCAGGCAGGAGTATAATACTTTCAAAAGATGACCAACCTGTGACCATCTAAGAAACCACATTCTTCAGGAGAAAAATGACATAGTTAAAAGTTGCTTCTAATTCTTGAAACTATAAATTTTATTGACCTCAGGATATGGGGCTGGAATGTTCTTTAAAGTATGACATTCCTTGGCCGATACAGAATTATAAAATATTATCACATTTATAAAGTTTTTGCTGTTTTGTGGGTTGTTTTTGTTTCTGTTCTCCTGACATGTGTATTTTTATGTTAATATTATAATGCAGCAAGGTATATATACATATATAATGACATATATACATGAAGTAACTTTGTGGTTAGAAAGTTGTAAGTAAGAATGGCCCACCCCAAATGAAAGCATTTAAACTGGAAGAATTTAAGTTTAAAGAAGTAGGAAATAGAGGAAAGTGCACAAATTTTAAAATCTGTTAGCCCAGGGCTCCAAGCTAACTTTGTCCCTTCTCATCTTTGTGATTTGGAGGAAATTACGTAACTTCTGTGAATCTCAGTTTCCTCATAAAATAGAGATAAGTGATATTTGCTTTATTAACACTGCTGTATGCCTTTTCTTTCTTTAAAATGTCGTTTTGTGGGAGAATGCTAATGGCTGGATTTTCTGGCTTTAACCAAAGAAATACTAATTATTAAACTCAAGGATGAAAGCTGTAGAAAGTAGAATTCTAATCGTTCTGTAAGTAGTTTTCTTTATCTGTCAACAAAAGCAATGCTTATGCATTGAACATTGTTATCAGAAAAATTAGTTATAAATATGTGTTCAGTAGAAACATATATGAAATAATTAATTAGCGTGGGTACATTAAGCAGACCAGAATATTTTATACCAGAAATTTGCCCTATTGTTATTCCCTGCAAGTGAGAATTCTGCTTGCTTTATTATAATTTTTTGAGTTATTCAACAACAGCAAAACGTATGGAAGTGGGTCTCTGAAGTTTTTTATATTCTTTCTCATTTATTATTACAAATGCTGAACATCATTTTCACCTTTTAGAATCAAATGCCTTAGAAGGAAGTTTCTATGTAAAAATCATACAGTGTTTTAAAATTTTTATTCAAAACTTTTTCTTTGACTATTCTTCAAAACAAATAATTTATTGATTTCTCAGTCTAGCAAAATCACAATTCTCAAAATCTTTCTCCAAAACTCTTTGATCTTAGAAACTAGAAAAATATACATTGCTATTTATTCCTAAATTTTTAATCCCTCCACATTTTACCTTAATTTGCCCAAACTTATCAGCAGTAAGAAAATAATTGGTCACTATGTAGAGACATACGAATTTCTTTAAAATGCTATGGTACATGTTAGGTTAATGTAAAAGATTGCTTCAGGTATAACCTGACCATATAGCTTTAGTTCAGAACCATAATGTGATGCCTTTCTCTCTCTCTTTCAGCATATCACTGAAAACCTAGTCTATGAAAAGCCAGAGGACCCCCTGAGTTTTATGCTGTGCCAGGTATGGAATAGGAAAAAAAGAACAAGCTTGTTATTCCGTTCATTATAAAATATAGCACACATACAAGTGTACAAAACATATACAACTCAGTGAATTATCATGAAGTGAGCACACCTGTAACTACCATTCAAGTTAAAAAAAAATTAAAACATTGCCAGCATCCGAGAAGCCCCCTTTCTTTTCTTCATGGTAATCACTCCCCACAAAGGGACTATTTCTGAATTTTACAATAATGACATTCTCACTTTTCCTTATAATTCTACCATGAAACATGAATCATGAAACACTTTGGTTTAGACTTGTCGGCTATTTTTAAAATTTATTATTATTTTTTTTTTTGGTGGTTAAGAGCATGACTTCTAGAGCCAAAAAGCTTTACTTTTTAGACTTTAAAAATGTTTTTTTAATTTTTTATGCAATTTTAAAAGGCTACTTTCCATGTACACTTATTACAAAATATTGGCTCTGCTCCCCATGTTGTACAATACATCCCTGAGCCTGTCTTACACCCAGTAGTTTGCCCACCACCACTGGTAACCACTAGCTTGTTCTCTATATCTGTGTAGGCTTGTCAACCTTTTAAACTTTATATAAAGGGAACCATGTAGTAGGGACTCATTGGTTCATTCTTCTTCTCAAAACTATGTCTGTGAGATTAATCCGTGCTGTTGTGTGTGGCTGTAGTTCATTCGTTTTCATTGCTGTATAGTACTCATTGTAGGAAATGCCACAATTTATCCATTCTGTGATAGATGTGGACCTTCAGGTTGTTTCCAGCTTGGAGCTATTACAAAAATTTTTCCTAGGAACTTTCATGTGCATGTCTCTTGGTGCACATATACACACATTTCTCTTGGGTACATACCCACAAGAGAGAATGCTGGATTGTCAGGTATGTGTTTGATCAGCTCTAGTAGAGTATTTCAAACAATTTTCCAAAGCGATTGTACCAATTTACACTCCCAATAGCAGTGTATTTTAGAGCTCCAGTTGTCTTACATCCTTTTCACTTACACCCAACACTTAGTATTATCAGTATTTTCAGCATTAGCCTTCTTAATGGATGAACGGTAATAAATCATTGCAGGTTCAACTTGTGTTTCCTGAGTACTGAAGCAGTTGCATACCTTTTCATTTGTTTATTGGCCATTTGGAAATACTTCTTTTCTATTGTATTGTTTGTCTTTTTCTAATCATTTGTAACAGTTTTCTATATATTCTGGTTATGAACTCTTTGTTGCAGGTATCTTCTCCCACTCTCTGCCTTCTATTTTATCTCTTAAATGTATCTATTGATGAACAGGAATTCTGAATTTTCACATAGTCAAATTTAGTAATCTTATGACTTCTGGTGTACTATTTTAGAAGTCTCTCCTTAGCCCAAGCTCCTCATCTTAGTCCCTGTATTATCTTGTAGAAGTTTGTTTATGGGTTTTTTTTTGGCGGGGGAGGGAGCATTTGGTTTTATTTTGTTTTTAAATTTTGTTTGTTTTTTGCCTTTTACATTTATATCCAATCAATCTGCAATTGATTTTGTGTAGGATGTGAGGTGGAGTCAAGTTTTATTTTCTTCCAAGTAGACATCCAATTAACCAAGCACCTTATATGAAAAGACAGTACTTTCCGCACTGCTTTTTATTTGATTCCTATAGTATATTTGTTGATCCTTGCTCCACTACAAGAATCTCTTAATTAGAATGCCTCATGATAAGTCTTAGTATCTATCAGAGCAAGTCCTCACATCTTATTCTTCTTTTAAAATATCTTGGATGTTTTTAGGTCTGTGAATTTCCATTTCAGCATTTAGAATTATTTGTCAGGTTACACACACACACACACACACACAGACACACACACACACTAGCAAACACTGATGGGATTTTGGGGGGGATTGCATTGGCTCTGTTGATCAATTTGGGGAGAAATACCAGCTTGAAACAAACTTTATCCTCTCCATCTATCTAGGTCTTTCATTTCTTCCAGTATAGTTATGATTTGCATAAAGGTTTTACATATCTTTTTTTTTTAATTTATTTATTTGATTTTTGTCTGTGTTGGGTTTTCGTTGCTGCACGCGGGCTTTTTCTAGTTGTGGTGAGCGGGGGCTACTCTTTGTTGCAGTGCGCAGGCTTCTCATTGCGGTGGCTTCTCTTGTTGCGGAGCACGGGCTCTAGGCGCATGGGCTTCAGTAGTTGTGGCACGCAGGCTCAGTAGCTGTGGCACACAGGCTTAGTTGCTCCGCGGCATATGGGATCTTCCGGGACCAGGGCTCGAACCTGTGTGGCCTACATTGGCAGGCAGATTCTTAACCACTGCGCCACCAGGGAAGTCCAAGGTTTTACATATCTTTTGACAGGCGTATCCATAGGTATTTTATCATTTTGATGCTATTATAAGTAGAAACTTTTAAAATTTCAGGTTCTAATTTCTGAGATATAGAAATATAGCTCATTTTTGTTGATCTCATATGCAGCAACCTTATTAAACTCAATTTATTATAATCATGCATTTGTAGATACTTTGGGTATTCCTACATATACAATCATATCATTTACAAATAGTGACAGTTTTATTTGACCTTTCCAATCCTTATCCTTTTCTTTCTTTTTGTCTTATTGCATGTATTATTTATCTTCTCTTTGCCCCTTCAGATCTACCTTCCTCTCTTCTTTACCCTGCAGAGAAGCTAATCTATAGGGACTAGATCAATAGGCTCTTATTCCTTCTGACTTCCAGTTGGGTTAAGCCAGTAGGAAACCATGGAGAGAGACTGGAAGGAGGAAAGAGGGTGAAGTTAGATTTATTCCCCTGTCCTTTTCCCCACAGTCTGTCTGTCCTGAGTTGTCTGGAAATCACTGCTTCTCTTAAGGTACCTTACTTTACATAACTCTTTGCTTCTGAATTATAGTAATGTTCCCTCCTCTTGACCTTCAGTCCTAAAGTTAGTTCAGTTTTTACTAGCTTTGGATTATTGCATTATCTCCTGTGACTACCTTATGCCTAATTCTTTTTAAATAGTCCCTTTTTGAATAAACTGTCTTTGAATTTCTCTATTTTTAAAGTGCTGTTCCTGTTGGAACACTGATATAGAACAGTGGTTACGGATCTCCAGTAGAACTAATGTTGAATAGAAATAGCTACAGTATCTGCCTGCTAATGCAGGGGACACCGGTTCGAGCCCTGGTCTGGGAAGATCCCACATGCCGCGGAGCAACTAGGCCCGTGAGCCACAACTACTGAGCCTGCGCGTCTGGAGCCTGTGCTCCACAACAAGAGAGGCCACGATAGTGAGAGGCCCGCGCACCGCAATGAAGAGTGGCCCCTGCTTGCCGCAACTAGAGAAAGCCCTCGCACAGAAACGAAGACCCAACACAGCAAAAATAAATAAATAAAAATAAATTAAAAAAAAAAAAAAAGAAATAACTACAGTGGTTCACATTGCTGGCTCTCAGTCTTAAAAAAAAAAAAGAAAAAAAGTTCCCTATTTAACCATTAACTATGGTGTTTATTGTGTTTTATAAATACTACTAATCATATTAGGGCAGTTCCCTTATAGTCTGTTTTCTGAGAGTTTTTATCATTAATTATTAAATTTTATCAAATTATTTTTCTATATCTATTGAGATGATTGTATGATTTTTCTCCCTTCTGCTGTTAATGTGGTGAAATATATTTATTTGCATTTTTAAAACTTTTCAAGCACACATACAGAAAATTACAGAGATCAAAACTGTACAACTTGACTATCACTAATTAAATAGAGCTATGAAACCACCGAAAGATTGAAAGTTACCAGCTCCTCAGAATACCACATGGTACCTGTTTCCAATCACTACCCTTTCTATTCCAGAAAATAACCACTATTCTGACTTTTAGTTTGACTTTTTTTAGATTTTGTATAAATGGAATCAGATCACTGTACTATTTGGGGGCTGGCTTATTTTGAGCAGCAGTATGTTTGTGAGATTCTTTCATCTTGTGCATATTATTCATTCCTTTTCATTTCTGTATTCTCTATTATGAGTTAGACATTTGGTTGTTTCCAGTTTTTTGGTTGTTATGAATAATGCTGCAGTGAACATTCACGTACTTGTCTCTTGGTGCACAAGTGCATGCATTTCTATTGGGTTCAGACCTAGAAATGTAATTGCTAAGTCACAGGTTATTGACATAAGTTCAGCGTTAAAAGATTGCTGCCCCAAAGTTTTCCAAAGTACTCAGACCAGTTTACACTCCTACTTAAAGTGGTATTGTTGTAGTTTTCTTCATGTTTCTTGTGTTGTGGTGCTTTGAACTTCTAAGAACTGTGGGCTTACAGTATTCAGCATATTTGGAAATTTGTTAGCCACTATTTCTTCAAACATTTTTTTATCCCAGCCCTCTCCTCTGGGAGCTCCAATTACACATATATTGGGACAGCTGAAGTTGTCTCAACTCCCTGATGCTCTGTTAATGTTTTTTAATTCTTTTTTTCCCCTCTATATCATTTTGGATATTTTCTATTGCTATGTCTTCAAGTTTACTGATCTTTTCTTCTGCAATGTCTACAGTACCATTAATAATAAAGTGCCAGTGTATTTTTCATTACATACATTATAATTTTTGTAGTTTTCACCCCCAGTTTATTTGTGTCTTTTCTATAGTGTCAGTATCTTTACTTAACTTTCTTGAACTTAAGAGAATATAGTTATAATAACTTTTTGCTGCTTGTTTTTATGCCTGGTAATTTTTTAATTGTGATATAATTGACATATAACATTGTAATAGGTGTATGCCTGGTAATTTTTGATTGGTGCAAGATATTATGAATTTTACCTTAGTAGGTGCTGGATTTTTTTGTATTCATGTATATTCTTGGGCTATATTTCAGGACCCAGCTAATTTACTTGGAAACAATCTGATCTTTTCCAATTTTGCTTTAAGATTTTTTTAGAGTGAAACAGAACAGTGTTCATCTAGGGCTAAGTATTCCCCACTACTGAAGCAAAATCCTTCTGAGTACTCTACCCAGTGCCCCGTGAATCACAAGGTTTTCCAGTTTGACTGGTGATAATAGGCAGTATTCCTGGCTTGGTTCTTTCCATGGCCTCAGGTAGTTTCCTCACACACATGTACTGATCTATACACAGGGGATTACCTGAAGGGGACCTTCTGCAGATTTCCAGAGTTCTTTCTGTGCAGTTCTCTCCTCTCTGGCACTCTGTCCTGTGAACTATAGCTGCTTTGCTTTCCCCAGGATCTCAGCTCCATCTCCTCAACTCAGAGGTCTGCAGGGTTCCTCTCAGGTTCACTTTCCCTACTCTGAGGCTAGGAAATTTTCTGAAGACAGTAGGGTAGAGCAGTCATAAGGCTCACTTCATTTCTTTCCTGACTTTCACAGAGCACTATCCTTTGTTGCCTGATATCTTGAAAACCATTGCTTCTTATATGTTGTCCATTTTTAGTTGTTTCAAACAAGAGGGAAATCTGGTTTTAGAGGAAATAGAAGTTCCAGACCCTTGTGTTTTAATGTTTTTCATCTGTTTTGAAATTTTTTCAGCTAGCATTTTTTTCAAATATTGCTTCTATCCCTTTTTTTCCTCTCTCTTCTCCTTCAAGCGACAGAATATTTGCTGGAGATTCCTTGTATGTTATTTATTTCTCAAAATTTTCTTCAACTATCAAACATTTCAAACATACACAAAAATAGAGAATAGTATATTACTCTCCATGTGCTCATTATTCCTATTTAATAACTATTACCACAAGCCTATCTTATTTGATATATACCTTACTCCCTTTCCTCCCCCCCAGATTATCTTGAAGTAAATCCTAGTCATAATATAATGTCATTTGTAAATATTTCAGTACATATCTATAAAATGTAAGGACTTTAAAATCTAATCACGGGGCTTCCCTGGTGGTAAAATGGTTAAGAATCCACCTGCCAATGCAGGGGACACGGTTTCGAGCCCTGGTCCGGGAAGATCCCACATGCCATGGAACAGCTAAGCCCGTGCGCCACAACTGCTGAAGCCCGCACACCTAGACTCCATGCTCCACAGCAAGAGAGGCCACTGCAATGAGAAGTCCGCGCACCGCAGCGAGGAGTGGCCCCCGCTCGCCGCAGCTAGAGAAAGCCTGCGCGCAGCAACCAACACTCAACACAGCCAAAATTAAATTAATTAATTTTTTAAAATCTAATCACAATACTATTATCACCTAAAATATTTTCAGTGATCCCTTAATATCAAATAACAAGTCACTGTCTGTATTTCACCAATTGTCTACTTTTTGTTGTTCTAACTCCATCAGAACAAGGTCCATAAATTTTGACTGATTGATAAATGTCCTGGATCTAATATGTATATATATATTAGATCCAGGACATTATAAAGGTTATATAAAGATTCACCCTTCATTTCTCTCTATATATATATATTTTTTACAGTATTTTTTATTGAAGTAACCAGATTATTCATACTGAAGAGTTTCCTAGTCTGGATTTTGCTGATTATTTTCTAATGATGTCACTTATCATGTTCTTCGGAACCCTATATTTTCTGTAAACTGCTGATTATAGTTATATCTAATGTTTTCTTTAAATTCAGGTTCAATTTTTTTTGTCTTATAAAGACTACACCATAATGTTCTTGTCTATCTCCATAAGTCGGTGCATAATGATCCAGCCATTGATGATCTTTTTGCTGTAAGAAGTTATTGATGATCATTGCTTGACCCATTAATTCAATAGAGATTGAAAAATGGTGATGTTCTAATTTTATCATTCTTTTTTCATTTATTGGTCATAATACATCTCATCAACTATTTGGTTGCCCTAAGACACAGATTACGTAGGAAAACAGAGAAAATACTTAACTATTTCTCTTTATTTACCAGTTTTCAGAATAAAAATCTTTCATAGAATTGTCTAAAGGTAACCCATGTTTTTAGTATTATTATCAACTCATAGATTTAAATGTGTTTTGTGTATTTCAATCCCTTGCAGTTATTATTCTTGATGATGCTCAAATGTTACTGTTTGAAGCCAATGGGAACATTCTGAGGATGACTCCTAGCACTTTTAACACTCCTCGTAATCTTGGATCTCTTCATTGCTTTGTGCTATAACAAGATGTTGTAGAAAGAAACTTATACTTTTCTTGCCCCAAATCTGAAAGCAGCCATTTCTTCTCATCAAATCTTGATCTGTCAGCCTTTCTTATTTTAGCCATTACACTAATATCTTATTGTAGCTTTAATGTGCCTTTCCCTAGCAGAAATATTGAACAGCTTTTCATGTACTTTTTGGCCATTTATATATCTCCTCTTGTGAACTGTACGTGCAAATCTTCAATCCATTTCTAAATTAGGTTGTTGTTTTCTTATTATTGAACTATAACAGTTTTTATATATTCTGGATATGCCAGTCTGTTATCAGATAAGTGTATGGCAAATATTTTCTCTCATTGTGTAGCTTTCCTTTGATTTTTCTTTACAATGTCTTTCAAAGAGCAAACATTTTTAGTTTTCATAAAATATGATTCATCAATCTTTCCTTTTAGAGTTTTTACTTTTTGAGTGCTATCTAAGAAATCTTTACCTAATCCAAATTTCAAAGATACTCTCCTATGTTTCCTTCTAGGAGATTTATCATCGTCACTTTAAAGCTTAGGTCTATGGTCCATGTGTAGTTATTTTTTGTGTATGGTATTCTATTAGTTTTCTTTTGATGCTGTAACAAATTATTACAAACTTAGTGGCTTCAATCAACACAAATTTCTAATGGTTCTGTAGATCAGAGGTCTGATACAGGTCTACCTATAATAAAATCAAGGTGTTGGCAGGCCAGGCTGTGTTCCTTTCTGGAAGCTCTAAGAGGAGAATCCATTTCCTGCTCATTTGGGTTATTGGCAGAATTCACTTCCTGTGTTTGTAGGACCAAGATCCCATTACCTGTTGGCTATAAGCTGAGGACCTTTCCCAATTTTTAGTGGCCACCACATTCTTTGACTTATGGTCCCCCTTCTGTATCTTCAAAGCCAAGGACAGTAGGTTGAATCCTTCTCATGTGAGTTGTGTTCTCTTAATCAATCAGTCTAGCTAGGGATTAATCACTTTTGTTGATCTTTTCAAAGAACCAGTTTTTGACTTTGTTGATTATTATCTTTTTATTTCCATTACTTTTTGTGCTTATCTTTATCATGTCCTTTCCTCTTAGTAATTCTGGTTTACTTTGCTCTTTTTTTCTAGCTTCTAAAGGTCAGACCTTAGATTGTTGATTTTACACCTTTCTTCTTTTCTCATATAGACATTTAAAAATGTTTCCCTCTAGGCACTGCTTTAGTTGCATCTCACAAATTTTGATATGTCATGTTTTTATTATCATTCAATTCAAAATATTTTCTAATTTGTCTTGTGATTTCTTCTTTGACCAGTTATTTACTTAGAATTCTGTTGTTTAATTTCCAAATATTTGAGAGAGTTCTAGATATGTCATTGTTATTGATTCCCAGTTTAGTTTTATTGTGCTCTGTACAATTTCAATATTTTTCAATTTACTGAAACTTTTTTTATGGCCCAGTATATGGTCAGTCTTGGTTAATGTACCATATTCACTTGAAAAGAATATGTATTTTGTTGTTGTTGATGTAGTGTTCTATAAATATCAAGTAGATCAAGGAGATTGATAATGTTATTCAGATCTTCCATGTATTCCCTGATTGTTTTGTTTAGTTTGTTTTTTATTTATAAAATTATTGACTCTTCAGTCAAGCAAGATAAATAAGCTCTAGAGATCTACTGCACTCATTGTACCTATAGTCAACAATAATGTGTTGTACACTTAAAATTTTCTTAAGAGGATAAATCTCATGTTAAATGTTCTTAACAAAGTTAAATTGACTTTTTCCCTCAGCTCTTGAAAAATGTGGTTTCACTACTTTCTGGCCTTCATAATTTATGATGAGAAGTCCACAGTCATCCAAATTGTCATTCCCCTCTATGTAATATGTCATTTTCCTCTGGCTGCCTTCATGATCTTCTCTTTTTCTTTAGTTTCCAGAGGTTTTTATCATCATGCTGATTGGAACTTACTTATTTGGGCATTAGCTGAGCTTTTTGAATCTATAAGCTTATGTCTTTCACCAAATTTTGTAAGTCATCTGCCAGAATTTCTTCAGATATTTTTCCTGCCCCATTCTCTTTCTCTCCTTCTCTTTTTGAGACTCAAATTAACCTTATATTGGATTTTTTAATATTATTTCACAGACCCCTAAAGTTCTCTTCATCTTTTTCAGGTTTTCTCTCCTTTCATCAAAAAACTCCTTAACTCTGTTTTCAAGTTCAGTTACTAGTTGCTTTGTCATATATATTCCTGCTACTATAGGCACATCCAGTGAATTTTTTATTTTTTAGTTCTAAAATTTCTATTTGGTTCTTTTCTATATTTTCTATTTATCTTCTGGGATTTCCTATGTTTCCTTTTATTTCCAGTGTATTTTCCTTTACTTCAATGAGCATAGTTACAATAGCTGGTTTTAAATGCTTATCACATAATCTCAGCATTGAATAATCTTGGAGTTGACATCTGTTGATTGTCCTTTCCATGTATCATTAATATTTTGTTAACATCTTTATTGGAGTATAATTGCTTTACAATGGTGTGTTAGTTTCTGCTTTATAAGAAAGTGAATCAGCTATACATATACATATATCCCCATATCTCCTCCCTCTTGCGTCTCCCTCCCACCCTCCCTATCCCACCCCTCTAGGTGGTCACAAAGCACCGAGCTGATCTCCCTGTGCTATGGGGCTGCTTCCCACTAGCTATCTATTTTACATTTGGTAGTGTATATATATCCATGCCACTCTCTCACTTCATCCCAGCTTACCCTTCCCCCTCCCTGTGTCCTCAAGTCCATTCTCTACGTCTGCGTCTTTATTCCTGTCCTGCCCCTAGGTTCTTCAGAACCTTTTTCTTTTTTTTTTTACATTCCATATATATGTGTTAGCATACGGTATTAGTTTTTCTCTTTCTGACTTACTTCACTCTGTATGACAATCTCTAGGTCCATCCACCTCACTACAAATAACTCAATTTCGTTTCTTTTTATGACTGAGTAATATTCCATTGTATATATGTGCCACATCTTCTTTATCCATTCACCTGTTGACGGACACTTAGGTTACTTCCATGTTCTGGCTGTTGTAAATAGAGCTGCAATGAATATTGTGCTACATGTATCTTTTTGAATTATGGTTTTTTCAGGGTATATGCCCAGTAGTGGGATTGCTGGGTCATATGGTAGTTCTATTTTTACCTTTTTAAGGAACCTCCATACTGTTCTCCATAGTGGCTGTATCAATTCACATTCCCACCAACAGTGCAAGAGGGTTCCCTTTTCTCCACACCCTCTCCAGCATTTATTGTTTGTAAATTTTTTGATGATGGCCTTTCTGACTGGTGTGAGGTGATACCTCATTGTAGTTTTGATTTGCATTTCTCTAATGATTAGTGATGTTGAGCATCCTTTCATGTGTCTGTTGGCCATCTGTATATCTTCTTTGGAGAAATGTCTATTTACGTCTTCTGCCCATTTTTGGAATAGGTTGTTTGTTTTTTTGATATTGGGCTCCATGAGCTGCTTGTATATTTTGGAGATTAATCCTTTGTCTATTGCTTCATTTGCAAATATTTTCTCCCATTCTGAAGGTTGTCTTCTCATCTTCTTCATGGTTTCCTTTGCTGTGCAAAAGTGTTTAAATTTCATTAGGTCCCATTTGTTTATTTTTGTTTTTATTTCCATTTCTCTAGGAGGTGGGTCAAAAAGGATCTTGCTGTGATTTATGTCATAGAGTGTTCTGCCTATGTTTTCCTCTAAGAGTTTGATAGTGTCTGGCCTTACATTTAGGTCTTTAATACATTTTGAGTTTATTTTTGTGTATGGTGTTAGGGAGTGTTCTAATTTCATTCTTTTACATGTAGCTGTCCAGTTTTCCCAGCACCACTTATTGAAGAGGCTGCCTTTTCTCCATTGTATATTCTTACCTCCTTTATCAAAGATAAGGTGACCATATGTGCGTGGGTTTATCTCTGGGCTTTCTATCCTGTTCCATTGATCTATATTTCTGTTTCTGTGCCAGTACCATACTGTCTTGATTACTGTAGCTTTGTAGTATAGTCTGAAGTCTGGGAGCCTGATTCCTCCAGTTCTGTTTTTCTTTCTCAAGATTGCGTTGGCTATTCGGGGTCTTTTGTGTTTCCATACAAACTGTGAAATTTTTTGTTCTAGTTCTGTGAAAAATGCCATTGGTAGTTTTATAGGGATTGCATTGAATATGTAGATTGCTTTGGGTAGTAGAGTCATTTTCATAATATTGATTCTTCCAATCCAAGAACATGGTATATCTCTCCATCTGTTTGTTTCATCTTTAATTTCTTTCATCAGTGTCTTATAGTTTTCTGCATACAGGTCCTTTGTCTCCTTAGGTAGGTTTATTCCTAGGTATTTTATTTTTTTGTTGCAATGGTAAATGGGAGTGTTTCCTTAATTTCTCTTTCAGATTTTTCATCATTAGTGTACAGGAATGCAAGAGATTTCTGTGCATTAATTCTGTATCCTGCTACTTTACCAAATTCATTGATTAGCTCTAGTAGTTTTCTGGTAGCATCTTTAGGATTCTGTACGTATAGTATCATGTCATCTGCAAACAGTGACAGCTTTACTTCTTCTTTTCTGATTTGGATTCCTTTTATTTCTTTTTCTTCTCTGATTGCTGTGGCTAAAACTTCCAAAACTATGTAGAATAATAGTGGTAAGAGTCGACAACCTTGTCTTGTTCCTGATCTTAGAGGAAATGGTTTCAGTTTTTCACCATTGAGAATGATGTTTGCTGTGGGTTTGTCATACATGGCCTTTATTATGTTGAGGTAAGTTCCCTCTATGCCTACTCTCTGGAGGGTTTTTATCATATATCAGTGTTGAATTTTGTCGAAAGCTTTTTCTGCATCTATTGAGATGATCATATGGTTTTTCTCCTTCAGCTTGTTAATATGGTTTATCACATTGATTGATTTGCGTATATTGAAGAATCCTTGAATTCCTGGGATAAACCCCACTTGATCATGGTGTATGATCCTTTTAATGTGCTGTTGGATTCTGTTTGCTAGTATTTTGTTGAGGATTTTTGCATCTATGTTCATCAGTGATATTGGCCTATAGTTTTCTTTCTTTGTGACATCTTTGTCTGGTTTTGGTATCAGGGTGATGGTGGCCTCATAGAATGAGTTTGGGAGTGTTCCTCCCTCTGCTATATTTTGGAAGAGTTTGAGAAGGATAGGTGTTAGCTCTTCTCTAAATGTTTGATAGAATTGGCCATCAAAACCATCTGGTCCTGGGCTTTTGTTTGTTGGAAGATTTTTAATCACAGTCTCAATTTCAATGCTTGTGATTGGTCTGTTTATATTTTCTATTTCTCCCTGGTTCAGTCTGGGAAGGTTGTGCTTTTCTAAGAATTCATCCATTTCTTCCAGGTTGTCCATTTTGTTGGCATAGAGTTGGTTGTAGTAATCTCTCATAATCCTTTGTATTTCTGCAGTGTCAGTTGTTACTTCTTTTTCATTTCTAATCCTGTTGATTTGAGTGTTCTCCCTTTTTTTCTTGATGAGTCTGGCTAACGGTTTATCAATTTTGTTTATCTTCTCAAAGAACAAGCTTTTAGTTTTATTGATCTTTGCTATTGTTTCCTTCATTTCTTTTTCATTTATTTATTTATTTTTTTTAATTTTTATTTATTATTTATTTATTATGTTTATTTTTGGCTGTGTTAGGTCTTCGTTTCTGTGTGAGGGCTTTCTCCAGTTGCGGCGAGTGGGGGCCACTCTTCATCGCGGTGCGCGGGCCTGTCACTATCGCGGCCTCTCTTGTTGCGAAGCAGAGGCTCCAGACGCTCAGGCTCAGTAGTTGTGGCTCACAGGCCCAGTTGCTCCGCGGCATGTGGGATCTTCCCAGACCAGGGCTCGAACCGGTGTCCCCTGCATTGGCAGGCAGATTCTCAACCACTGCGCCACCAGGGAAGCCCTCTTTTTCATTTATTTATGATCTGATCTTTATGATTTCTTTCCTTCTGCTAACTTTGGGGGGTTTTTGTTCTTCTTTCTCTAATGGCTTTAGGTGTAAGGTTAGGTTGTTTATTTGAGATTTTTCTTGTTTCTTGAGGTAGGCTTGTATTGCTGCTATAAACTTCCCTCTTAGAACTGCTTTTGCTGCACCCCATAGGTTTTGGATCGTCGTGTTTTCGTTGTAATTTATCTCTAGGTATTTTTTGATTTCCTCTTTGATTTTTTCAGTGATCTCTTGGTTATTTAGTAGTGTATTGTTTAGCCTCCTCTCCTGCAGCGGCAGAGGCCGGCATGATGTTGCACCAGCCTGAGGCGTGCCGTGTGTTCTCCTGAGGAAGTTGTCCCTGGATCATGGGACCCTGGCAGTGGCGGGCTGCACAGGCTCCTGGGAGGGGAGGTGCAGGTAGTGACCTGTGCTTGCACGCAGGCTTCTTGGTGGCTGCAGCAGCAGCCTTAGCATCTCATGCCCGTCTCTGGTGTCGGTGCTCATAGCCGCGGCTTGTGCCCGTCTCTGGAGCTTGTTTAGGCAGTGCTCTGAATTCCTTCTCCTCACGCACCCAAAACAATGGTCTCTTGCCTCTTAGGCAGTTCCAGACTTTTTCCTGGACTCCCTCCCAGCTAGCTGTGGTGCACTAGCCCCTTTCAGGCTGTGTTCACGTGGCCAACCCCAGTCCTCTCTCTGGGGTCTGACCTCCGAAGCCCGAGCCTCAGCTCCCAGCCCCCACCCACCCCAACAGGTGAGCAGACAAGCCTCTCGGGCTGGTGAGTGCTGGTCGGCACCGATCCTCTGTGCAGGAATCTCTCTGCTTTGCCCTCTGCGCCCCTGTTGCTGTGCTCTCCTCCGTGGCTCTGAAGCTTCCCCCCCACCACCCCCCTGTCTCTGCCAGTGAAGGGGCTTCCTAGTGTGTGGAAACTTTTCCTCCTTCACAGCTCCCTCCTCGAGGTGCAGGTCCTGTCCCTATTCTTTTGTCTCTGTTTTTTCTTTTTTCTTTTGCCCTACTCAGGTACCTAGGGAGTTTCTTGCCTTTTGGGAAGTCTGAGGTTTTCTGCCAGCATCCAGTAGTTGTTCTGTAGGAGTTGTTCCACATTTAGATGTATTTCTGATATATTTGTTGGGAGGAAGGTGATCTCCACGTCTTACTCCTCCGCCATCTTGAAGGTCCTCCTATCTTTAATATTTTAACATAGTAAGAATATTTAGCATGAGAGCTACCCTCTTAACAAGTTGTTGAGTGCACAACACATTATTATTAACTATAGGTACAATGAGTACAGTATATCTCTAGAGCTTATTCATCTTGCTTAACTGAAACTTTATGCCCATTATAACACCCCATTTTCCCCTCCCCCCTCCCCCCTGGCAACCAGCACTCCACTCTTTGATTCTATGAATTTACATATTAGATACCTCATAAAAGTAGAATGATGCAGTTTTTATCTGTGACTAGCTTACTTCACTTAGCATAATGTCCTCATTCATCCATGTTCTCACATGTTACAGAATTTCCTTCTTTTTAAGGTTGAATAATATTCCATTGTATGTGTATATCACATTGTCTTTATCCATTATCTGTGATTGACATTTAGATTGTTTCCACATCTTGGCTGTTATGAATAGTGCTGCAATGGATATTAGAGTGCTAATATCTCTTCAAGATCCTGATTTTTATTCTTTTGGATAAATAGAGCAATTCCAGCAGGGGAATTGATGGATCATATGTACTTCTATTTTTAATTTTTTGAGGAACCTCCTTACTGTTTTCCATAGTGGTTAGACTACTTTGCATTCCTACCAACAATGTGCACAGGTTCCAATTTCTCCACGTCCTCACTTACATTTGTTGTTTTGGTGGTAGCCATCCCAACAGGTGTAAAGTGATATCTCATTGTGGTTTTGATTTGCATTTCCCTGATGATTAACGACACTGAGTGTTTTTTCATATACCTGTTGACCATCTGTATGTCTTCTTTGGAAAAATGTCTATTACAAGTCTAGCCCATTTTAAAATTATTAGATTTATTATTTAAAATTTTAGATTATTAGATTATTAGTGTTTTTTCTTTTTACTACTGAGTTGTAGAAGTTCTTTATATATTGTAGAGATTAACTTCCTATCAGATTTATGTTTTGCAAATATTTTCTCCCATTCTGTAGGAGGGCCTATTTACTCTGTTGATTGCTTCTTTTGCTGTGCAGAAGCTGTTTTGTTTGATGTAGTCCCACTTGCTTATTTTTGTTTTTGTTGCCTGTGCATTTGGTGTTGTATCTGTGAAATTATTGCCAAGACCAATGTCATGATTTTTTTCCCCTACGTTATTTTCTAGGAATTTTACAGTTTCAGGTCTTACACTTAAATCTTTAACCCATTTTGTTGATTTTTGTGTATGGCATAATATGAGTCCAGTTTCATTGTTTTGCAAGTAAATATCCCGTTCTCCTAGCACCATTTGTTGAGGAGACTGTCATTTCCCCCTTCTTGGCACCATTGTCAAAGATCACTTCCTATATGTATGGATTTATTTTTTGGGCTCTGTGTTCTTTCCCTTGGTCTATTTGTCTTTATGCCAGTACCATACTGTTTTGATTACTGTAGCTTTGTAATATATTTTGAAATAAGGAAGTGTAATGCCTCCATCTTTGTTCTTCTTTTTCAAGCTTAATTTGGCTATTCATGGTCTTTTGTGGTTCCATATGAAGTTTAGAATATTTTTCTATTTCTGTAAAAAAAAATGCCATTGGGATTTTGATAGGGATTGCATTGATTTTTGAGGGTAGTATGAACATTTAACAATACTAATTCTTCAAATCCATGAACACAGGATGTCTTTACATTTGTTTGTTTCTTGTTTAATTTATTTCATTAATATTTTATAGCTTTCAGTATACAAGACTTTCACCTCCTTAGTTAAGTTTATTCCTAAGTATATTATTCTTTTTGGTGCTATGGTAAATGGGATTGTTTTCCTAATTTCCTTTTCAGATAGTGTGCTATTAGTTTATAGAGGAGCAACTGATTTTTGTACGTTGATTTTGTATTCTACAACTGTATCTAATTCATTTATTAGTTCTACCAGTTTTTTTAGTGGAGTATTTAGAGCTTTTTATAAGACCATGTCATCTGCAAACAGGAACAATTTTACTTTTTCCTTTCTAATTTTGAACAACCATTGGGTCAAAGAAGAAATCAGAAAGGAAATTAGAAAATACCTCACATGCTGGGACTTACCTGGTGGCGCAGTGGTTAAGAATCTGCCTGCCAATGCAGGGGAGACATGTTTGAGCCCTGGTCCAGGAAGATCCCACATGCTGCGGAGCAACTAAGACCGTGAGCCACAACTACTGAGCCCACCTGCCACAACTACTGAAGCCCACGCATCTAGAACCCTGCTCCGCAACAAGAGAAGCCACCGCAATGAGAAGCCTGTGCACTGCAGTGAGGAATAGCTCCCACTCACCACAACTAGAGAAAGCCTGCACACAGCAACAAAGACCCAATGCAGCCAAAAATAAATAAATAAAAATAAATAAATAAATTTATTTTTAAAAAGAAAGAAAGAAAGAAAATACCTCAAACGAAAAGACAACCAACTGCATGGGAGAAGATATTTGCAAATGATATGACCAATAAGGAGTTAATATCCAACATATATAAACAGCTCATACAACTCAACATCAAAAAAAGAAACGACCCAATTGAAAAATGGGCAGAAGAACTGAATAGACATTTTTCCAAAGAGGGAATGAAGATGGCCAACAGGCACATGAAAACATCACTAACCATCAGAGAAATGCAAATCAAAACTACAATGAGATATCACCTCACACCTGTCAGAATGGCTATCATCAAAAAGAAGACAAATAAATGTTGGCAAGGATGTGGAGAAAAGGGAATGCTTGTACACTGTTGGTGGGAATGTAAATTGGTGCAGCCAGTGGAAAACAGTACGGAGGTATCTCAAAAAACTAAAAATAGAACTACCATATGACCCAGCAATTCCACTCCTGGATATACATCCAAAAAAAACCAAAAACACTAATTTGAAAAGATACATGCACCCAATGTTCACAGCAGCATTATTTACAATTGCCAAGATATGGAAGCAAACTAAGTGTCCATCAACAGGTGAATGAATCAAGAAGATGTGGTATATATACAATGGAATACTACTCAGCCATAAAAAAAAAAAGAATGAAATCTTGCCCTTTGCAGCAATCTAGATGGACTTGGAGGGTATAACGCTAAGTGAAATAATTCAGACAGAGAAAGACTCTATGATATCACTTATATGTGGAATCTAAAAAATACAACAAACTAGTGAATAAAACAAAAAAGAAGCAGACTCATAGATATAGAGAATAAACTTGTGGTTACCAGTGGGGAGTGAGAAGTGGGGAGGGACAATACATGGGTGGGGGAGAAAGAGTTATTTTGGGATTATATGAAATCATGTGTGTGAAACTTTTGAAAATTGTAAAGCACTATAGAATTTAAAGAATCTTTCATTCAATTAAAAAAATAAAAAAGGAAATTAGAAAATACCTCAAGACAAATGAAAATGAAAACACAACATACCAAAATTTATTGAATGTAGCAAAAAGAGTTCTAAGAAGGAATTTCATAGCAATAAACACATTAAAAAAGAAATCTCTCAAATAACCTAATTTTACACCTCAAGGAGGTAGGAAAGGAAGAAAGAACTAAGCCCAAGGTCAGAAGAAGGAAGGAAATAACAAAGATTAGAGCAGAAATAAATGAAATAGAAAATAGGAAAACAATAGAAAAATGAAACCAAGAGTTTTTTTTTAAAAAAAAGATAAACAAAATTGACAAACACTTAGCTAGACAAAAAAGGGAGGCAACTCAAATAAAATCAGAAGTGAAAGAAGAGACATTATAACTGATGCCACAGAAATAAAAAAGATTATGAGAATACTATGAACAATTCATTATATGCCAACAAACTGGATAACCTAGAAGAAATGGATAAATTACTAGAAACATACAACCGACCGAGACTAAGTCATAACATATATATGGAATCTAAAAAAAAAAAAAAAAAATGGTTCTGAAGAACCTAGGGGCAGGACAGGAATAAAGACGCAGACGTAGAGAATGGACTTGAGGACACAGGGAGGGGAAGGGTAAGCTGGGATGAAGTGAGAGAGTGGCATGGACATATATACACTACCAAATGTAAAAAAGATAGCTAGTGGGAAGCAACCGCATAGCACAGGGAGATCAGCTCAGTGCTTTGTGACCACCTAGAGGAGTGGGAAAGGGAGGGTGGGAGGGAGACGCAAGAGGGAGGAGATATGGGGATGTATGTATATGTATAGCTGATTCACTTTGTTATAAAGCAGAAACTAACACACCATTGTAGAGCAATTATACCAATAAAGATGTTAAAAAAAAAAAAGACTAAGTCATAAAGAAATAAAAAAGCTGAATAGACCTTTAACTAGCATGGAGGTTGAGTAACCAAAAACCTCCCAACAAAGAAAAAGCCCAGGACCAGATGGCTTCATGGTGAACTCTTATCAAACATTTAAAGAAGAATTTATATCAATTCTTCTCAAAATCTTCCCAAAAAAATTGAAGAGGAGGGAACACTTCAAATTCATTTTGTGAGGCCAGCACTACCTGATACCAGAGACAAAGACACAAGAAAAGAAAATTACAGGCCAAGATTCCTGTTGAATATAGATGCAAAAATCCTCAACAAAAATACTAGCAAACCAAATCCAACAGCACATTAAAAAGATCATACCACATGAGCAGGTTGGATTTATCCCTGGGATGCAAGGATCGTTCAACATATGAAAATCGATTCATGTGATACACCACATTAACAGAATAAAGGACAAAAATTACATGATTGTCTCAAGAGATCTAGAAAAAGCATTTGACAAAATTCAGCACCCTTTCATGATAAAAACTCAACAAACTAGGGAGAGAAGGAGGTTACCTCAACATAATAAAGGCCATATATGAAAAGCCCACAGCCAACATCACACTCAGTGGTAAAAACCTGAAAGCTTTATCTCTAAGGTCAGGAATAAGACAAAATGCCCACTCTTGCCACTTTTATTCAACATAGTACTGGAAGTCCTAGCCAGAGCAATTAGACATAAATAAACAAACAGACAAATAAAATTTTTTAAATAAAAAATAAGAGGCTTCCAAATCAGAAAGGAAGAAGTTAAAGTTATCTTTTCTATTTAAAATGAGTAGCATTCTCTTGGTTTTCTATAACTAGGATAATTTCAACTGTATCCTTAACATTGTGAATATTATGCTGTGTAGACTTGAGTTCTGTCATACTCCTCTGACAAGTGATGGTGTCGTTTTTGTTTTAGCTGGCAGCTAACATGGTTAGATTTGAATTGTAAGCTCTCTCTCTTGCCTTCTGTGGTCATAGCTCAGGTCACTTCCTTAAGCCTACTGCTACTTTGAATCTGTCCTATGAATGCATGATTCAGAAGTCAACCTCAGGCTTGTGCAGAGTTCATGCACAGAATTAAGGAATCTCCTTCCCTCTTCTAGGATTTCCCCTCACTCTTCAGCATCTAGCCATATTTGACCAGTCTACTTCCTGTAATTTTTCCATCCAGAAAGACAGTGGGCTTTCTGTCACAGTTTGAGGCATTCTTGTGCAGCCATAGCTATGTCTGTGAGTCATGACTGTCATTGGGTCAAAATTACAAAAAATGAGAAATTCGCTCCATTTGGTCACTTGCTCTAAGTTTAGACTCCTCTCCAAAATCTGCCTGTCTTTGCTTAGTCTCCAGAACCTTCAGGTAGCTGTGAGGTTTTTTGTTTTGTTTCGGTTTGTGGGGTTTTTCTTTTGTGGGGGAGGGGGTTGTATTTTATCCATGAATACATAGCTGTTATTTGCAGAATTCATTTTTTTTTATTGCTTACTCTTGCATATAGGAAGCAGATCTTCCTTTTTAATATATAATATATGCATATGGGTTTTATCACATAAATTTAAGTGTGTGATGTTTTTAGTTTATTTAATTCAAAATAGTCTCTACTTTTCATTATGATTTCTTCTTCAACTTATGGATTTTTTGACATTAGATTATATAAATTATCAAATATTAGATATCTAGTTGCCCTTTGGTTAATGATTTCTAAGTCAATTGCATTTTACTCAGAGAGCAAGATTTCAAATCTTTGAAATGTGTTGACTTGCTTTATGATGCAGCATACGGCTAATTGCCATGAATGAATTAATTGGGATTGAAAAAATATTTATTCTGCAATTATTGGGAAGTGTCTAAATATACCCACTAGATCAGGTTTGCTAAACATGTTGTTTAAGTCATCCAATATTATTGTGAATTTGCCTATCTCCTATAGTTCTGTCAATTTACGCTGTGTATATGTAATTGAGGCTATTAGGTGCGTATGAATTTAGAATTCTTATATTTTTCTGGTAAATTGATTTTTTATCATTAAAAGGTATAACATGAACTCTACTCTTTTCAATATTGTTATAGCTATACCAGATTTATTTTAGTCAATATTTAAATGGTATATATTTATTATTTTTAACTTTACTCTGTCCTTGTCTTTTAGATATCTTTCTTATATATAGCATGCATTATAATTTTTATAATTATTCAAATCTGATAAGTTTTTAATTGGAGCATTTAGTCCCTTTATATTTAATGTTATTAAAGATATATTTGGGTTTAAATCTATTGTCCTACCATATGCTATTTGTCCTGCCTGCTTTGTTTCTTTTCCTCTACTTTTTATCTTCTTTTATTGTTCCATTTTTCTCTCTATTTAGAAGTTACACTCTCTTAATCTTTTTTTTCTTTTTTGGTTTCACATTGGGGTGATTTTTAAAAATTAATATACTTTATTTTTTAGAATGGTTTTAGGCTTACAGAAAATTTGAGCAGAAAGTACAGTGAGTTCCCATTTACTCCCGCTCCTTCCCCCATTTCCCCTATTATTAGCATCTTGCATTAGTGTGGTAGATTTGTTACAGTTGATCAGCCGGTTTGATATATTATTGTTAACTAAAGTCCATGGTTTACATAAAGTCTCTTTGTGTTGTACATTCTAAAGGTTTTGACAAATGTATATGATATGTATCTATAATTAAAGTATCATACAGAATAAGGTCACTGCCCTAATAACCTTCCTAATATTTTTAATGGTGTCCCTATATATTACAACACGTATTCGTGACTTATCAAAGTCTAAATTATTTGTACCAAGTCAGTACAAGGACTTCTGTATTTTATTTTATTTTATTTTTATTTTTATTTTTTTTACATGACAATCTGTTGAGCATCTTTAACAGTCAGGAAACCTGCAAATTAAATTTACAGTAAGATAATATGTAAAACCACAAGATAGCAAAAATTTAAAAGGACTTCAGTATTTTAAATGTCTATATATTTTAACCCTACAAGATAAGGTAACTCCAAGTAGACCAAAATTGCAAGTGGAAAAAATTCTTTTTCATTCTCCTCAGGTACAGGAAATGATACAAAACAGAAAGAAAAGTGAAACCTACGAAGAATGAATCTCTCCTCAACACTGTTTACAACCATCAGTGTCAACACTATGTTCTGTTTCCCACTCTGAAAAATCATTTTTGAATGGTCATTAGTAGTGACTCTGCCTAAATGTGTTCTTATTTTTTAAGGAAAAATCTACTGAGTAGCTTCATAAAATTCACATAACAGTTACAGATACCTCTGGCTCATCATACAAAAACACAGGCACATATACTTATCCATGCATTGATATTTCAGTACTCATTCCTCCAAAGCACTGAACAGAAACATGTTCACAAATCCCAGAGAGGATCAAGAAAAGAATATTAGCAATTTATACATAGTTCCCAAAAGCATACACACCCATCATGTCTCAAAACTGTTTATAAAATTTTCAATTGGAAAATGTGCGGAATATAATTCGTAACAGCACTTTTTTCTCTCTTAATGGAAGGTAACTGTTGTAAGATCTCTTTTCTTGTTTCTTAATACCTCCAACAAATTTTTACTATTTCCCTCTTTGACCCTGCCTGTTATATTCTGACATTAATGGAAGTGATTTAATCTATTCCGAGGGATAGTCCTCTTCTGACTTTTAACCTAAAGCAAAACTCAAACATGTTATACTACTCTGTATACACCTGTGGGAGAGGCAGAATGTCACTTCCTTATTACCTTTATCCTCTGAAGAGTGTCTGCATCGTGTGGAATGTGTAGCCAGTTGAACTGGTATTTAAAAGCAAAAAGCCTCAACGTGGTCTACCTGGTACGAGAGTATCTGCCCAGCAATCATAACTGAGATGATCATCTGATACTACTTTTGTGAGCTGAACCTTTCATTTAATTTCTATTTGAACATTATAGCAGACTTGATTCTTCATATTGTTTCCCTGGCGATTTGGTATAATTATGTGGTGTATTGCAATGAATTAAGCTTCTGTTTGAACAATCATGCACAAATCCCTTTTTTTATACCTGAGTTTCATGTCTAATAATTATAGATTCAAAATCTCTACTTAGAACTTCAAAGCTTCTTTAGTTTTTCCTTCAATTGTCCACAAAATGTGCCAGTGCCCAGACTCAATAAGTGTTCTCCAGGAGGATAAGCAGCCTTTCTGTTGATTGTGGGCTGGCAAAACTAGGTAAAAGCTGATAAACTTACAGTGAACCTGTGAGAAAACTTTGAGTGATATGGCTAAGGTTATAATTAATCAGTTGATAGAACAAAATAACCCAAATATTGAAGGGTCAACAATATCATTAGTGATCAAAAACTTGGATGTTATCAATAACATCTGAAATTAAATACTGAATTTAGTTCACTGGTTTTCAGCCCTAACACTTTACTATGTTTCTTAAAGCAGAACACCTCAAACTAGTCCACCTCAGCCACTTCAGCCCTTCTCATTGGCATTCTGCGATGCATTTCAGAGCTGTCATTTTGACCTTTCACAGTGAGGCAGTGGACCAGAGGGGATGGGCTTGGTATGGTCCAGTGATCCTGTCTGAACATGTTTGACCGAAAGGAGAAGGGAGAAAATGGAGATCAGGCCTCGCTCTCAGTGACCCAGGATCTCTACTAAAAGGTCTATATAGTGCACAAGATCAGTCAGCGAAAAGTATATTCAGTTCTTTGTCCCTAAGTGGTAGGAAGTAGTCCCAGACCAGGAGTAAAGGTGAGACTCTAGGTGGAGCTGGCTGTCAACTAGAAGAGGAAGAGGAGTCCCAACATTTTCAGAGTAAAACTGACAGAGCACATGGATGGACACATGGAATATAAAGGTAATGGGAATAAAAGTTTCAATGTCAGAACAAGCAGAGATCAGAAGATATGATCTCCCTTGAAGGAATCCCCCAAGGATGCTTCTAAAAAAAGGAGTTATTCCTATAGATATGAGGTGTGAGTGTCTCACCTGTTATTAAATGAGATGACATGTAAAAGCACCTGCAAAAGTGCCTGGCACTGTAAGCTCTTATTATTTTAGTAGTAGTATTATCAACAGTATTGATATTAGATTTTACCTGAGCAATCCTGGTGACACTCCCTCACTGCGTTCCCCAGCCGCCCCAATCTCCTCACAGTAATAGAGAATGAAGCTACTAGAACAGTTTTCCTGTGCATATCCCTTCCTCTCTTCCGTTTAAAGAATAAACATGACATCATTTGTCATTAGGGAAATGTAAACCAAAACCACAATGAGATGCTACTTCACATCCACTAGGATGGCTATAATCAAAAAGACAGACACTAACAAGTGTTGACAAGGCTGTGGAGAAATTACAATACTTATACTGGTAGTGGAAATGTAAAATAGTGCAGCTGTTTTGGAAAACAGTTTGGCAATTCTTCAAAAAGTTAAACATTATCATATCACTCAACAATTCCACAGCTAGGTATATACCTAAGACAACTGAAAATATATGGCCATATAAAAACTTGTAGGGGCTTCCCTGGTGGCACAGTGGTTGAGAATCTGCCTGCCAATGCAGGGGACACGGGTTCGAGCCCTGGTCTGGGAAGATCCCACATGCCGCGGAGCAACTAGGCCCGTGAGCCACAACTACTGAGCCTGCGCGTCTGGAGCTTGTGCTCTGCAACAGGAGAGGCCGCGACAGTGAGAGGCCCGCGCACCGCGATGAAGAGTGGCGCCCACTCGCCGCAACTAGAGAAAGCCCTCGCACAGAAACGAAGACCCAACACAGCCAAAAATAAATAAATAAATACATACATACATACATAAATAAATAAATAAATTTTTTTTAAAAATTAAGAACTGTTAAAAAAAACAAAAAAAACTTGTACAAGAGTGTTCATAGCAGTGTTCGTAATAACCCCAAAGTGGAAACAAATGCCCATCAAGTGATGAATGGATTTTTTAAGTGTGATGTTTGACAGATGAATGGATAAACAAAATGTGGTTTATATATACAATTGAATATTACTCAGCCTTAGAAAGGAATGAAATTCTGACACATGCTACACCATGGATGAACCTTGAGGACATTATGCTAAGTGAAATAAGCTAGTCACAAAAGGACAAATACTGTGTGATTCTACTTATATGAGGTGTCTAAAGTAGTCAAATTCAGGGACTTCCCTGGTGGTCCAGTAGTTAAGACTTTGCCTTCCAGTGCAGGGGGTGTAGGTTCCATCCCTGGTCGGGGAGCTAAGATCCCACATGCTTCGCGGCTAAAGTAGTCAAATGTATAGAGACAAAGTAGAATGGTGGTTATCGGACTGGGGGAAGGGGAAAATGGGGAGCTGTTTAATAGGTATAGAATTTCATTTCTGCAGAATGGAAAAGGTCTGGAGATCTGTTGAACAGCAATGCGAATATACTTTACTGAACCATACACTTACAAATGGTTAAGATGGTAAATGGCATGTGTTTTCTACCACAGTTTTAAAAAGTTAAAAATGAAAAAAGTTATATATCCATACAATGGAATATTGTTTGGTTACTAATAAAAAGGAATGAAGTACTGATATATGACTATGACTTGGGTGACTTGGGTGACCTTGGGATATATGACTATGACTTGGGTGACCTTAAAAGCACTCTGTGAAGTGAAAGAAGCCAGTCACCAAAGACCACATAGTATATGATCCCATTTATGTGAAATATCCAGAAGAGGCAAACCCATAGAGATAGAGAGTAAATTAGTGGTTGCCAGGGGTAGGGGAGGGGGAGTAGTGGGGAGTGAATGCAATGAGAATGAGGTTTCTTTCGTGGGTGATGAAAATGTTCTAGAATTAGATAGTGGTAATGGTTGCACAACTCTGACTGTCCTAAAAGGCACTGAATTGTACATTTCAAAAGGGTGAAGTTTATGGTATATGAATTATATATCAATAAAGCTGTTTTAAAAAAATTAATGTGGAGATAAATATTTTTAAGTCCACTTTATGACAGAGGAGAATGAAGGAGAATAGCTATGAAACTCAGAAACAATAGAAACAGGAATACCCCAGCCTTCCAGAATTATCCCTCTACTTCCCCCATTCTTTACAAATCCCCTTGTTTTACTCTTCAGTCTCTTGCATACACTTTATTTTCTTTTAAATTGGCCTCCTGTTATTTCATGTTTGTGTGTATATGTATGTGAGTGTGTTTCCAGCTCATTGAGATATAATTGACATATAACATTGTGTGAGGTTAAGCTGTACAATGTAATGATTTGATATATATATATATTGGGAGATGCTTTCCATGATAAAGCCTCCTATTATTTCTTGACCTATTTATTCTCAGTTTTACTCACCCCCTCTCCTCCACTTACCTTCTTTTGCTCTTAGGTCATCAGCCTTTATGTCAACACTATGCAAACCACCTATTTTTTTTTTCTATTTTTTTTTTGGCTGCATTGTGTGGCATGCAGAATCTTAGTTCCCCCACCAGGGATCGAACCCATGCCCCCTGCATTGGGATCACAGAAACTTAACCACTGGACCACCAGGGAAGTCCCATGCAAATCACCTATTCTTGTGAATAAGAAGTTGTGAGTGTATAATTATAATTATGTCTGCTGATGTTTTTGTGCTCACATTTGTCCAGATATATTTTTGTATAATAGGGGTGTGGACAGGTATGGTTCCAGATGGCTGTGTACCTATGCTTGAATCTTTATGCCAATTATTTGATTGGAAACATTGTAAGGCTAAAACTCAGATAAAGAGAATAGTGTTGTTATGAGTGGCAAACAATATTAGTGTGCCAATGCCTTATTAGGCTCTCAAAAGGCTATTTTTTTTCCTGCAGTGTTGGCAGAATTTGCAACAAGTTGACACCAGATAGACAGTGGTAGTGTGGCTTATTCTACCACTAGGATTCCAATGGGTAGAGTTAAGTTGTCTGCCTAATTCTGTGTTTTAATTTTTTTTAAAAAGCCAAAGCAGTCCTCCTCAAACTCCATTAAAATTACAGTAAATATTTACAAAAAGAAGTAAATCCATTTTAATACTCAAAGCAAAAGGGAGGGAAACCAGAGATTTTTATGATTTCTGTAAACGGAAAGCAGATGGGGCAACAATAATGGATAAATTAGGGCGGACAACCCACCTCAGAACCCACAGAAGCGGCTAAGTGCAGGATGTTTTCCAGGCAGACCTCAGACAGCTCCACAGTCAGCGTGGGCAGGTACGGGGGAAAGGAGTGAGCTGCGAGTAACAAAGGACTCCTCCTTTCTTGTGACCTTTAGACTCTATTTTAGTCACCCACCACTGGAGCCACACCTTGTCATCACCAAAACTGTCCCACAATGAAATCATGCATATAGTCAAATTACACTTCCAGAAATGACACTGAACCTGGAGAATTTTATAGAGAAGATTTGTGTCACATTTTTAGAATGAGAGAAAAGTGGAGATAATTGTCCAACCTCAAAATCGACCAACCACAGATTGATCAAATAAATTGTGGCATATCCATGCAATGAAATTCTATGCATCCAATTAACATTGCTGTAATTATTGTTTAATTATTTGGATGAGTATAGTTGGATCTACCCTGTATCATATAACAACATACACATACATACACAACAATATACATATTTACATATAAAGAGTTAAACAGAGAAAGAGACAGACAGACTGAAAGAGAGAAAAGAATAGGAAAATATGAAATCTTGAGTTGGAAAGCTCTTTTTTTTTTTTTAAAGTTTTTTTTTTTAATTTTATTTATTTATTTATTTATTTATTTATTTATGGCTGTGTTGGGTCTTCGTTTCTGTGCGAGGGCTTTCTCTAGTTGCGGCAAGCGGGGGCCACTCTTCATCGCGGTGCGCGGGCCTCTCACTATCGCGGCCTCTCTTGTTGCGGAGCACAGGCTCCAGACGCGCAGGCTCAGTAGTTGTGGCCCACGGGCCTAGTTGCTCCGCGGCATGTGGGATCTTCCCAGACCAGGGCACGAACCCGTGTCCCCTGCATTGGCAGGCAGATTCTCAACCACTGCGCCACCAGGGAAGCCCTGGAAAGCTCTTTTTAAACGTAATGCCAAAGGCAGAAATTATTAAGGACAATATTTATATAACTGACATGAAATATTTTTAAATGTATGAGAAAAAGTTAGCAAAAGGGCAAACGATTAATTGAGAGTAATAGATGCAATGAATATGTCAGGTCAATATCCTAAATATGTAACAAATTCCCAGAAATCAGTTTTTAAAACTGTAAATACCCCCAGTCAAAGAAGAGGGCCAAGAATATGAGTGGGAAACTTACTGAAGATAACATATAAATAGCCAGACAAATATACATTAAAACAAAAATTAGATACCAATTAAATATTTTTTATAAACAAACAAAAAAAAAAACCTTTCATAGATGATACCTAACCTGGCTTAAAGTGCAGAGAAATGGGCACTTTCTTATACTCCTGTGGGGAGTATATATTTTACAACCTCTCTGGAATGCAGTTTGATCCCATGAATCCAAAAACTTTAAAATGAATATACCCTTTAGCCAGAAATTCTAATTCTAGGAATTTGTATGAAGAAAATAATGAAATGTGTTTAAAATTTTCCATAGCATTATTTATAATATTGAAAAATTGAAAATCTGAATTTTCAACCTGAGAGATTCAGTAAGTACATAATAGCATATTCATATGGTGAGATACAATACATCCACTAAAATTATGTTGTAGAATAAACTCATAGGGAAATGTCTGCACTGTATTGTAAGTAAAAATAACTGGTTTAGAAGACTGTAAATAAGTATGATCCCAATTATTTTGGGAGAAAATGTAAAGAAGAAAGGTTGAACGTGCCATGAAGGTAAGTGCATGTTTTATTCCGGCTAGTACTGTACCTGACACGTAATAGTACCTCAAATAGTTCCTAAATGGATGATTCCACACCAAAATGTTCATTGTGTTTATCACTGAGTAAGGAAGTATAGTGATTTTTATTTTCTACAATGAACATTCATTCATTTTGTTATCAGAATAGAATAATGAATGTTGTTTTTAAAGCAGAGAATAATTTAGGGCAATACTTAAAGAAATGCAGATACCAAAAAAAAAAAAAGAAATTCAGATACCTCCATATAATTGGCACTTTGGTCCTGTGCTTGTGGCTCTACTCAAACACTATTTAATAAAATGATTTTTTTTTTCCCCAGGACTGAGTAGATCTAACTCACCCTAAACCTCCCAGATCAGAAATTCATTCATTCATTTGAAACTTACTCTAGTTTTGGTGAAGCAACAAGGGAAGAGGAAAAAAGACAACAAATAAATTAACAAGATAATAATCGACTGTGATTATTTTTTGAAGGAAATAAAACATGATTATATGAGAAAAAGTCACTGGCATGGAGAAGGCAGGGTACTTTAGGTAGGGAGATAAGGACAGGCTTCTCAGAGGAAGTGAGAGCTGAGCTGCATTTCAAGGTTGATGGGAACCATTAGGAGAAATGGATTTCCGCTAATGGGAATAGCAAGTGCAAAAACCCTGTGGTTGGAACATACATAGGGTGAAAGTAGTGCCTAATGAAGGTGGAGAAGAGTACGTGGGCAACTTGTAAGCCATGGTAAGGAGTTTGGATCTTATGCTGAGGGCAGAGAGAACTACTGGACTTTTTAAACAAAGGAATGACAAAATCTGATTTATTGTCTTAAAAGTTCTCAGAACAGTTCTGATTAAGAGGGTAGCTTTAAATTGCATTACGGAATCTTCTGCCCCCAAAATCTAATAAAATAAACAAAAACTTTTAAAAATCAAAAGTATGTATAATTAGTAAATACCAAATTGAGAGGCCACAACCTATTCACTGTTCTTCAAAAGCTGGTGGCCAGGGAAAGAAAAAGAAGTTTCTGGGGGGAAAGCAGAGAAACACAGCTATATTTGTAAGAAGACAAATGTCTGCAATTCTTACTCTTACCCTTACATCCAGACAGCGTTGCTTCATCTTTTTTGGACTCCTAACCAGGAAGTAGTGGGAATGAGTGAGGGGGCCAACTGACTCCTGACGGAGGTGCCATTGCAGAGCTAGATTCCCAAATGAGACTTGGACCCAAGCCCTGCAGTCTTCTAACATAATTGGTCAGGCCAAGAAGGAGACAGCTATGGGGACTGAGAAGGAACAACCAGAGAAATGGAAGCACAAAGAGAATATGGTATGATGGAAGCCAGAAGAGAAAAGCAGTATGAGAAAGATGGCGTCATCAGCTGTATCATCTGCTGCAGAGCGACTGAGTAAAATGAAGACAAAGGAGAGTCCACTGTTGTTTATAAAACAGAAGCAGACTCACAGACATAGGAAACAAACTTATGGTTACCAAAGAGGAAAGGGGGCTTAGGGATAAATTGGAAATTTGGGATTAGCGGATACACACTGTTGTATATAAACAAACAACAAGGGCCTACTGCGTAGCACAGGGAACAATACTCAGTATCTTGTAGTAACCTATAATGGAAAAGAATCTGAAAAAGTATATGCATATAACTGCATCACTTTGCTGTACACCTGAAACACTGTAAATAAACTGTATTTCAATAAAAATAAATAATAAATAAAAAATTTTATATTTAAAAAAAAAAAAAGACGAGTCCTCTGAATTTGGCAAAATAGAGGTCGTTTGTAACTTGCCAAGCAGTTTCAATGGTGTGGTAAGAACGGAGGCAAGGTTGAATTTGGTTGAAGATTAACAGTGTCCAATAGATCAAAACAAACCAATTGATTAGGAGAAGTATACGCATTCCACATACTGAGACCAGAGATAAAGTTTTCCCTTGGGACCTCTCAGACCCAACATGTAAGACTGTACACAACATCCTCAATACCTCTGCAATAAACACAACAAGTTTCATAGACTTGCCTCCTAGTATCAGACATTAGAGATAATATAGAGGTTTTTCTTCATTGGGTGAAAAACTGGACTAACTGGTTATTTTATTGGAATATGATTATTCCATATAATAATTCCTTATAATAACCATAAATGGTTATTGAAATGGGCTAAAGTCCCTTCCAGTTGCAAGAGTCTATTAATACTGGTATGTCCTTTTCCAGGGAAAGGGTTAGACTTGCTTTTCGAAGTCATTTTTTGGTGACCATCATCTAAAAAATATGAACAAAGTGAAGCATTCATCGTCTATAGGAGCCGAAGAGAAAACGAGAACGTCAATTAACTTGAACAAAAGGGTTGCTGAGTTAGAGAGAGGACCCATTAGAGGTCAGAAAGCCTGAATTTAAGTATTTCAGTAAAATTTGCAAAGAGAGTCAAGACCTGCTGGAGAAAAAGCCATTTTTAGCAGCACTAGAGAATTGTGCAGACCTGGGCCTTGCAGGCTCACTGTTCTAAGGTTTGGCTCAGTTGTTTTTTAATGTAGAAGCTGAGCTTTAATAACATTTTAAAAGTTACGCTGATTGTCTAACTACACTCAAACAGTATATCCTAGTAGTTAAGAGTACAGGCTGTGAGGACAGACCAACCAGAGTCTTTCCCTCTAAACAGCTCTGTAACCATGGGCAAGTTATTTCTCCCCTAACCTCCAGCTCCCTCATCTATAAAGCGGAGCTTAGTAATAGTATATACTTCACAGTGAAGAGGAAATATGACAATGCCTGGGACTTTTAGTAAGTACTGAAAACATGGCAGACAACATCATGGTTTGGATAAGTCTTTCTTTCCCCTGAAATTGGTGATTAGAGCAAAAGGATTTATATAACCCACATTCCTATTTCAAAGAACTCCAGATAGGGAGCCAGTCTCTTTCCCACCCAGTTTACACTACAGCTCCCCCCCTCCCCCATTAAAAAGTGGATTTTAAGTGAGGGCTCTGTTTAAGGAGTGCAGTGTTTGTGAATAGAAACATTCCAGTGGTTCTTTGTTCCAAAGATGGGAGAGAAGCCCCATGAGGGTTGGAAAATTTGAGGGTGTGTATAGGACCAACATCCGGTAGCCCAGTTAGAAATCACATTAGTCACCAGACTTGTTAAATTGCCTTGGAACTACCACAGAGAAGGAAAAACAATGCAGGGTGATGGGGCAGTGGTGTGGCCAGGCAGAGACTGGGCACACATACCTCCCTTTAATTCCAGGTTCCTGAGGTGCACTGAAGATGGATCCAGTTTGAGAACTGGGGTCCTGGAGTGTAGGTGAGACTGGCAACTGGCTGCAAACCAGTGAAGGGGGCAGAGCATCCTCTGGGCTTAGGGGAGCTGTTTAGGGTTGGGCGAGCATCGTCATCAGCTAGGTCTGTACAGCTCCCCCTGCCTACACTGAGGTTCCTGTCAGTGAGCCAGATGGTGGATGGTGGTAAGGACCAAGAGGAAGGGACCGCAGCCTCTCCCAGTCTGGTCACTTAAGACAGCATCACTTCCCTCTCAGAGGAGTGTATACGGGGAATCTGAAGGGGGATTACCTGGGAGATACCCCCCCATCTCCTCCCCGTCCTCCCAAACCACTGGAGTCTCAAGTCTAAATTGGAATGATAGGAAGAAAATATCTAAGTCTTTCTAACTGAACTGAGATTTTTAGTAATGAGAATTCACTGATGAGCTTTGGAATGGGGTTGAATATAGTTAAGGGAGCCACCGAGCCAGAGGGAAGGAGAGATTAGCAGAACACAGTTAGAAAGCACTTAACAGTATTGGAAAAATAAACCAGTCATACTTACACATTCAGGACCTGAAATGCCTCATCTAATCACTTACAGATATTGTCTGAAAATTAATCTTCTTTTTCCTAGCTAGTCTCTGGTTTCTTGTTATGGGTTTTGTGTTCACATTGTCTATTTTAATAGAACATAAAATGCCTAAGATATGAATGGAAACATACGTCCTTGTCTGCATCCTTGCTACTTTACCATAAAGATTTCCAAAAGAACACGTTTTTAATAACTTACCTATTTCTCTGTAACATAGATCGTTTGTAAACATATGAACTACAAAAAAAAGTCATACACATCACATCATCCAGATATAACCCTGTTGATATTTAATTTCTTTCTAACTTTTTAATTCATATATACACTTTTTAAAAAAATGAAAGTGTGACAAATTGTACACACTATTTTGTAACCTGCTTTTTTCATTTGTAGCACTTAGAAGAGTGTCTGGCACATCATAAGTTCTAGATAAATAGTGATATAAATAAATACTGAATATAATAACTGAACATATTTCCGTGTCATGAAGTATTTTTCTTTTTTCTTAACATTTTTATTGAAGTATAATTGCTTTACAATGTTGTGTTAGTTTCTGTTGTACAACAAAGTGAATCAGCTATGTGTATACATATATCCCCATATCCCCTCCCTCTTGCATCTCCCTCCCACCCTCCCTATCCCACCCCTCTAGGTGGTCACAAAGCACCGAGCTGATCTCCCCATGGGATGCAGCTGCTCATGAAGTATTTTTCTGTGGCTTCATTTTTTTTCATCACAATTGCATAGGATTCCACTGTGTGAATTTTGCTATCTCTAACCAGGCCCTGCAGAGCTGAGGAGGAATAAGTCATGTGATGGACACAGAGATGCCCTGTGCAGGCCCCCTCAAGGGGGAACATGCTGCCCAGCTGCTGGGAGTACTGGCATCTCCAGCCTCCACTACCAGCCCCCTTCAGGGATTGCTTTAGCTACAAGCACCTTCCCAGGGCAACCCACATCTAAGGACTGATTATAGAGGGCCCCAAGGCAGAGCGACTGTGATAGGGCATCTTCCTCTAGAGTTTCCTGGGGCTGTCCCCCCTGCATGGCAGCTCAACTTCCCTCTCTGCCCAGTCCTATTTCTTCCCTCTTCCTTCCATGGGTGTTTACTCACTAATAAATATACGGCACACTGTACTCTGTCTCAGAGTCGGTTCCTGAAAAACCTAACCTGTTACAGGGATGGTCCTAACCCATGAGAACTCCCGAAGTCTATTGATTAAGGCACTCAGTAAATCCTGACATTACTGCCAGGACCCATGGCTCATGCCAGGCTAAATACACTGTGATGCACGTATCCGTGATGTGTTATGCAGCCATTGAAAGAAATGTTTGTTTTGTTTAGACGTTGTTAGTGCTGTTATGACACATGGCGGCTCCAGAGGAAAGAAGGAAAGAAAAAGGAAGGGAAGAGAGGGAGGGGAGAAATTAATTGAATAACATCAGATGATTACTTGAGCCCTCTCTCTATCTCACAATCTCTTTGTTTCCAGATCTCTTGCCCCTTATTAGTCTTTGGACCAACTCAGTGGCAGCATTTACTTGGGCAAGTACTATCCCCGTAAATGTAGAGTCTGCAATATATAGAAACTGAAATTAGACATGACCCTGGACACATAAATGTGTACCAGCATGACTGTGAAGAACTGGGACAGTGGATAGGCCTTTTAATGCACAAGAGCAGAATTAAACATTAAATCACACTAATAGAAACAAATCAAATCAAAATCAAAACAAAAGCCCTGAGTGTGTGTTCGAGGAAGCCCAGACCTACGAGAAATCCAGAAGGTGCTTCCATCTGTCAGAGTCACACATTCCAAAGTAGCAGAAATCTACTGGCTGAGTTTCCTGTTACTTCCGGCCTCAGAGAGGCAGGCTCAGGCAGCATCGGGCTCAGCCCACGTGAGATGCCTCCTCCCAATCACAGAGCACCCTTCCCTGGTCCCAGAGGTTCAAAGGATTGGTACAGGGTAGAAAAGCACCTCAGGCCAGAGCAGTGTGCGGAGTGGGCCGGCCCAGTGCCAGGAGGAGGAGGAGAGGGCAGGTGAGTAGACCCATTCCACTGGGCAGAGAAGAGAACTGCACTCTTAGGGGTTGGCTTGCTTTCCTGGGAGGCGAGCGAGCTGTCTGAAAGGGAGAGGGGAAGAAGTTCATTTCCTGATGTACAGAGTCTGTCATTTTTTGTAATTTAGGATATTGTGACTGTTCTGTTCTCTTTAAACTGTACAAACTGCTTTCTTAACTCCTTTAATATTGTCTGGTTCTCAGAACAGAGATAAAGTCCTTCCAGGGGGTGTTATTCACCCATCCTGATTTCCACCTCACATTTCCACCTCTTCACAGAAGGACCAAGAAAAATCCAAGAACCCTGGGAGAACCTCTATCTCCTGATTAAATCTCAGATAGACAGACACCTTTGAGGACCTCCAGTTTCCATGTAGAGTTAAAAAAGCAAAAGGAAAATTAGCCTAGTAGAGAGAAATTTCTTAATCTTCTTGTCAGAAATCATTTGGTCCTGTCTACTCGTAAAGGGATTTGTGAGGCAATTTACTCATGTTTCTTCTCGGCAAACAGTTCTGCTTAATAAATGTTGAAATAGGTCAACAAATTAGCTTTTATCTACACAATGTTATTTTTACATAACTTATTTTTACTCTTCACCAGTTGGTGTTTCCACCAGGATTTGCAGGTTGTATTTTTTCGTTCTAACAACATTTCTACACATAATACAGATTAAATTTCAAATAATAATAGTATCATTTTATGTTTATATTTATGAGCTTAAAACCCCACTTATAACTAGCTTTAAAGATATTTATGACATTTTGAATTTTTATGAATTTTAATGTCTTTTTTTAAATTAAAGATAATGTTTATTGATCACTTTTGCCTGAATAGAATCACCAAGCATAAGAAGAAAGAACTCACTTAGATTTTATATATATATATTTTTCAGTTATATACATAACTTGGGTCATATAGTTTTCAAACCTTGTAAAAAAAAATGTTTGGCTTGTTTTTTATTAATCTTTCTCAATGAGGAGAAAATTTTCTTATTTTTCTTTCTACTACAGCAGACTTTTTTTGCTTTCTGCAACAATGGGCTTAAAAATCAACTCACCTATTTTTTTTTTAACTATCTGGAAAGAATCATAGACTTGTAAGTACACAGGGGATCTTAGACATCACCTAGTCAAGAAAAACAAATGAACACTCAGAATTTCTTTTGACCTCTCCTGCTTACATTCTTACGAAGAGCAAACACTGATCAGCCCTAGAATATGCTTCCCCTTGATGCTGAAATCTGAGCCTCATGGCCATGAGGGCTACCCACACCCCTGATGAGTCACTGTTCCCTAACTGGGGCAGAGACCAAATTCATGAGGAGTTGCCTTAATCTCACCTCCCCCAAGGAATCTCCATGGTACTCCTGCCCTGGGGCTGGGCATCCCACTCGCATTGCCCACACCTGAGGTCCTCACTTGGCTGAGAATGCCTGAGCCATTGCTTGCATCTTAGTCCATGACTTCAGGTGGGTGAGTGACTCAGCCCAGCACAGCAAGCGTCAGGGATCTAAAGCAGTGCTGTCTCATAGAACTCTACAAAGACGGAAATGTTCTACATTTGGCTATTGAGCACTTGAAATGTGGCTAGTGCAACTCAAGGATTGAATTTTTTATTTTATTTAATTGAATTAATTTGAATTTAAATAGCTACAAGCCTCTACTAGTCACCACATTGGTCAGAGCAGGTTTAGAGCTATAAAGCAAGAAAAACTAATAGATGCTGTGGGCCATGGGGGTCATGGCCGTGGGAAAAAGCTCCTCCTTTCATCATTCCCACGGCCTCATCATACCCTAAGTGTAAGCAGACCAGCAATTGCCCTGATCTAATCTCCACAGCCATCTTTATCCCCATCTCTGAGTCATACAAGTGTCTAATCTTGTTCTGGGTTTCAGAATCTGGGCTAAGGCAATAGCCTATTATCTGTTTCATCCTCTCCTATTTCTCCTTTTTTTTTTTTTTTTTTTCTTTTGTCAATCCAAATTTCACTAATAGGAGCTAAAGTGTGAGGTGTGGTTTGTGTGTTCTCTGGTCCAACAAACTTGGGTGAGGAAAAGAGGTAATGAACTTGAAAAAATGATCTCATGCTTGATGGCTGAGTCTCACTTCTTTTTCTCCTGCCTTGAAAATTGGTTTGTTTAGTGAGCAATGGTGTTTAGACCTATTCAATGTGTCTGGAAACATCAACGCTGTAGGGATGAATAATTTTTAGAAGAAAACAAACTGAATGAAGACACAAGAAAAATACACAAAGAAAACTCCAGCCTTTCAAAAATCTGTACTCCTCAGAGCAAAGGAACTCCCTGGATGTTGTGCAATTTGAATAAATCATCATGGGGCCAGGCCACTGGGCAGTCTTCCACAGGGTGGGGCTCACAGGGGCTATTCCTGTGTGTGGAAAACGTTTTGAGGTGAGCTGTGCACTTTCAGGCAGGGGCAATGTCGTCTCTGAAGGGGGACAGCTGCTACTCCATCCTCTGCCCGCTACCAATCCCATTTTTTAAAATTCACCCCATCCCATCCACTTCCTTACTAGCCCTCCCAAATAACAACAACAACAACAAAAAGAAAAAAAAACTCAAATATATATGAGGGAAGCACTGCTTTGGAATAACACAGGAAAGTTTCAGTAAACCCCATATTTGAAAAGCTCATCCATACTGGGGCCTAAAAAGGAAGGGGGGAAGGGCAGATACACCATATTATCAGGAGTCAGTCTTTACTCACAGCCCCAAGCCCCCAAGTCATGGGTTAGGAAGTTCATCTGTTCGTCTCTTCTCTCTCCTCAGGCCTCTTTCCCTCTCAGGGTGTCTTCCCTCTCCCTTTGGAAATACAAGAACGGTTTCTCCTAAAATCATTCACAATGAGGCATGGACATCGATGGCTCATGAGGCTCACGGTGCCTCTTTTATATGTATTTGCATTTTAACCAGGAGCAAAGGAGTGATTCTTGAGTTGTGGGAATTTGGAAATTAGAGTAAAGAGTGAGGAACACTTTGAATGGAGGTTGAGGGTAGAAGGTTCTCACCTTGTCAGCTTTGTTTATGTGACTCCCCTTCTGGCTAAACTTGTAAGGAAAAAGGGCAGGGCATTGGGGGTATCTCTTGATTTTAAAGAAACATAAAGGGATGTGGTATCTCCCTTCCTTAAAAAGAAGAAAGATCAGCAACAAATTCAACACAAAGGCCTGGTTTAAGAGTCAGGAGATCAGGACTGAAATCTTGACCCTGAAAATGACACATCGATGATCTTGAACAAGTCACTTTCCCTCTCAGAGCTTTGGTTTCCTTGTCTGCACCATGACGGAGCTGACTATGAAGCCTCTCGGTTTGCAGCCAGAGCTGATATTCAATCATGCTATGAAAGGGCACATGGTCAATAATGGCCCTGGGATAAATGACATCTTAATTTCTCCCTAATCACATACCTTCTCAGTAAGACAAAAACTACTAGGAGTGTAGTCACTGACTTTTAAGTGTGTCACTCATCAAGTAATTTGAAGTTCATAATTTTTGTTTCTTTACTGCAATTATTTGTCAAATGACTTTTTTAAATGTACAGCAATCTATTCCTTTGTGGGTTCAGAATTAACTTATTAACAAACTTGGGTAAAGAAAAGAAGTAACAAAAAAAGAAAGAAAAAGAAAAACGGTAATGAGGTGCCAGGTTAGATTGCCGTGGCAGAGGCCAGTAGGGAAGAAAAGCCACACACACACACACACACACACATCCACCAAACAGGACCCAGTGTGGGCTCCCTTGGAGAGCTGTTTGCTTGGGGCAAGAGAGGTAGGTAGAGAAGGAAGGATAATTCTGGGCAAAGGTAGTTGGGGAAAGAAAACGTTTTTTAGCTGAGCTTCGGAAGGTGGTAAAGAGTTCAAGAAGAAGAAATGAGAGACCACTCAGAGGAGCAGAGGAAGGTAAGTAGCTGGCCATTTGGAGCCTGGTTGGTACTGATTGAATATAAGCCGAGGAGTTTGTGCTTTATCTCCTTAGTTGTCCAGCCTCCCCTCCATGGGCCAGAAAGAGAACAAAATGATTGGGTCTGGACAAATACTGTAGATACAGGGAAAGGGAAGTCATTAGTCTGTCTCTAAGAGCTGAAAAGCCAAAAAGTTCTCCAATTTAAGCGCAACAGAGCAGGAGAGGAGAAATTTGGATTTGGAGAGATTGGTTAGCAGGAGAGAATGGGTGGACAAATAAAGCCATCCAGCACCAGGAAGCAAAAAGGAGCCTATGGCTGAGCTTGTGGTGGAGCAGTGGCTCTGGAGGGCTCTCCTGTGAACTGAAGCTGTAGGGAGCACCTGGGTCTTCATTGCGGTGCGCATGCTTCTCATTGCAGTGGCTTCTCTTGTTGCAGAGCACAGGTTCTAGGCGCACGGGCTTCAGTAGTTGTAGCATGCAGGCTCAGTAGTTGTGGCTCGCAGGCTCTAGAGCGCAGCCTCAGTAGTTGAGGTGCACGGGCTTAGTTGCTCCGCGGCATGCGGGATCTTCCCGGACCAGGGATCGAACCCGTGTCCCCTGCATTGGCAGGCAGATTCTTAACCACTGTGCCACCAGGGAAGTCCCAAGAAGTTATTAACTTCTTAAGGCACAACTACTCCAGGCCCCAGAGACCACCACAGTTTATATTCTGTATGTAGAAAAGAGCCCATTTGTCCCTCTCTTTTGGTCTCTCTCCATGCCTGTCCTCTCTGGAAAGGTCAACAAATTCATAATATCTTTTTTTTTAATAGCCATCAGTGGGGAACTTTGTCAGAATTTATCTTTTTTCAACCTAAATAAGTTTATTCGTGTGTCCTTGTGCACAGGCATTTAATAGCCTTCAAAGAACCCCAAGTGATTAGCCAGGTCTGATCCTTTCCTTTCATAGAAATCACGTTGCCTTTCCTTTAAGTGTATCAGGAACACAACCCCTCCTAGAGATTCCTCCAGCTGGTTTACTATGGAATTAACTCACTTGCCCCAGTTTTCCAGGAGCCTTTCCAAAAGTTTTCCATTGAGAGACTATGTAATATCAACCTACACAATTTGACCAGGGTTTTCCAACTTCACCCTTGAGCGCCTTCTGACCTCTTGGGTAACTGCCTTCTGAGCTTAGTGATCTGCCTACATTTTTCTTGTCTTTTAGTTCTAGAAATAGTAGTTTCCAATCACTCTGGGGCTAGCCCTGTAGTTAGGAAGTTTAGAGCTGAAGAGGGGAAGCTCTGGGAGTCTCAGGCTCCTGGCTCTTTTTTCATCCAGATTTTGATCTGAGTTTATATGTGAGAGTTTCATATTAAAATCATATTTCCATATTTCCTTTGAAAATGTAGCTCTGGTTTTTTTTTCTTTTAATTGAAGTATACTTGATGTACATTATATAAGTTACATGTGTACAATATAGTGATTCACAATTTTTAAAGGTTATACTCCATTTATAGTTATAAAATATTGGCTATATTCCCCATATTGTACAATATCTCCTTGTAGCTTATTTTATACCTAATAGTTTGCACCTCCTAGTCCCCAACCCCTATCGTGCCCCTTCTCCTTCCCCTCCCCACTGGTAACCATTAGTGTGTTCTCTGTATGTCTGTGAGTTTGCTTCTTTTTTGTTATATTCACTAGTCTGTTTTATTTTTTTAGATTCCATATATAAGTGATATCATACAGTATTTTATTTATTTATTTATTTATTTATTTATTTATTTATTTATTTATTTATTTATTTTTGGCGGCATTGGGTCTCCATTGCTGTGCACGGGCTTTCTCTAGTTGCGGCGAGCGGGCACTACTCTTCGCTACGGTGTGCGGGCTTCTCATTGCAGTGGCTTCTCTTGTTGCGGAGTACGGGCTCTAGGCGCGGCTTCAGTAGTTGTGGCACGTGGGCTCAGTAGTTGTGGCTCATGGGCTTACTTGCTCCGCGGCATGTGGGATCTTCCTGGACCAGGGCTTGAACCCGTGTCCCCTGCATTGGCAGCGGATTCTTAACCACTGCACCACCAGGGAAGTCCCATCATACAGTATTTGTCTTTCTCTGTCTGACTTATTTCACTTAGCATAATACCCTCCAAGTCCATTCATGTCATTGCAAATGGCAAAATTCTATCCTTTTTTTATGGCTGAGTAGTGTTCTATTGTATATATATACCACGTCTTTATCCGTTCACCTGTTGATGGACACTTAGGCTGCTTCCATATCTCGGCGATTGTAAATAATGCTGCTGTGAACATTGAGGTGCATTTACCTTTTTGAATTAGTGGGGCTTTTTTTTCAGTTATATACCCAGGAGTGAAATTGCTGTGTCATATGGTAGTTCTATTTTCAGTTTTTTGAGAAACCTTTCCACAGTGGCTGCACCAATTTACATTCCCAATGTGGCTCTGTTTTAAAACAAAATTAAAGCACTAGTTTTAGGTGCCGTCATCATTCACTATTTGTTCTGGTCTGTCTGCTTCAAGAAACTGAGGCAAAGGTAAAGAAAATGAATATTGGTTGGGTAACTAATATTGTGTTAGAGCTTCACACATGTTCTCATGTAATTTTCATTGTAACCCTTTTAGTTAAGTATTACAATACCCATTTAGAGATAAAGCTCTACAAGATTAATTACCAAAGGCCACAAAACTTCTAAGTGGTGGAGCTAAGATTCAAACCTAGATTTGTCCAAAGTCCATTCTCTTTCTACTTCACCATACTCTAACCTGTTCTGCAATAAAGGTCTAGGCAAATAATTCACTCATATATTCTTCTCATTCAAATACACATTTTTAAAATTTACTTCATCTGCCTTTTTACTGAGTAAAATAATTTATTGAGTGCCTACCACATGTAAAGCACTGTGCCACTTTGGACTGAAAAAGACAAATATAACAGGGCCCAAGGGCTGCCTTCTGCCTTGGAGACTCTTGCAGTAAAGCGCAGGAAGCCCTTCATAGGTTGATACCAGGAGGAAAGAACGCACAAGGGGGGCAGAGCAGAGTCCTCCCTGAGCGATTTCTGTGTCGGGGGAAAGCAGCCCCAGTACAGAGGGGAACCTCAAGGGTCATCTCTGCATCACCTCATAGTCTGGACCAGAGGCTCCAGAGCTTGCCAAAGCCTAGGGATGAGGCCCAGTGGCGGTGTTGACTGTTCAGGAATGCTGGTGCAATGTGCAGAGGGTCCCTGCCATAGGGACCTGCTGTTTGGTACCTGACTCTGGCCATACCCCAAGCACAACTGGGAAGCTTTTTTCCCTCTCCCAAAGAGTTTCCCCGCCTCTCCCCTGGCCAATGAATCCTTCCATGGAAAATAAAAAGGGGCACAGATGGGAGATGGGTAAGGCTTTTAGCACCCTCCAACAGAGCAGCCCTTGAGTTAGGGAGCAGGAGGGAGGTGAAAGAGGCTGCTTCACCTCAACCTAGACGCCTTTGGCTGTGGTATCAGTAACCATTAAAACCTCCCTCCTAGGCCCCAGGGGTCACTGGTACATAAAGCAAAGCCACAGCCCAATAGCCTGCCCTTCCTAAATATTCCTCTAGTTATTATTCATAATTTCTCATGCTTGTAAATGATCTTGGTGTTTACCAATCACTTCGACATCTTTTATCTCAGTGATAACAACAAGCCCATCAACAAGTTGTGTTTCACCCATTTTATAAACGAGGAAATAGACACTGAGTGGCATTGCCCAAGGTCACCCCGTAAGGACTGGGCAAGACTGGGTTTGAACCTTGGATTTCTAACACCAAGTCCGGTGTGCTCACTGTTAGACCCCAGCCAGTAGACCACCCTGCGAGCTGCCAGAAGCCTACACTTGGCTCTCTAACTGCCACCCCTCTTGACATCTGTGGCTGTTTGGGGGATGCAATAAATATTTTAGGTCTTCTAGACAACAACCTAGTCAACTACAAGTGGCCGAGGAGAGGCTATGAAATGATGGCTCTCACATTGACCTGCACGTTTGCACCTCTTCTAAGAATTTTGTTCCCAAGGGGTGGGTGAGAAAGCTGCAGGTCTGGGATACATCTAGACAGATTCTCTGGAACAACGTGTGGGTGCAGCTCTGGGTTTGGGGCAAATGTGCAAGTATGAGTGCAGTGTTGAGGGGCTAAGGAGGCAAGAACTTAGAGAAGTGAGTGAAGAGAGGCCCAGTGATTCTGACCTTGGCAAAGGCAGGATCACCTGAGCAGGGAAAAGTGGTACCTACTCTCTCTGCTCCAGAGTTGGCGAGGAAACAAGCCAGGTGTTTCTTTTTCTACTGAAAGTATTAGCCATATGGCAGGTCTTTACAAACTGCAGTGTTAACTAAATGATCTGGGTTTGAGTCTCCGCTTTTGCATTTTCTAGCAACGTGCCTTGGGCAAAGCAATTAATCTCTTTAAGCCTCATTTTCTGCATCTGCAAAATGGCAAGAAAACAGATTCTCCCCTAGATCCTCCAGTAGGAGGGCAGCTCTGCTGACACCTGGATTTTAGCCCCATGGGACTCATTTCATGCTTCTGACCCCCAGAACTGTAAGATAATCCCCTGTGTGTTGTTTGACGTCACTAAGTTTTTGGTAATCTGTTACAACAGCAGTAAGAAACCAGTACAGATTTTGGTAAGAATACCCATCTCTCAGGTCTGTTGAGAGGATGAACACAGAGTGCCAGCATGTGCTGAGGACATGAAATGACAGCTTTCACCATCACTTTATTTTGTGCCATAATCTAAGTTATTACGCACGGCTGAAGGAGGAGGAGAAGGAGCGCGTAGTGGAAAAGGAGAAACATCCTTTTCTAGTGAGCAGCCGCTTCAGCATTCCGTGCCCGTCCACAGTCCTGCCTTCCTAAATCAGATGCCCCTCGCTGGCACCTCCTACCTCATGCTTGTCTAGATTTCTTCACTTTACTCTCCTTTTTCCTCAAACCAAGTTCCCACCTGTCTCCTTCCTTCTTTTTTCCCACTCTGGTCTGCATTTCCCCACCCTAATTCTGCCTTGCAATTCTCCCACAGAGTATTCTTATGTCTCTTCCCCTTTTTTAAAACTCTGTGTGGCAGAGTCATCTTTGGGAAAGTATGCATCCTTACGGGATATATTTGGGCCACTGGGGCCAGCTCTCTTGTTCAGGGTCCTGTCAGCTCCTTCTGGACCAATAAAGCCCTCTTTCTTTGGTGACCTACCCGCCTTCTTCCTTTTTCTCCATAGCCCTACTTTCCTCCTTTATTCTACGGTGTACAGTCATTTTTGCTGTGCATCCATGTTGCTACAATCACACTTTAAATTCCCTGAAAGAACAAATTGTCTTCTTTCTGTTCTTTAAGCCCAGCTAATGACCATAAATAGGCTGCTATCTGCAAATGGGTCCTAATTGGTACTGGGTGATAATGGGGCTGCTTTTGGCCTCTTTTGCCCTTTACTCTCTCTACGTACTTGTGTTATCTGAACTTCTACCTTTCACGGTCTGTTTATCTGTGTCTCTAGTTTAGACGGTAACCCAACTGGTCAGGAGCGATATCTGTGCATTCCAGTGAGGAACTTTATAATGTGGCTGATCCAGCTACGTAAGGCTCCCCTCTGGGGGAGGTTGTGCATTAACTCCTTCGGGCCGCTCGGGCTCCACTCCGTCTAGCGTGCAACTATCTCGGGAAAGAATGAATGACATTTCTAAGCCTGAAGTGACATTTCCAAGCGGAAAGAAATGAATGGCATTTCTAAGCAGAAGCTACGCAGAGGGATCTTGTAACAATGGCCCCATTTCTTCTATTCACTTGGCAAACACTGATGGAGTACACCATGTGCCCAGTTCCGGGACAGAAAACACTCATAAATTTCAACTCCAGTTCCCACCACTGCCCAGGTGAACAGGTAAGGGAAAATATTTAGAGATGTTTAAGATTACTTGGAAGGTTGTGAATACTTACTTTAGAGTGTAACAATGAAGTTACAATTTAGCAAGGTCTGAGTCGAATAGAAGGCTTCCCTCCCACGCAAACCGGGGCTACCGCCAAACTGGCTAGTTTGTTATCTCCTGGGCTCCTCGCTCTTCTAAGCCTCTACTCCCTGACCTTTCCTTTCCTTTTACCTGGAATGTCACCCCCATCTTCCTCCCACTCCCACCCACCTCTTCTTGACCCATCAAAACCATATATACTCTGCACGCCTTACCTCTTCCCTCCTCAGAATTCCCACGATACTTAGGGTCTTAATAGACGCATTCTAATGATTTGGGAACACAGCTTCCCTACTAAAGCCTGAAATTCTAGAATACAACAATCTCTCTTACATATCTTCGTATCCCTCAAAATGCAAGTTGTGTCATATAACACATTTTGATTTAGAGCCTGAGTGCATGAAGTGGATAGTTAATTAATCAGCAAAACACTGAGAGATGTGGATGGCTTATCTCAAGGTAATTCAAGTGCAAAGGCCAAAATAATTCACCCAAACACTTACCCTGTATTCCTTCCAGAGAATCCTCAGGGAGGGAGAGACCCACTTTTTAAAGTGCCAGACACAGCGCTAAGCCTTGCACATAATTTCTGGGAGCCAGCATGGGCTGGGGAGAAGCACTTGGGCTCTGGAGTCATGCACACCAAAGCCTCCAGCCCAGCTCTTCCACTTACTGGTTGTATGACCCCAGGGAACTTAATTTACCAATTTAAGCTTTAGTTGCCTCATCTGCAAACTGGAGCCTTCTCACCCTTTCTCTTCTTCTACCTAATTAGGTTACGGGAATGACATGTGTGTATGTAAATTACCTAGTAGAGTGGCACAGAGAAGGAACTAATGTTAGCCCCTCTTTCTCTCCTCGCCCACCCCCGTTATGTGACAGGGTATTTTTAATTTGCCAACTATATTTGAAGATAACAATACATTCCGAAAATGATGGTTTTTAACCGCTGCCCAGAGTCCGTATGGGAACCAGCTGCCCCCTCTGCCCATAGGTTTATCCTTTGGGCTTCAGTTTGCCATGACCAAGGGCAGGAAGAGCCATACCAGGGACCTTCAGTGTGCTTCATCTCCACCTCCGGTCTGCCCTCGGTGACTATGGGGCCTCAGTTCATCGCTCAGAAGGATGCAGTCTGTATGTTCCATACCCTAAAGAACTCCTGAAAGCTGGTGATCAGACTCGGGCTGGCTTTACTTTTTTTTTTTTTTTCTCCTTTATAAAATTACTGTGATCACTGACCTGAATAACCAAACTGCTTCCATGGCTAAATGATCACATGACTTGGTCTGGGTGCTCTGGAACACGAGAAGGCAGTGCACAGTGGTGTGACTCAGTTCTGCTATGGAACTTGCAGCCGCAGTCTGTATCCCCTGCTCCTAACGAGCTGTGATGTTCTCAGCTGTGTCCTCAGCTTGTGGGAAACCGTGAAGATGGCCAAAGAGGACTCCACCGTTCGTTGCTTCCAGGGCCTGCTGATTTTTGGAAATGTGATTATTGGTGTAAGTAATGAGTGTTTTCCAGGAAATTCTGCTCTTCCTGTAATTATGATTTTAGATCAGTCGAAAGTGAGAGTTTAAAAGGGAAATAATGATATAATGACTGGTTCCCTACATCTTTTCTTCCTTTTAAGAAGTGTGTTAGTAAAACATGCTAACTAGAAGTTAACTATATAAATAATCCTATATAACTATGTAATATATCAAAAGACCATGTGGGGAAAAAAAAAGAGAGATTTCCCTCCCAACTTTAAAACACAAGAATCTAAAAGCAGCCATGCTAACCATAGTCAGCTTCCAAGCACTCTCAACACAAACGCTTTGGTGTGTCTTCCCTATCCCTCCTTGGTTTGATTTCCACAGCCTCCACTGTTAAGGTTACTGGGGACAGATGTTTGCATCTTCCTGTGCTGGTCACACAGGGGGCCAGTACTGGGATGTAAGGGTAACTCAGAGGCCAGGCTGCGTGGGCACAGTGTGGTGAGAGCACTTAGGAGTCAGGATCGCTGGCTCTGGGCCCAGCCCTGACTATGACTCTGCGTGACTCCGGACAGGTCATTCATTGCCTTTCAGGGCCAAGATCCTTCATCTATAAAATCCAGGGGGCAGGAAAGATAACCACCAAGGTTCCTTCCAGCTCTAATGTTCCATGGTTCTCTGGCACAGAGAACATGACCAGGACCAGTTTAAATATTACAATCCAGGAATTTGGACAGTGGGCAGTGGGAATGGGAGTGAGAGATTATCTTTGTACAAGAAGTCATTGTTTGAGCGGTTCATGCCCCAGGGGTTTTATAGATGGTCTGAAATAGTCTGGGTCTCCTCCCAAAGAGCAGAAGATAGAGCGAAATGTGGAAAGAGGCATGAAACCAATACGTATGATGGAAGGAGCTGTTTAAGTCAGTTACTTAAAGCCTATGCAGGGGACAGAGTTAGTCTCTCTTACCACCACGCCCCTACTCCTCTATCCCTTTCTCAATGCTGCCCTCATGGCCTCCAGCCTGACAGAACCCCCTCTGCCCCCAGATGTGCGGCATCGCCCTGACAGCAGAGTGCATCTTCTTTGTATCCGACCAACACAGCCTCTACCCGCTGCTTGAAGCCACTGACAATGATGACATCTATGGGGCAGCCTGGATTGGCATGTTTGTCGGCATCTGCCTCTTCTGCCTGTCTGTCCTGGGCATTGTAGGCATCATGAAGTCCAACAGGAAACTTCTTCTGGTGGTAAGACCTTAAAACTCTCTACATTTCTCTCCTGGATCAATTTTGATGGATTGTTTCTTCTTCCCTGAGCACAGCGCTTTGGTTTTCAGTGGGGTAGGTGGGAGCACAGAGTGCCAGGTGAGGAGGGAGTAGAGGGGAAGACCCTCCCTGCAGTGAAGATCATCCAAGTGGGGTCAAAGATGCTCTCCTCTATTGGAAGTCCAGAAGGGTCCAGCGCAGAGAAGCTGAAGGGGAGACACCTGGGGGTCACCTGTTGAGTATTTTCCAGTTCTTTGCTTCTCTGACTGGTGTCTGCATGGGCCCAACAGATACAGCCAGGAGCTACACAGGCCAAAGGAGAGACAGTGAGAACTCGATAATTAGACTTTTTCTCTTGAGAGTAAGTAGTTTAAAATATTGTTTTAATAGTAATCAAGTGTTGATATGTTAGGATATAAATCACAAAATATGCACGATTTTTTAAGAGAAAGCACGAGCTTTTGTAGATATTTTTGAGCTCAAGGCTGAGGATGTTGTGGGATGGCCTACACCTCCCATTTCATGCACTCACTCTGCTTTTTAGGGACCCTAGAAACCCTTGATGGGCAACATGTGGAGAACGGCTGCAGCTCCCACCTGCCTGTGGAGACTCTAACTCTGTGTACCCATAGGGAGGCTTCTGCCCCAAACCTCAGACAGCAGGTTGTGCCCTGCCTTTGCAGATGGGAGCAAATTTGCAGCCAGCCGGGCTAAGAACCCTCGGTGTTGGGTCTAAACTTCTACTCCCTTCCCCTGTGCTCAGGACAGCAGTTCCTCGCCCTGTGATGGGGCCCCATCCCCACTCCCTACCTGAAATAACTCTCCTAGCCAAAGGCTGCAGGACCTGAGTTCCACCTTCACGGAACGAGTCCAGCAAGCTAAGGTGCTTGTTGGTTGGCTTTTCCTGTGAACTAACATCATCTTGGTACCTAGGGAATGCAGAATGTTTACATTCTCTGGGTCTTTAGTGTGAGTTAGTTCCAGGGCAAAAGAACCCACTGTTTTCAGGGTGGGGTTAAGGAATGCAGGGAAAGGTAAAGAAGGGGCAGGTGTCCTTAGAGGCGAGCTTCAGCTGCATCCCAGCCTCACTCTGGGGCCAGTCACGTGTGTCTCGCACAGCCGGGAACATCCTTCACCATGCCTGGCAAAGAGACGGAGCAGCGCGCCCTCCACGCGGCTGGAGGAGAGAACACCTACACCCTGTGCCTCCTTTCTGGAGCGTCTCTAAGGGGCTTCTGAGCCTCTTTAAAGGGAGCCAGCAAAGCTCTCGACAAAGAGCAAGGCAGCCGCTAATACAGCGGGGGGCAATGTTATGAGGCCTGTGAAGGGGCTCCTGCTGTTAACTGAGAGTTAACAGTAGCCGAAGTCTTTTTCTGGGCGGAATGGTTAGGGCAGCAGAGGGTCCCGCTCTGAGAACCGCCCCTGCCCAGGGAGGGAGAACCGTTTCCCCTGCGCTCCTCCGCTAACACCGCCGCAGCGCCCCTTCCGCAGAAGAACCCAAGCACTGTAAGCGTCTGTGCAAGGCTGAGGACAGCAGAGACAGGGCTCTTGCAAATAGTCCCCGTCCCAGCTTCGGAAAACATTTGTCCTTCATATATTTGCCAGCCGTAAACAGGGGCAGTGTGTTGTGGAGCCATCACGTGTGCATGCACACCCTACCACACACACACACACACACACAGCTACAAAACACACTATGCGCTGTTTCACTCAACTGACCTGATGCAACTGGAGTGGGAGTGAGTGAGAGGAGATGCCGGCGAAGAGCTGCGTACCTGGAGGCTGCCTGCTCCTCTCTGATAAGACTGGCCGCTGCCAAGAGGGAAGACGGATATTAAACGCAGCCCTATTCATCTTTGACCTCGGTAATCCTCAATTCTCAGTAAACCAGAAAGAAAATGTCTCCCAATGAGAGGGGAGTTACGAGGCTCTACATAGTGTGTGATACACTGATTCTCTTGCCAGCCATTGGACGAACACATACACACACACACCAGTTCATTCTCTTGTCTGTTTTTCCCAGTTAAAATGGAAATGCAGGGTACTGAACTGAGAAACCTTTGTGTCCAAAAGTCGTTTGTTCTCTGGGGAAAGGAGAAGAGTTGATCTGATTAGCACCTAGCACCAAGTCTGGCTCTAAGCAGCTGATCAACGAGGGTTTGTTGAATAATTATGTAAATGATCAGATAATTATATTTAGGTGAGTGTGCTGCAGAAAACATAACAGTTATTTGGAAAAACAAAACAAAACAAAACAAAAAACTCCCTTTGGAGGTAGATGTAATTCTTGTATTCCATTTGTTTCCCTTCCAGTATTTCATTCTGATGTTTATTGCATATGGCTTTGAAGTGGCATCTTGTATCACAGCAGCAACACAACGAGACTTTGTGAGTACAACCTCAAAAGACAGAGCAGAAACGACCATATGAATCATCATTACCATCATAACACTATAATAACTGACACATATTAAGCCCTTACCCTGTACCAGGCATTGTAATATGCACATTAATAATAAATATATAATTTTTCTCCTCATAGTAACCCTATGAAATACGTATTCATTTTATAAATAAAAATAAAATGAGACTTAAAAAATAAAGTAACTTGTCCAAGGTTATGCAGCTGGTAAGTGAAAGTGGAATCCTGAATCCAGGCCGTGTGATTCCCAGGGCCCAAGCTTGCACCGCCATGCTCTTCGCTACTCTGCCGCAGCCACTGGCCTTCCACTGGGATGAGCAGTAATCCACCACATCTGAGCCATCCTCCCATTCAGCATCTGCTTTCTCTCCTTTTTTCCATTCCCTGGCCTAGGCCACCACACAATGCCTGTCTACCATTATCTCGTTGGAATTTCTTTGGAGATGGGGGGTCTTCTCCCTACAAGGGGGACTTCGGCCACCCAGAGCAGCCTTACTCCCACCCCCAGCCCTACTCAGTGACTCTGAGCTCAGTTTTACTCCAGGAGACAATGTTCAGGGCCCCCAGCAACATGCCGAGCAAATCACTTCGCCTCCTTGAGGATTACTGGGCTAACTCTTCCTCTTGTGTTGCCTCCTCCCATAATAGTTCACACCCAACCTCTTCCTGAAGCAGATGCTGGAGAGGTACCAAAACAACAGTCCTCCAAACAATGATGACCAGTGGAAAAACAATGGAGTCACCAAGACCTGGGACAGGCTTATGCTCCAGGTAATGCCTGCAGTCCTGGGGAGATGCCATTTGGTACCTAAACCAGTATCCAAGGGCATATGGATGGTTAGGAATGAAGTTAAAGTGTGGGGACCACTGCCTCCAAGGGGGCTTCCTTCACAAAGAGACTTGACATAGGCAAGTTCCTCTATTCCTCTCATTTACTGGCAGGGACTAGGGGGTGTACACATGACTCAGTGGGACCCCTAGATCTATATTTTATTCTAAGCTATGATGTTGATTAGCTTCCATTTATAGGAGTAATGACATTGGTAAGAAATTTAGATTAATCACACACTCTGCCTCTTAGAACTCAAGCATCACTTACATTAAAAAAATGTTGCCTCCACCCCACAATGAACTCAAGTGGCAATTATTGTCTGTTTTGCTTGTTTAGTACCTTTTCACACCTGTGGGCTAGTCCTGTTAGGGACCAGAGGCTATGACTTGATTTGATCACCTGTTTTTCTCTAACTGGCAATCGTAACCTTATATCCGCATTTACCTCAAATACCATCAAAAGTTCAAGTCTTTCAGAATACCCACTATCACCCCTACACTGCCGTATGTGAATTCTTATCCCTGCATAAGCCCTCGTGTGACCCAACTCTCCCACCCCCCCCGACCCCCTCCCCACCCAACCACCTGTTTCCCAGTCCCTCATCAGCAAACCCCCTTATAGCCTCCACCCCTTCTTTGAACTCTCTACCCTCTGTCTTCTAAAATTTCCTTCATTTAGTCTAATATTCCTGTTCTATATTTTTTTAGCCCATTAGGACCTCCAATCTATTGGCCACTTTTTCACTTCCTATCACTCTTCTAAGTCAAGTATTTTTTCCCCCACTATGTTAGCAAAGAACTAAGCTTTTCAAATGAAAATGTGAATGCTCACACATTTGAAAATCCACTTACCAACTTTTTAAAGCCCAGTCTGAAATAAGTCTGGTTCAAACTTAACCATTTCCCCCCGAAATCCTCAGGTCAAATTACAGAATGATTATTTTCTTTGGTGAGATATTTTCCATAATCCAGTGGCAAAACAGGACGTGCTTTTAAGATAGTTGCTTTATCACCAAGTTTGCTGAATATATTTATCTTAAAAGTTGAGAGATGCCATAGTTTTTATTTCTTCCCTTGAAACATTTTAGCAGAATTTATAAAATGGAAGGAAAGTGATGTGAATTGTGTTTTATCCTCTATCCTCAATTCTATCCAGAGTAATATGAGCTAGGTGTTAAGTGATCTTCCTTTCCTATGTAGAGGCATAACCACGTGCCACTGGGTTTTGGTTATTTTTTCCAGTTTATTTTCCCCCATTATAAAAATAATACATAATTGCTCCAGAAAGTGTTAAAAATACAGAAAAGTAAAACAAGAAGAATTACTCATAATTTCTTCACCACAAAAATTTTAATTTTCTGATTCTCGATTTGCTCATATGTAACATGAGAATAATTATAACTCTCTCACATGATTGTATCAAGATATTAGTACTAATAATGATTAACACTTTTTAAGGGTTTACTATGGGCCAGGCATTGTGCTAAACGTGTTAAATGTATTAACTAATTTATTCCTCACACAGTTCTGCGAGGTAGGTATTATATTTGTCCCAATTCAGTGAAGGAAAATGAGGCTTAGAAAGTTTAACTCGTCAAAGGCTACAGAGCTCACTAATGGCTAGTAAGGTAATAAATGTAAAAGTATTTTGCAAACTCTACAATGTAATACCTTAAAAACACCTTCAGCTCTCATCAGGGGATTTTTAGTAAACGTAAGATACGGTATAATTTCCATATCTTCTTTCTCCATAAAGTCTCAGTTGCCACCTTGGTGGCTCTAGCAAGGATTATGGAAGAGAATTTTGTTTCTCTCATGTGCTGACAGGACAATTGCTGTGGTGTAAATGGACCGTCAGACTGGCAGAAGTACACCTCTGCCTTCCGGACTGAGAATAACGATGCCGACTCCCCCTGGCCTCGTCAGTGCTGTGTGATGAACAACCTTAAAGAACCTCTCAACCTGGACGCCTGCAAACTAGGGGTACCTGGATACTATCACAATCAGGTGAGTCCTTGCTTCTCCCAAGACCTGCCAGGAGGTTCTTCTGCTCTTTATGAAGAAAATACAGGTTAACTGTAGGTAATGGTCTCTCACTAAGGAATTCTGCATCCTTTTTCCTAAACCTCATGTTAACTATTTCCTTCTCCGTTAGTAAGATGTAAGTGCTAATCTAGGGCTGATCTGGGAAAATTGACATTTTAATAAATGAACAGAACGCGAGAATTGCAATAGCAGAATCCAATTTTGTTTAAGTGAACACTATTTGTATAATGTATAGAATTAGTATTTGGAAAAATATTTATATCAAAGATTTGCTCTATTTTTGCAAAATGTAAATTGAAAGGGATGATATACAAAAAGGAATGTTTTGCCGGTTCCAAAGCAATGGCAACTGCTGAGGGTAGATGCAGTAATGATACACCCACCTGCCTCATTCAGTGGTAATGTAGGATAGTCTTAATAAAATATTAGATTGGTGGTCTGGGTAGAAGCCAATTCACATACAAGTGGTTTTTGAAAAAGTGTTTCCAGCCTGATGAGAATGATATGATGATCATGAAAACAAACATCAACTGAGTACTTATCAAGTGCCAGACACTGCTCCAAGTATTATACAGATATTAATACATTTAAGGCTCAGTGGGTAGTGCCACTTTGATCCTAATTTTACAGAAGAGGAACTGAGATACAGAGATGCTAATAATTGCCTTGCCCAAGGTCATGCAGCTGGTAAGTGGAAGAGTCAGGATTCAAATGCTAGCAGCCTGGCTCCAGAGCCCAGACTCTAAGCCAAGAAAGAACTTGGTAATAATCCCAAAAAGCCCTGAAGAGAATCCTCACACACTTGAAGTCAGCCTCTGAAATGCTTACACTGCTGTGCATTACCACTTTGAGGAAAGCTAGTTGTGTGCCAGTACATTAAATAATTGAGAAATGCCAGACTCTTTGGTCTGGCAGGAAATAACACAAAATGCATTTTCAGAATGAATGACACGGCACTGCTGGTCATCATGCCACCCCTGGAAGGGTGCCTAGACTAGGATTGGTTGTATTAATCTGGAAAAGGACATGGGAGTGATGTAGATTATTTTGCAGAGTTGTTCAGAGCAACCCTCATTTAGCCTTTTAGCAACATTTTAGTTATATTCAGACTGCTAAAAAAATTAAATTTATTGCCTATAATCACAATATGCAATATAACGATCACTCTGAGGAATAATAAACTGCTTTTAACACTTCAACCTTGGAACCAGTCCATGCAGACGTATCTTGATTGGATTGTGATTCCATACAAACTGTATCATATCTTTGAAAGAGACCAAAAAGGATGTTTGCCATCAGATGATTGGTTTATTTCACAGCCACACTATTTTCCCTCACACAGAGAACATTCTAGTAATGAGGGACACTTTTGTCACACCCTCCCTAACAGTCCTTGGCCTCACCGCCTCCTCTACCCACTAGCTATACCACAACTACAAAGTCATGTCACTGAGCAGTACTCCCACACCAAATTCCTGCATCTTGAAATTTCTCTCTGTCCCTGACTCCCTGTGCTCCTACTTTCTCAGTCTCACTCATTCGTCACCCCTGACATAATCTCTTATCTACTCATCCTTCCTGCTTCTCCCTACCCTGGTCTCCCAGATTCCCACACGCCACCATTCTCTCTGAGTTACAGGTCCCGCTAATTCTCCTATAACAATCCTTTTCCACAAAGCAAAGTATGGCACCCCAGTACCTCATATACTTTACTTCTTTTATTGCAGCTGATACCTTGAAATATAATTATTTGTTTGCAAGCCTATTTTTTCTATGAGTCTCCTTGAGGACCATGCATCCTTCAGTTCTGTATCTTCATTACTTAGCATAATGCCTGGCACAAAGCAGGCATCAATAAATGTTTGGTGGGTGGGCAAATGAAGAGGTGAATGACTCTTTTTCTCATCCACATTGTAGCTTTGCGAGATCTGCAATGCACAAAGAAAGGCTAACAAAATTAGGGAAGTTGTCACAAGTGTAGTAATAATAGAAACCCACCAAATGTTACATAGCATGTCAGACGCAAATATATATGTTCTTACATCATGGTTCATCTGCCCCCAAAATGCTATGTGCAAATTCTGATCACTACACCTCAAGAGCATTATGATGGAACTAAGGAAGATCAAGGTAAGCACCACCACAATGAGAAAAAAGCATCATGAAAGGCACTAAATGAGAAGAGGTGAAAAACCGGGGCTTTTGTCTGTGAGCTTCATGAGGGCAACACCCATTTCTGCCTTGTCACAGCTGAATGCCCAGCCCAGTGCCTGGCACCTGGCATAAGTGAGTTTTTATACATATTATTGGACAAATGACCACTTCCCAGGATTGTCAGGGGGATCAAATGAGTGATGGATATAGGAGTGTTTGTGAACCATCAAGTGTGTCACAAATAATATCGTTGTAATTATTACTTCTTATCACATTCCATTCATCCTAATCAGGTGCCTGCTTTGTGCCAGGCCCTTGTTCTAAGTTCTAGAGATTCAATAATGAACAAGATAAAATCCCTGCCCTCATAGAGCTTGCACTGTAGTATGGGAGACAGACCACAAACAAGTTACCAAACCAATACACAATAAATTCCAGGTAGTGATAAGTGCCATGAGCAGAAATAAAGCGGGATATAGAAAATGATGGGGGGAAAGGTATTTTTCTCTATGGTTGTCAGGAAAGCCTTTATTAAGATGATATTTGCACAGAGTTCTGAATTAAGTGAGGAAAGGAGACCCTCATTTAAAAAAGATTGAAGAAGAGAGTTCTGAAAAAAGGAAGCAGCAAGTGCAAAGGCCCTGAGGTGGAGGCCTTAGCTTTTTGGAGGAACATCCAGGCAATCCGTATGGCAAGGCTGGAACAAGTGAAGGAAGAGTAGGAGGCAAGCATGAATCTAGATTTTGTAGGGCCTGAAGCTTACCAGATTTGGGGGGGGGGGGTTCTCCTCAGGAAAAACAGTTTAAACTACACATGCAAAACTAGGTACAGGACTTTGAAATGGTCTTGCAAGTAAGCAGCCCTGAGCCCAAGCTCATTAGCTTTGCAGTGAAACAACCTCCTCTGGTGGTGGCTGGGGTCTCAGAGAGAGGCAGGGCCATATCATACAGCACCTCGTAGCCATTGTGAAGACTTAGAATTTCATATTAAGGGTGGTGGGAAACTTTCAGAGGGTTTTGAGCAGGAAGGTGAAGTGATCTGACATGTTTTACAAGGATCCCTCTGGCACTGTACGAAGACTAGTAGGGCACCGTGGGTGGACTCGGGCCTCAGGGGAACCAGCCAGGAGGCGATTGTAGGAATCCTGAAGTGAGGCCGTGGTGGACCAAGGCGGTAACAGGAAGTAATAAGTGTTTGGATTTGAGATATATTTTAAACCCAAAAGGGTTTGCTTAAGAGAAAAACAGTTAAGGATAATTCCAAGATTTTTCATTTGAGCATCTAGGTGAGTGGGGGAGTCAGGTAGATGGAGAGGTGTAAATGGGGGAGAGATCAAGGCATATGTAGCAAAGGCAGGACATGCAAGTGGATGAACCAGGGACTGGGGCAGGGTTAGAAAGGACAGAACTTCAAGTGGCTACCTGGAGACCCTGGGCGGGGCCTAAACTTCAAGGTCAGCCTTTCTAAGACATTTCTCTCTGGATCTCAGTGTTCATAAAACCAGCCTGGTCATGGCATCTCCTAGGCATTCCTGTGATTCCAAGGGCTTTAGTGGACGTCGCTCAGATGGCAGGTCTAGCCCTATACGTGTGTATCACTCCAGTATTTTGCATAGAGACTAGAACAGAATGTGCTACGTATAAAACTTACCAGATTATGGCATGCATGGATGAATGACTCGATGAATAAAGAATGATTCACTCTCTCGCACGCACCCCGTGGCTCTTCTAGAATCCTATAAAGATATGTTGAAATATGATGTCAAATGAGAATTTAGAAAGCATGGTATAGGAGTTCCTTTAATGATTAAAAAATAAAGCCTCTAATTTTCACTAACTGGAAGCACTTTTATTGAAAAACAAATCAAAAAGTGACCCTGCCCTCAAACAAATCACCAATAAAATCTTTGGGGAGAGGAAAAAACCTCAAATTTTGTTAAGAATACTTGACATTGCCACATATTCAATATGAGAAAAATATTATGCTAAAATAGCAGCACCTCGGTTAGTTAGATTGAATGAAAAAACACAAATAAATATGATACAGAATAGTTCTTCATCAGGATTATTCCTATTTCTTCAGTACAGCACAGTTAATACCTGGTTGTCCACAGGAATGTAGAAATAGCCTGGTTATGTTAAACTGGATTTTGGGGTGGCATTGATTCAAATCAGCTTCCCACCCATCTCTTACATCTTTTTTCTGGTCCCTTTCATGTGGATATGGAATCGCCCACTCCTCCAGGGCTGCTATGAACTGATCTCTGGACCAATGAACCGACACGCCTGGGGGGTTGCGTGGTTTGGATTTGCCATTCTCTGTTGGACTGTGAGTATTTCCCATCACATGTTTCATTTCTGGGAGGACAGTGATAAGGAGAGACCTTGAGATTGCCCCTGGTTAACCCAAGCACACTAGACTGACTCGAAACAAAAGCTCAGACCTGAAGGCTAGTCAGGAAGCTGCTGGCACCAGGGCAAGGACAGTGGATTCCCTCGGGAGGTAGGGCGTGAACTTCCCCTACCAACCAGATCCTTCTCTGGCTGACTGGGACGCACTTGTGTGCTCCTCCATCTCTCCAGATCTCATAAATTCATTTCAAGTAGATATCAAAGACTGTCATCTCTCTAGATGCCTCCTCTAACCTGCCTCCCTCCTTCCAAAGAGCTGCCTTCACCAGTCTCACCTCATCCTTCTGACCACTTTATGTGATGCACATGCAGCAAGAGGGTAGAATGGTAGGTCTCAGCCCTGAATGCACATTTAAACCTCATGGGGCAGCTTGGGGAACAAAAGCATACCTGAACCCCAACCTCTGAGATTCACATTTCAGTTGATCTAGGTGCAGGACCCAGGTCTTTTTTTTTTTTTTTTTTTTAATTTTCCAGATGATTCTAACTTGTTGTCAGGATTAAGAGCCATTGCATTCAGGAAGCAGTCCCAAACTTTTGGTTTCAGAACTCTTTTACACTCTCTCAAATATTACTGAGGACTCCAGAAAGCTTTTGTCTATGGAGGGCTGTATCTATTGATATTTACCCTGTTGGAAATTAACACAGAATTTTTAAAAATACGTGTTAATGCATATAAAATAACAATAACAAACTAATTACGTTACTATTAACAATATATTTCTGTGGGAAAAAAGTGACTATTTTCCCAAACAAAAAGATATGAGAAAAGTGGCAGTTTTTTTTACATTTTTGAAAATCTCTGCAATGTCTGGCTTTAATAGAAGACAGCTGGCTTCTCATATTTCCTCTTCATATAATCTGTTATGATATGTTGCTTAGGTTGAAGGATTTGAAAGAAATCCATCCTACACACTGATATGTAGTTGAAAAAACAGAAGTGTTTTGGTAGCCTTATCTAAAAATAATTGTGAATATTCTCCTTTGGTACTACACAAAACTTGCTAAGTAGTAGTTTCTTAAAGGTTAGTTGCAATATGAAATCTGAAACTTCATCAAAGAACTTTTAGGACTCTGTTACATTAAAATACATTACATTGGTTTGTCTTGCAGTTTGCATAAATTTTTTACCCATTCGTGATTCTAGAACATCATGCATTGGTCATTTGGGAAAATATTGGTTCACTGTGTGACAGGATGGACTCAGAGTCACCTCTGCCCCCGTGATGATGCTTAAGGCAAGATCATTCTTAAAAATCCAGTGTCACCTAAGCCTGAACGAACCTCATATCATTTTTCTGCAAGTACCAGATGTTTCTAAAACAATTCCTTATTTATTTTTCTTTTCCTTTGTATTCTAGTTTTGGGTTCTCCTGGGTACCATGTTCTACTGGAGCAGAATTGAATATTAAGAATAAGTGTAACCACCATACCACTCTCCACAGCGACTCTGGATTTGGTGCTGGAACTCCTAATATTCCACCTCTGTGCTCCCCAGGAAATTATGCATTCTTCCTCAAATTGCCAAGTCAGTTGGTGTGGAGTTTCTGTAGGCTCTTTAGGCTCTCAGACTCCTGAAATTCTCACCACTAGTGATTGCACCCTGATCTAGGATTCTGCAACATTGTTATAGACCGTAGGAAAGGGAGAGTTCAGTATAGTAGATAATAACTATTCCCATCTCTGTTTATTTTTAATTTGGGGGCACAAAGACATTCACAGGAGCCTGTCTTATCACAGCAAGCCAAGTCTGTATTTGGACAGCGAATCTGCCTGCATTTCTCTCTGCTTTCTAAAAGAAACCTTCAAAGGCTTTCATTCATCTCAGTATTGTCCAGGTGAGAGAACTAAGGAAAAGATTGCTGAAATATATCTTTTGCCTTTGTTCTGTGGTGGCTCCCATCTACAGAGACTCAAGTGATTCTCTTAATGCCACCTGGGGATCCTTTTATTCTCCAGGACAATGCCCGATCTTGAGCTAACAATGGTTGAAGTTTCCTCTCAGACATTGCAGGGTGATAGGTGTTAGTAATCTCAATTCTCCCGCTAATTAAAATTATGTGGACTCTGGGGGACAGAGGAGGGACCTGTTATATATTTACCAATCTCATCCGAAAGCCCCTTTCAAATAAGGGAGAAGCAAGCCCGCTGTTAGATAGGTGATTTATGGTGATTTTTTTTACTGTCAAAATATTTCCCTTCTGATCTATGTTTCCTTTTGTGATCCTGAAGGAAGTTCTTATAACAACATTTGTCTAGTCTTATAAATAAAGAGGGCTTTTAAATATGTTCACTTTCTTTTCTTTTTACCAGTGTCATAATTGGTCTTATATGAGGCTAGCAAAATGGGTGTTCCAACAGAAGAGCTTAGTAGGCTCACGGGAATTAAAATTTAGGAGATGGAAAATGCAGTAAGGCGTGGCTTCCCTCTGGATACCGGGTAACCCTGCTGTACAGCTGAATGATTGGAACTTCCAAGTTTACTTTTTGCTCCTGCTACCCTTTGCCCTGAACTGGGGATGGAGTTGCTGCTCCTCAACTCCTTTCCCCCTGCATCTCTGACTCCAACTGCTCAACTGTGTCCCCTATGAAGGAAATGTACCTGTCACTTCAGGGTCCCACTCACAGCCGACTCAGTCACATGGAGTAGCCCACTCCCAGGCCTCGACCCAGGTTCCTGTGCCTCAGTCTGAGCCCCGGGGCAGGGAGGGACAAGGAAGGGGAGGGCGCTTTAGCCTGGTAAAGCAGTAAAGCTGGGCGGTAAAGCTGGGGGCAGCAGCCGGATCCCTGATTCCCAGGACAGGGAGCCAAAGGCTCCTGCTCTGACACACCACCAGCTTGCCCCTCCCCTGCCTCGCTTGCCTCTCCAGGACAGGGCTTGGGGTGTCGAGATAAATGACACCTGCACTTGGCTGAGAAGGTTCTCTCTGTGGTCTTTTTCAAGAGAGGAGGAGAAGGAAAGAGCTTACTCTGGGCAAAGCTTTAAGCACCTCTCTCCCTTCTCTCTGTCCATCCTCTCTCATGTGTTCTGGTGCCTTTTTCTTCTGCTGCCAACTGGATTTTCCAGTGCCCTCATGCCTGAGCAAATCCTGTCCCAGACCCACTCCTGCCTTCCCCCTCCAAGGCTTCGGAGCTTCAAAATTCTCTCTCCCTACAAGATTCCATTCTCCTTGTGACTTGATCTCAGCTAGGTTAAGGGAAAGCCTTTTTGCAAGCTAATTCACACTAAAGGGTGAGGGACAGCTAGTCCCCACTCTCTTAATCTTCTCTGCAGATTTTTCCTTAATAACTGAAATTGATCTCAGTTGGCGGAATCCAGTGCAACAGTAGGAGCAGGAACAAGCTATTGTGGAGGAAGATGGCCCACCTGCTGCTCGTTAAATCTTAGCACCTGCCTTCTCTACCACGAACTAGAAAGACAACGGGCCTTCAGTTGGTCATTACCGTCCGCCCCCTCTCCAGCTAGCTTCCTACAAAATAAGACCCTGAACCCAGGTACTCACTATGTCCAGCCCCCAGCAGTTGGGGAGGACACACCTTTCAGCTGAGACAGACCCGGGCCTGAGGACTTCCCTACAGAGAGTCCAGCCGTTCAGGACTCCTGCACTTCCTGCTACGGGGGTCTTCAGTTTAATCTCAGGGCAGCTCCTGCTCTGCCCAGTTTCTGCTTCCATCCTCTCCACCTTCCCTGGAAGCCCAGCCTTGTCCCTCTTCCATCTGGCTTCTGGGACAGAAGTGGGGCTCACAGCGAGACCCAAGCCACACTGTTTAGGGTGAGGCCCTCACCAGCCCCACCAGGCCAGCGGGTGAGACACACCCAGAAAACACCATCTCGAGAAATCTCCCAATTCTGCAACAGGCCTGCTTATCAGGTGGGCAAAGAACAATTACCACCTAACACCGAAAACTGGGTCAGGCTGACTCTGGGGTAGGTTTTACCTGATTGCAATACCAGACGGGTCATCATGCTCCTCGGCTGGCTTTTTCCTCCCCAGATTGTTACTCAGGTTCCTGGCAGGCTGTTCACCCTGAGCGTTAGGAAGCCCTCTGCTCGTGTTTTTTGGCCCTATAACTTTTCCCCCTCATCAGCTGTAATAAACAGGGACTGCTCCCATTCGAAGCAGCAGACCAGGTAGTTTCTGACTACCCATGAAGGAAAGAAGGAATAGTAACAGTCACGCGAGTTTGAAAATCGCATCTCCTCTAAAACCCCACCCCCATCCACGTGACTGACAAGCCGGGCTGTGGTTGAGGAACTGGAAACTAAGCTGCTTTCTCATTTCTATAGAATGAACAACCTCCTTCGTCCTGTGTCATTTCCCTTTCCCGTTTCACCTCACGCAGATCCTTATCATCTCCTACATGTGAGACTGAATCAAAGAAGAAACCCAGAGGAGACTAGTTGTAAGCTATTGAGTTTGCTTTCACATGTGACATTTTTATCACAAGGCTTGAATGGCCACGTCCAATGAGGGAATCCGAAAACATCTTGGGAAAAGGCGCATTGCTGAGAAATGTATAGTTCCCAGACCCTTCTCTAACCCACCCTCCCCCTCACCCCCAATCAACTCCCAAAACACACACACACACACACACACACACACACACACACACACACACACACCTCCTTTGAAAAAGACAAATAGCCAAATCCTGGAGTTAAATGGAGCCACCATGCCCTACTTTCTAGTGGCCTCCACCCTGAGTTCCTCTTGAAAAAAGAGCAGCCCCTGACATCCAGAAGCTAGCCTGGCACTCACAACTAAGCCATGCTATTCTCCTGCCAGACGTAAACAATTCACAGAATACCAGCCTCAGATAAGGTCACATAAAATGAGGCAAAGCGAGGCCACTTCATAATTCTGTCCAAGCACAAAAACAAGGTCACCGTGCCACCCTCAAAATACCAAACACACCCTTTTTTTTGCTAAAATAAGTGACTGCTACGTGCTCACAATTACAGCTCTATTCTTCCTCTAGTCCCTCCCTGTGGGTAAATCAGAACTGTCTTTGCTTTCTGACAACGTCCAATACAGAACACAACCTGCTGGCTTAGAACCTCCCCAAATGACCCACCCCAAACCCAAACGCTCTCATAGACTTTGTCTGACTTCCTTTCCCTGAGACACCTCGAGCTTCCCCATGGTGTGTTCTCAAGAGCTTTTGCAATGAGTCAGAATCTGACTCACGTATCTGCCAGCGTGTCTCCGGGTATCTTTGGTTGAAGGGGATAGACAATATCCAAACAACTCTGCCCACCCTTATTGCCTCTCTTTGTGTATTTGTTTTATTCGATACCATCAAGTTGTTAAGCACATGAGCTTTGGAGTCAAAAACCTGGCTCCAAATCCCAGCTCTGCATGACTTTGGCAAGTCAGCCTCTTGGAACCTGCTTCAGGGAGACAGATCTCACTGGGAGGATTCCGTAAGATATGTAAAGAATGCATTAAAACAGCTAACAGCCTGTAAGAAATACCAACAGGAGGTTATACCATAAATCTGGTCTGAAGATCTCTGCTTGGCCTGTATTCCCTGGGAACATGCCAACTAATATCATGTTACTTCAATTTACTGCAACAAGCTTAATGACCAAATATACTGGTCCAAATTCACTGGCCCTCAAACAATAGTTGTGAGTAATAGCAAAACTCTTATTCAATAGTGGAAGAACGTACTAGGGTATCAAGATAAGGCATTTTAATGGATATATCTCAAGTTCTGTACATTATTTCCAGAATCCTAGCTACAAATGAGATCTCTGCCCTTATTGCCTTCACAAAGAAATCTCATAATCTCCTGACAATGTGATATTCTGGGGGGAAAAAACGAGACACTGGAGCCAAGAGACTTGGGTTCAAATCTTATCTCTTCCTCTTACTAACTTCGGGAAGTTACTTAACTTGAATCTGATTTTTCTTTGCAGTACTACATACACACCTATAGGAACATTGGAAAGTTAAAATTTAAAAACCAAGGAAAATTGAAATACAGAGCAAGCATTCAATTAGTGTGCGTCACCCTTCACCAACCTCTCCACCAAGGCCCCAGATCTCACTCACACACACACACACACACACACACACACACACACACACACACACACACACATCACACACCCTCCTCTGTGAATATCTTTGAGAGACTGGTCTGGCCCTCTCAGCAAGTATAAGATGGTCTTCAGTGGACTTAAAACTAATGAAGGTGGCAATAGCTTAAACATTTAACGTACTAAGGAATAGACTTAAAAAACTTTTTTGGAAAGTGATGGGCAAAAAAGAACTTATGAAATGTTCTTGAATATGCTCCATTTTGTGGGATATACTAATGGCTTTTGAGAGAGACTATATATGTATAGGACTTGGGGAAAGTGGAGGTTTTTAGTCCAGCAGAAAATGTCTTTCCTCTCTCCCAAGAGTCCATTCACAGAGCAGTTGGGGCCCCAGGAAACCCCCAGGGGCTTGAGTGGAAGTGAGGGGGCAAAGGGCAGAAAAACCAGGGAGGGAGTCTGGAAAAATGTTTAGAGACTAGATGAGAATGGAATGCCCTTTTTTTTTTTTTTTTAAATTAATTTATTTATTTTTGGCTGCACTGGGTTGCTGTGCACGGGCTTTCTCTAGTTGCGGTGAGCGGGGGCTACTCTTCGGTGCGGTGTGCAGGCGTCTCACTGCGGTGGCTTCTCTTGTTGCAGAGCACGGGCTCTAGGCATACGGGCTTCAGTACTTGTGGCATGCAGGCTCTAGACTGCAGGCTCAGTAGCTGTGGCGCACGGGCTTAGTTGCTCCACGGCATGTGGGATCTTCCCAGACCAGGGATCAAACCCGTGTCGCCTACTTTGGCAGGCGGATTCTTTACCACTGCACCACCAGGGAAGTTCCTAGAATGGAATGCACTTTCAAGTCCAGAAGGTACCAAACTTCTCTAGGAGCTAGGACAGGGATGTAGAGTCAGGAAACCTTCCTTAAAGAACGTGAGAAGCCCAGGGAATTCCCTGGTGGTCCAATGGTTAGGACTCGGCGTTCTCACTGCTGGAGCCAGGGTTCAGTCCCTGGCTGGGGAACTGAGATCCCACAAGCCGCATAGTACGGCCAAAAAAAAAAAAGAATGAGAAAAGCCCAGATGGAGACAATATGGTGTAATGGAACCTCCACTTCCTCTTCTACCCTACTTAACTCTAATCAATAAAGTGTGTATAAAAATGTCATAAACCATAAAGCACTATAAAAAGGAGTGGTACTATAAGTGAGAAAAAGCAATAAAAACTTTTAAAGTAGTACACTCCTTATGTTAAGTATTTGTGGTGTTCAAACAGACCTGCATCCATATAATCCTCAGCAAGTGTTGTAGGCTTATCTACAAAACTCAGAAAGCTTGGCCTCTTTGTGGCAAATAACAGCAAGAGACACACAGGGCGGGAAATTGGGAAAGCTCGGTTCCTCTGAGGCCAAACTGCCCAGCAGAGCAAGCAGGCAGCCATATGCCTCCTGCCGGTCATGGGCTTCGATTCCCGTTGCAGGTACAGTGGCAGAGAGGGAAAATAAAGGTCTTAAAAAACTATCTTCCACCTCAAGAAGCTTCATAGTGAGTCATTTAAATGACTTGTACTTTATCTTGGTTGAAAGAATTACCTGAAGAATATCAATAGGTATAGGACAGTGGTTTCGAACCTTTAAAAAAAATGCAGATGCCTTGTTAATAGCTGAAAATACATAGGGAGTTCCCACATGGTACTAATTGTATTTTGTTTCCATTGAATGAGAAATTGTTCTCAGTATGGATCCTGAAATTCCTTGCACACACTATTCTCTTCCTTTACCCTCCCCAGCCATGACCAGGGACCCACAGCCTCCAAATTGGAGGCCCCTGGCATAGGCTGTTGGCAATTACAATAGCTCAGTCTGCATTAGATTATAATTAAGAAAATTGGGATCGTTAACCGATACAAACTACTATACATAAAATAGATAAATAACAAAGATGTACGGTATAGCATAGGGAATTATACCCAATATCTTGTAGTAACCTATAATGAACATAATCTGCAAAAAAACCCTGACTCACTATGCTGTACACCTGAAATTAACACAATATTGTAAATCAATTATACCTCAATTAAAAAATCGGGATGGAAAGCTAGAGGAAGATTCTGCAGAGGAGACAAGAGGGTGGGGGAAAAATAAGAAAACCATTATTATTTCTTTTCTAAATAAAGAAAAAACACAGCATTTACTTGTCCCTACTGGGTTAAAGGTAAACCAGGCCAGCCCTAGGTAAACCTGTCACGTCCACAAAATGCATTTTCCTTTCTTCTCCTTCCCCACTTGGATGGTGACTGCTGTCTTTTTGGAAGCCCCAAATCCTCCTATTCCCTCCCTCTCGCTGTTTGGGAAGGATATTATTTACACTAACTGGCTGGCACGCACTCATGTTGAATTTTAAAAATTAAGTGTCATGTAATAATGATGGATTGAGAAACCCTGGGGCACAGTTGCATAATACATGCTCAAAAACATCCACATCTACATTATTTGTATCCATTCCCTTAGGCGAACAAAATATTCTTATTTCTGTTCTGAGCCAGTATCCATCTCCGATTACCTTCCTTAGATTATCCTCCCACATTTCCCGCCCCTCTCCCAGGAAGCTCAGCAGTACCAAATCAGTGCCATGGCCCCGCCTTCCTTCCAAATCAAAGGCCTCAGGAGCCCTGGCTCCACCCCTTCCTATCCTCTCACCAACCAGGTGTGCCCCTGAGGCAGCCCTGCTGCGCCCATTACTGATCACAAGCACAGGAGGATGAAGAGAACAAAAACACAACACGGCCCAGGAGCCGAGACTCAGAGGCACCTGCCACAGGCCTGGAGCTGCCTCACAAGGAGGCTGTGCACGGAAGAACAGGATGGAACAACAGAAGGATGAAGGCGGGAGAGAGGGGGAAGGCTTAGTCTCATCTGTTTTGTTTTTAAGCCGTAGGATTACTGACATGAATACATCTGGAAGCTAGAACTGAGCAGGACCCTACGGGGCCTTCCTGGAAAAGACCCACCCCCATGTCCTCCCCCATGTCTTGTCTGTAGAGAAACTTTAGCCTCCTAGGCCTTCCCTGAGTTCCAAAGAGTAAATTTAATCGGAGAAGTGAGAAAATGCAGAAAGAAAGGAAAACAGTCTAACAAGACAAAATAATAATAGTTTAGCCATTAGACAAAGTCAAGGACCTTTAGTTCCTTCTCAAGGGCTATAGATAATATTCTGAGCCATATCCTTTGAGCTGTTTGGCAGATACTGAAACCCCCATCAGGTGGAAGAAGTTAACTGTATGCTGCCCACAAGCACATAGACCCCAGACCAGTTGGAAGCAGAAGGTTGTTGATGTTGACTCCTGATTACATCACCACCAGCCAATCAGAAGACTGTCCGTGAGCTGATCACACATCCCACAACCCCTCCTTCACCCTGTCTTTAAAAACCTTTCCCTGAAAGCCTTCAGGGAGTTTGGGCTTTTAAGCACTAGCTGCCTGGACTCCTTGCTTGGCGCCTGCAGTAAACGCTGCGCTTTCCTTCACCACAACCCAGTGTCAGTAGATTGGCTTCACTGCATGTGGGCAAACGGACCCAAGTTTGGTTTGGTAACAAAACAACAGTAAAAAAAAAGATTGAACACCCAAAGCATTTTCATATTTTACTACAGAGGTACTTCTGATGTATTATTAGTTAATATGTAATTTGTAAACTGCTACTTCATATCCTATACGTACAAAATCATTTTACAAAAATGTTCTGAAAACTAGTAGATAAAATGTTACTGGAAGGCGTACCTGGGCAGGTGACACCTGCCGCAGGGCAGCAGCCATAGCAACAGTACAACCACCGCAGCTGCTCTCCACCTGATGCGGTCCTTCTGCCACCTCTTCGGTCCCAAGTTCGCGGCATCTTCATTCTTCACCTTTCTCCCCTCTTCTTCGGCCTTCTTCTCACCTGGGAGCCGCCACTTCCCAGATGACCATGCAGGATAAATGAGTAACAGAAATACATCTTCAACCCTTTCCTGCTTGGACAAGAACAATCCTGGTTCTCTGGGACATTCAGCAATCTTATCTCCTGTGGCATTTTTTATCCCAGAAAATATGTGTCACTTCAAACTTAAATAAACCTTCTTCAATCAGAGTTCTCAAATAGCCTTCATGGTATCTTCTGAGTGGTCCTTTTATACTTAGTCCTTCAAGCATCTACATTACAATATTTAACCCTCATGATCAAAACAATTGTTTTACATTCCATATCACCAGGAGTTCTGCTAAGAAAATACGAAAGAGGGAGAATCAGCTCAACAATTGGCTGCAACAAGTTCTTAATGTGTGCTACTAGGGGAAGTCTCTAGGCCAAAATTATTGCAATCAAATGTTCAGTTCCTCCAAATGTCAGCAGAAGAGCCAGGGTCACGGGCCAGACCAGAAATCCACTGTGATGTTGACATATAAAGGATTGTAATCCACAGAGAGTAATTTATAATCACAACTGCTCAACCCATCTGTTCTCCAGACACGTGACACCTGATGTAAGAGCTTCATCCTGAAGATAAAGAACAAATGTGAAAGATAAGAATTTAACGTCTATTTCCACTGTTTTTTGCCTTGTCACAAAGTTTGGCAAACGCATCTTTGTAAATTATTGCACTTGTTGGGTTTCCTGCTGCAAAAGAAGTTTATTTTCCCCATCTAAGGTAACAGACACTAACGATAGCCATGTGTTCACATGGCAAACCCCATGGAAGACCCTGAGGACCAATGATCAGAAAAGTCCTTCACGCAGTGAGCCCCCGGTCTACAGGACAGAAGGATGTACAATGATACATCTCATCCACTGCTGACAGGTCCTTGGATAAGCTTCAGGGGACCTATGAATCCTCCAATGTTGCTGGGAGAACTTTGTGTCTGCAGGCAGGGTGGGTACTCATAAGAGACTCATAGGAACTTCAAATAAAGTTAAACTGTATGCAGAGGAGGCTGAATGAAGTGACACCTAACTTCATGAGGGACTATGAGGGGTCATAGAGAAGGTGAATTTGAACAAGGTTTGAAAGAGAAGAAATTCACAGCAGAGAAGATGAGGGAAGGGACACCCAGGAAAAGAGACCACCCTCTGCAAGACACAGAGACATGTCAAAGAGCAGGATGTGTTTGAAGAAGAGGAAGTAATTGTGTGGCTGGAGCCCGAGGATGCAGGGAGAGGGGTGGTGTTGAACTGAATTGGTCTCTAGGAGCTGAGCAGTGAAAAGTATGCATTTCGGTTACAGTAACAATGTGGATGGAGACTAGAAGCATAAAGTTGAGCTAAATAAAGTCAGAGAAAAATAATACAGCATGATTTCATTTATATAAAATTGAAAAACATGCAAAACTAAACAATCTTTTGTATATGGATACAAACGCATGGGAAAATAAGAAAACCAGAAACAGCAAAAATAATTTTAATTACCATCAAAATTCAGGAAAGTATTTCCTCTTGGGGTGGGGGGAAGATATGGGATAAGGAAGGGCCACACAGGTAAAGGGCATAAATTGGCTAGAGGACACGACCAGTGGTCATGGTATCAAGAATCTTCAGATTCTTCATACAGTTGGTAAGTATTCTTTTGTATCTATTCATTAATTATTATTATTTTAATTTAGAGAGAAAAATGCACACCTATGGGCAAAGGCTCAAAAGACACATGGAAAACAGAAATAGCTGCTTTGTTAAAGTGGTAGATTCTAACAAAAGGGCTAAAAGTCTTTTAATATTGTTTTAAAATGTAGACTCTAGCAAAAAGGCTAAAGGCCTTTAATACAGTTTCAAACATTAGGGAAAAAAAAACACCCACCAGAACAAAGAAATGTCGATTTTTCAGACATAGCCCCCAAAAGAATTGGTTTATCTTCCAGGATTTCTCGGTGAAAGGGTTAATTCCTGGGGCAGGAGCACAAGATGAGCTCATCACACCAGAGCAAAGGGAAAAAAGCTCGCAAAAGGACTGCAGTTACGTCAAAGGATTCGGGAGCCCGCTGGAAAAAGGTAACATTTGCCAAAGACAATCTGAGCATCGAAAAGAATATTAACTACATCCAGAAGGATGTAGGAAGCATCAACTCATCATTTTGAAATAAAAAATCAATGCTGATTCTTTCCCTTTATCCTGCCTTTTCTATACGAACTGTACCCCAGGGTACTCAGACAGCTGAAGAAGGCACATCATTCTTTGTAGAAAAATCTATCTAATAAATGCAGAAGGATTGACAGAACATCATAATTTTGCAATCCCTAACTGAATAATAAATTTAGGCAATGATCACCGATGGCTGCTAAAATAATTAGATGAAGACTGATGGGGACCCTCACAATGACTGTATGAGGCCGACAACACGTGAACCCACAGATCAATCCTGACATCACCAAAACATGACCAGACATCATGCCCCCTTGTTGGGATACAAAAGGAGATACATGGCACTATAGAGGAAGTGTTCTTGCCCCCAAATAGTACCGGAATCTGTTTAAGCCTCTAGATCGAAGACCTAGCTTATAAGGAAATGCAGAGGCACAAATTAAGTTATAGCACAGGGATGTGACTGGCAAAACCCACAATGTAGGAAATTCCATCAGACAAATGACCTGGTTTGTTCAACAAATAAATTACAAGGGGGAAAAAAAAGGAGGGAAGGGGGAACCTACAGATTAAAAGTGATTTCAGAGAAATCATTCAAATGCAATGTGTGGACCTTGTCTACAATCCTGATCTGAATAAACCAACTGTTTAAAAAAATTTATTAAAGCATTTATGAGATAATCAGGGAAATCTGAACACTGTCTGGACATTTGATGACACTAAGGATGTATTGATAATTTTATTTTAGGTATGATAATGGTATTGCAGTTTCTTTTTTTTAATTAGGAAGTTGAATATTTTATTAGTAAACTGTTTCTTATTTTCCTGTAAGGCTGTTGCTTCACTGTATAAAAATAGCACCAGTAAACACAGTATGTTGCAAAATTAAGAGAGTAATGTTCTTCATTGGACACTATACAACTAACAAACTTTTCTCCACCGCCATTTATTTCCAGTGGGAAGTTCATTGAGTATTTTGACCCAAATCCAGGGATGGCTGTAAGCAAGTTACAATATTATATAAGGTTAAGATAACAATGTTATCCTTGAATTACATAATTTTCATAACTAGTTTTACCACAAATAATTTCAGGAATTCTGAATATTATAACTGGAGACTAGCCTAAAAATCATCGGGTGTTGTGAAAAAGATGCATAGTGTTTATCTGAAGTCATTAGGAAGTTACCGGGTATTTTCTTCAGGCAACATCGTTGCAACTAGTTTCTTTTGCTAAAAGTTGCTTTTTAAAAATCTATCCACCACTAATTTAAGACAACTATGCTAGATTAAGTTGTGTCAAACTAGTTTATTTAGGGGTTCCATTTTCACTCAATAGATTTTATGTATTTCTCATATGCTTCTTCACTCATTAGTTCATCTAGTTCTGAAGGGTTACTGAGTGTCATCTTGATCAGCCAACCATCTTCATAACAAGATCTGTTGACAAGTCCTGGATTTTCTGCTAGAGCTTCATTAGTTTTAGTTACTTCTCCTGATAGAGGAGAATAGAGTTCACTAGCAGCTTTCCCACTTTCCAAAGCACCAAATTCCTCGTTTGTTCAATTTTGTCCCAACTTCAGGCAGACTACAGTAAACAACATCTCCCAAAGCTTCCTGTGCAAAATTGCTGATCCCCACTGTTCCAACACCGTTTTCTGTTGTTACCCATTCACGTTTGTCTGTGAATTTAGGACCCGACAGCAGAGCGGGTCTGGTGCGCAGCGCCCGGAAGGCGCCTGCCCGCAGTCCCCAGGGCCGCGGCGGGCAGGGCACGCTGGGCACAGAGATGGCCCACACGCTCCGCACGGCCCGCAGCGCCGTGTTCGCAGGGGTGCAGAGGGTCTCCACACAGCACCTCTGCAGTTCTTTTTTTAAGACTTCTTTTAAGGATACTATTGAAATATTTACACAGGAAATGCTGCGATATCTCATTTGCTTCTAAAGAATCCAGTGGGGGAGGAGAAGAAAGTGGGAGAAGAAGAGAAGCCATGAGTTGATAACTGTTGAAACTGGGAATGTGGTACGTGTACATGTGAATTCAATGGACTGTTCCCTCTGCTTTTGGGTCTGTCCGAAAATTACCTCAATAAAAAGCTTTGAAAAAAATAAACTGGCTTATCTGATCAAATCTGGCATAGGACTGCTGACAGAAGAGACTACACAGGTAGCCTGCCAGGCACGTGGATCCAGGACTTACCGTTCTACATTCACCTCATTGCCTTGGTCTCTCTTGTGGAAGATCATAGTATATTTACCCACTTCAGGCAGTGGCCGGGTTATTTTCATTCTATGAAGCTCAACCCTGGAAAAATAGCAGAGGTGTTTAAAAAAAAATTCTATCCCAATTATCTACCACTAGGCACTTAAAAAAGAATCATTTGCAAAAATTTACATATATGTGCACATACACATATCTTGATTATTTAGGTATTAAAAAAAAAAAAGAATTTTCTTATGTTGGGCCTCAGGCAGTAAGTCCATAGAAGAATCACCCTTAACATTTACTACTGAGGTACAAAGAAGATGTGTCAATTTATACATTGTCATTTTCCAGAAACAACTGAGAAAATACATCTTTAAAAAATCAAGTCTCTTAGGATCCCTAATTTACTTAGTGTTTCCTTCTTTTAACAGGGAAAGTCATGACTGTTAAATGTCACAAACCTAGGTTCAAATCTAGACTCTGTTATTTACAACCTTGGTAAGTCAATTCATTATTCCAGGCCTGGGTTTCCTGAACCGTAAAATGGCAATGGTGTTAGAGTTGATCTGACAGGCTCAAATGAGACTGCCCACATGGAACATTCTTTGCAAACTGTAATGTACTATATAAGCAGAAAGAGGGTGGTGCCTGTTGCACAGGTGAGTAAATAAGTATTTAGTAAAGAAATTTCAGCAAATGTTTATGCTCAAATCAGTTGGTTTATCCATAGCGTTAGTCAAGAACCGCTCTGGAGGCCATGATGTTCTTATCAAATGAAAGCAAAACTTGGGGCTCCCCTTTACCTTGAAACCGAGGAGCAACAGGAAAAAAGAGAGTGAAGATACATCATCAGTGTAAAATTCTACTAACCATCCCATCTGGGCAGTGAAATGGATTTGGGGAACATGATGGATACGGTTGACTCCGAGCCCTTGCTATTCCTGCCCTGAAATCTAGCAGGTACCCTCTGTCCACTTCATAAGACACGGCCACACAGGCTGCTGATGGGCTGGGCCATGAAGTGCCGCTGCCCATCACTACGGCCATTTCTATGCAGCCTTTGGTCAGGGAGATCCGTTCCCTCCTGCCAGAAACATTCCAGAGACTCTCAGCCTAGACCTGGGAACGAGACCAGCATGGAGCCCGGCTTCTTCATGCTGAAGCAATGGAAAAGCAATGGAAAATATCTGGCAGCCACACATCTATTAATTCAGAACACTAGCTGAGAAATTTTCTTTCTAAGAGGCAACAACAGGAGGAAAGGGGGTCTCCTAATAGAAAGACCCTGTTGTTACAAGTATGAAGATACTGGCCCCAGGCTATTGAATAATTACTTATTTCTGGGAGTTAGGGATATCCATAACTATCTGGCCATGAAACCCAAGTTCAGGGAAGGGGGCTGAGAGGGGAGACCAGGCATATCCCCTTTGAATCCCCCAGAGCAGAAAAGAGCCCAAGAGAATCTGAGGGTCATGCCAGCAGCTCCGAGTCAGGCCAGGGAGTCAGGCCAGCAGCTGCTCCCACGGAGTGCGGGGCTGGCTCGTGTATAAGGAGAGGACATCTTGGCCTGCTTCGGGGCGTGCAACTCCTCACAGGCTGCTGGCACTCCCTGCTCTGCACACTGGGAACTACCAGGGTCGCCTGGGGTCTGAGAGAAAGCAGAGGCTTAGAACAGGCCTCTGGCCACTTTCCTCAGGTGGCAGTTTTGCAGACGCTCTGGTCTGGGACTTGCCATTCACGTGTGAGACTCTATCTCAGTAGGTAATACCTGCTGACAAGTCCACGGAGACCTCCATCAACACTCCCAGACCCCGGACACCCATTAGCCAGGACTAGACCACCCTCCATCATTTCTGAACTGCCAGTGGCAAAGAGCGATTTGGGCCGCCTTGCTCACCCCCAACCCCCTGCCACCCTTCAAGCCCAAGTCGGAGCCTCATGACCTGCTGGCCTGGCACCCACAGGAACCATACACAACCACTGCTAGCAGAGCCCCGTGGAGGGGACCTGTCTCTGTTGTTCACCTGAGTCTGAGGTCATCGTCTTCGCCTCCCCATCCCCAGTAGTTGTTAGAGAATCCATTCACCTTGAAAAACTGCTCTCGGCTTAGGGCAGTAACACCCCCAAAATACCCACTGTAACGTAACCTGGAGCGAAAGAGAGGAGAGAAATGGTAAGAATGTTAGTGCAAAGTCCTTTTGCTCTCCACAGGTGCTTCAGAAGTCTCGGACTGCAGGGCGGGCATTCTAGGAACACTGTGAAGACCGTGAACTTTCACCCATCCACTCCTGCTTGACAGCCAGCTCCCACGTTCTTGGCCTTCCTTGTCTGGCCTTCTGTCCTCTGTCTACACAAGCTCTCACATCTGCTCACTAAGCAAGGTGCCACCCACCTTTTATTGTTGGTGTTTGTGTGCAGAGGTCTACAGAGGTACCTGTAAATGTGCACTATAACATCAGATCTGGATGATAGATTTCATCTCATGTGCCAACCCAATGAATAGTTGTGGCTGCCAAGGGCTCTGGGTTAAGAGCATTCTGAGGCTGCATCCAGGTTTGGTGTGAACGAGTGGCTTTTTACTTTTACTTTTTTTTAGGGAGTGGGGTGGAGAGCAGGAGAGAGCTCCTGTACACACTTTGTATGCAGACATCCACTTATATGCATACAAATCTCCGTCTCAGAGTCTGTTTCCTGGAGAACCCAACATACCTTAATAACCCTGAGGTTTCCAGCTTGGGCAACTGGGTAGATGACAGTGCCTCTCACAAAAACAGGGTATAGAAACTGATAATTAGGTTTTGAGAAGAAGACAAATTATGGTTTGGATAAACTGAATATGAGGTACCCTTGGGGCTTTTGCCAGTGGGAAAAAGGATACAAGGTCCAAGTTCAATACAGAGGAGTGGCTACAGCTTTGGAAATAAGCTGTCAAGAGGTGGTACCTGAAGGCACAAGGGTAGGGAAAGCTGCCCGAAGACAATGTAGTACGTGAAAAGAGGAGAGTAAAAAGGGTGGAGCTGTGGGGATACCAACAAGGAAAAGGGGAAAGAAAAGAGGTCAAGAGGTCCCTGTCAGAGAGCGCTTCCCACTCATTTAGGACTCATGGATTATTGGTAGACAAATTAACAAATCTGAGAAATAAAGATGTCCCCTTGACTAGAACACTGTAACAATTCAGAAATGCAAATGAAGGCAGCTTAATAACTTGGATGTTACTGAATAAGAGGATGTGAGTATATATGGAGGATTTCTAACTTTAATTAATGTCAGTTCAAAGTATTCCAGGACCAATAAAATATGTCTGCTTTTCTAGATAAGAAGAAAAACCAAAAGGAAAGATCAATAATCACGTAGACACTTGCCATCTAATAGGTGGAGTCCCAAAAGTTAATTTGTAGCTCAGCTGTTTGTTTCTATGTTCTGAGTACAGATGGGGAGGACCCTGCTTAACCCACAATGGAAATAGATTTACTTATATACCCCCAATCTAAAATTCTGGAAAATAACAACCTAAAACAAACAAAAAGAACAAAGTGCTCAGAAGGCAGCTATTACTGACCAAGACATTGACTGCAGTGACTTGTTGCCATAGTTACTGGACTCTGTTTGGCTGGGAAGGGGTTCCTAAACTACCTGAAAAGTAGCAGCTTCATCAGAACACTGAGTGGAACCACTGCCCAGGCATAACCTGCCACGCACTGAAAAGGGGTCACCAGGAGGGAACCGGCACTGATGACTTGGTAGTGACCTATTAAGTAACGACTATCCACTGTGTGCAAAGCAGCTGGCTAAACGCTAGATTAAGTGGGCCCTGCCCTCACACACAGTTGATAGTCCAAGAGAAGTGAACATTATCAGGGTTCTGAGGAAGGAGATGCCACACGTCAGGGCAGGTGGGCCTGGGAGGATTCAGACAGGTAGAAAACTGGGGGAACTCCTGGTGATCAGAACTCCATGACGGAAGGCACAGAGGGAGAAAAGTGCAGGCTGTGTGAGGAGCACCGAGAGGCCAGTTTAGCTGCAGTGGGAGGTGCAGGAGGAGACCAGTTGGAAAGAAAGGTTAAAGAAGTATCAGTTTCTCAGCTGCCTCTTAGGTGCCAAATACCTGCATGTTTATTGATCTTTCCTTCTGGTTTTTCTTCTTATCTAGAAAAGCATAAATAGTTGATTGGCCCTGAAATAGTTTTACTTATTTTTAAAGGACTGTAAGGCCCAAGGGTGGGGAAAATGGAGTCATTAAATAACAGTAAAGTCCTTGTAGAAAGCAGGCAGGTACCAAAGGAATTCTTGGCAATAAAATTTCCCACAGGCCAGTACAGATCTTTATCACTGACCCATAATCACTGGGATAAACAAGATTTATTTCTGTCTTCATCAGAGTCTGAGATAGTTGAGACAAGTTACTTTAACTTCTTCCCTCTGCATGTGTGTAAAGTGAAAACACTTCTTGCGCTTCCCTTCATACTCATGGGGCAGTTGTGACAATGAATAGTGTGCTGATTTAAGCTCTGTGGTGCAGGGACACACAGTTACCAGCAGAGGGCAGACACTTAGCCACCTGCAACTGCACCTGCCAGCAACTAGAGGGATTTTGTCCAAAGGAGGAAGGGCAGTAAGTAAGGAGGAGGAAGACAACTCCTACATTACCTATGCAAACCTCCCCCAAACCACAGAAGATGAAGCAGTTTACATGATACATACAATAAAGTAGAAAAACATAAATGACAAACCAGGACTAGAGGAAAACTTCAATCAGGTAGAAGATTAGAATAGGAAATATACTAGAACTCTGATCTGCAAATAAGATTCTTTTCAGCTTCTAAAAGAAGGTCATGGATTTGACTCTGAGCTTCTTGCATCCAGATCAAAAGAGGAGACACATTCAGTCACCTGGTTTACATTAGGGAAACTGTCAGTTACTCAAGGAAGACAAAGGCTTCCTGAGTTCTAGTTATAAAAGAAACGTCTGGCCAATTACAATAGCAAGTTAAAACAGCAAGATTCGTACAGGGGCTGTTTTCAGAGTGAGTGGCATCTGATAAAACCCACGATCATCATACCAAAGTTTTACTCAAGATCAGTTCCCAGCAGGAATGCCTAAAAACTCATTTTCTTATGGTCCAGCTTAATGCAAAGATAAAATCTAGAATCCCAACAAAAGGCCTGTCCTTGATACAATCCTGTGTATCCATACTCCAAAAACAAACAAATGAGAAAACAATCCTGTGTGATTGTCATTTCTCACCACAGATGTCTAGAAAGACTGGGCAATGGGAAGTTATCACCCATGTCAAGGGTCTGAAGTACAGGTATTCTACGTCGTAGAGAGTGACATCTTAATACCAATGAGTGAGCAGATGGCTAGCATGCTTCTGAAAATACCAAGGTACCCGGTCATGATATGCTGCTTTCTTCAGTGCAGAGGTGGCTCACGGACCAGAAAGCAAAATCTCCAGATAATGATCAAGTTCCCCAAAAGAAAAAGTCCTGGGATTCTCTTCCAGACCCTTCTCCTGCCCTCTGGCCCCACTGCCCCTGGAGCATGGAGGCAGGAGTGGGCATCTGCCTCTCATCTTCTCCCCTCCTGCCTTGCTCCATCCCACACACTAAAGGCCAGCTGAACTGACCTTTCTCCTGTCATTCCTGGCTGTAACCATGTGTCAGCAGCACTCTAATTCCTTCCACAGGAACTCCAAACTCCTTACCAGACTGAACAACGCCTGCCTAATCTGGCCCCTGCCTACCCTCATCTCTAGCGTCTCCTCCCTCCACCATCTCAGACATTCATTCTCCAGCACTAAGGAACTACCCGCCTTTCCTCAAAACCTGTGCCATGTTCTCTCTTGCTTCCACATGTTGGAACTCTGCTGGGAAGCTCCCACTGATTCCACAAGATGAAGATGTCACATTTCCTGGACAACAGCTTTAAAGCCTTCCCTAGGTGTTTCTTAAAGAGAGTGTGCTCTCACCCACTGTGGCTTATTCTAGGTATTTGTTTATATCCCACACTTTACACAGGGACTAGGTTTAAAGTCTGTACCTGACGCAAAGATCGCCTGCAGTCAGCGTTACTCTTGGAAATCTCTTAAACAGTCCAAAGTGAGAAACCTACACAATAAGAGCAACATGGAAACCAAGAGCAAGGGAGGCATCAAGAGATTCATGGTTTGCAAAAACTTCTTTAGCACTATTCTGTACCCAGTTTTGTACAGATCACTGGGATCGCTGCTTACGGCAGCACTAACCAACAAAACCTTGTCATCTTCAACTTCTCCCTCTCTCCCAGCTCTCACTTCCTCCCAGCAACCAAGACCTGCTGAGCCAACCTCCCAAAAGACTCCTAACTGATGTTACAGCTCTCCCCTCCATCCTCACCCTCGCTCTCCAATCCAGGCTCTCTTCCATGGATGGATCCAACCTGGGATCTTTGAAAGCCTTGGTAGTCGAGGTGTAATTCACAGATCAAACCTTGCTGCCAAAATATCATCTGGGAGCTGGTTAGATACACAGAATCTCACAACAGAATCTGCATTTTAACAGAATCCCCAGATGATTCATATGCACATTTGAATTCCAGACTCACTGGCTGAAAATGCAAATCTGATCCTGTCATCCCAGTTGACATGCTATTATAGGGACCAACAAATTATAGCCCGCAGGCCTCATCCGGCTTACCACCTGTTTTTGTATGGTTTGTGAAGTAAGGATGGTTTTTACTTTTCTAAATGACTGAGAAAAAATAAGAATATTTCACACACACACAAAAAGAGATTCAGGGTTTGCATCTCATGCTCGCTTCCCAGAGTAGACACTGGTGGAATCTCCCATTTTATTTTATAGTGTTACAGTTCTCTCTCTCCCTCGGCCTCACCCCCACCCCGTACTCTCCCTCTCATTAGCACGTGCTCCTAGTTGAATTTGCAGAAGTGAAGTGCAAAGCTGACACAGCCCCACTGCAGCTGCCTGTCTCCCCGGAGCAGTACACACCAGGGAGTGCCGTGAGGAGGGGCACTTGGCCTCATTCAGATTGGTCTCAGGGCCCCTAGTGCAGTAAGCACCCCACGTGTGAGCACACACGAAGGGCAGGGCTTGGTGGAGGCTGACAGGTAAGTGTGCACATATATAAGTGAACATATAGTTTCCCTTGTGGAGAACTTTCTTGGTCACTAATTCCCCTCAGTTGTTCTCAAATAGGAACTGGTACAAAATAAGGTTGAAAAGCAGCTATGCCTCTGTGTGTGTGTGTGGTAGAGGGTGGGATGGGGCGGCGGAGGGGGGGGGTGGGGTGCGGGCTATGAAAGCAGAAATGAGGTGCCTGGCTCTTCCCACAGTGACCTTGAGAGAAAGGAACTTGTCCTGGGTGTCCTGGCTCCTGAGCAGACCACTTGATGGATATGCCCCTTCCCAGTCTCCCTCCGGACTCGGTCTGGAAAGAGACATCACAGTCTCACAAAAGAGACCTAAAAGCTGACCTGGAGGCACACTCTTGTTACCTCTTAGAGGCAGAAGGCACGGAGAGATAGATAAGTTACTTGAGTTCTACTCAGCGTGGGAGCCCTTGCAAAAGTTCCACCAGGCGGGCCCTGCAGGGGAGGCTGGCCGCCATTTGCAAAGCCTGGACTATTTTCCCTCCCCTCCTCTCTCCCATTTTATCCTTGTGATCCTCTGCCAAGGCTGTTGGAGGATTTTTTCCTAATAAGAAAAAAAATCGAATTTCTCTAATTCCTGTTTTGAACTTTGAGTGATATATCATGGACCATTTTTCCTATTTCTCATTTTCTGCAGACACCCTGGACACAGTGTCTGCACAGCCTTGATGATAACAGGCCAGGCTTCTGACCTAAGGCAGCTGTGAGCAGAGCCGCCTTACCTGTACCCAGTGCTGTTCCTGCCAACCACCAGATGCCTGGGCTGATCCTCACACTTGTAAAGGTTCAAATCGTTCTCGGGCACCAGGTCCACATCATGGAATATGAAGCAGTCCCAAATTTCATCCTTGAGAGCTTCTAGATAGCCCACATTCAGGAGTTTGGCGCGATTAAACTTTTTACTTCCAGCCTATAGATATGGAAATTAAAACTTGAAAAGCTCCTGAGACAAGATTTCACACTGTTCCCCTGTTCAGTTCACATGCAGAAGCTGGTATTATTCTTGCTAATGCACAAGAGTATACATATGACATAAAAATCTGACACAGTAGATGCAATAACAATAACAGGCCCTTTGTGTTTTTCTTTAAGCTTCATACATACTTGTATTCCATAACTAAAAACACCTTGAAATGAAGAGTTGTTGTTTAATAGGTTTGGAGTTTCAGTTTTGCAAGATGAAAGATTAGTTGGGATTATTTGCACAATGTGAACAAACTTAACTCTACTGAACTCTACAATAAAAATGGTTAAAATGGTAAATTTTATGTTATGGGTTTTTTACAACAATTTTAAAAAAAAACATAGTTTTAAAATACTCATAAAGATAACTCTAAAAAACTTTTAAACATACCTTTATTTATTCCATGTAAAACCACAAAACCTTTCTTACATACCAGTCATGCCAAGTAGAATCACTGCTTCACTATTCAGCTCTTAGCTAATCCCAATCTTACCCCATGTAACAAATTTACACTAAGCTCCCCCAAAAATATAGCTTGCCAGAAAGGATCAAGAAATCCTGACCTATAAACAGAGAAGGTTACTGCTCATATACCTAAGCTACTTAAAAGTCTCGTGGAATCACTGTAAGAGAACCTGGATTTAAAACTTCATGGCAGACACTAATCCTCATAGTGGCCTTACAGAGGAGATTCCTTACTGGGTAAGGAAAGAACACAAATAAACCAGTAATATAATCAAAGCTATAGTATGGAACAATTTTTTACAGTAGTAATTTTTTCATGGCTATTTGGATCAAATTCCTTAAGAATAAATTCCAGTTCAATAAACAGTTTATCATAACGAAAGTATAGGCAGTTCTCAGAACTCACCACAGTACTTTCCTGAAAAGAATAACATAAAACAGACATATTTTTCTATTCATAAAAATATATGCTGGGGGTTGCTGTCCTGAGTAAGAACTCTGAATGACTAACAATGTTAAAAACAAAAATAATGATAAACCAATATAACAGTTAAACTTTGTTTCAAATCCTCACAAAATGGGGATAGATGTAATATATATATACACATTAATTTTTAAGAGCCCCAGTTTATTATAAAGTATACATTGTAGAACAGCATCCTCTGATCTGTCAAAAGTTTTCCTAAAACAAATATTACCAGTTATAACCAATATTAGGCATAAAGTTAATGATTTTCCTTGCATTCGGAGCATTTGTAAGGATTTGAGGGGGAATTATTTGGACGGCCCAGGACAATTTTGAAAAGATAGCCATGTACAGTTGTTGATGTCTTATTTTTCTTTCAATAAATGTTAATACCAGATAGAGGCACCTTAAATCACCCACTCCACTTAGAGCCAAACTCTTCAAAGCAGGCTACACTAATACTTACCGTGTTCCTACTAAATCATGCTTTTGGAAGCCAAAAAAGTGAATCATAAAAGTGAAAACTAGGGGCTTCCCTGGTGGCACAGTGGTTAAGAATCTGCCTGCCAATGCAGGGGACACGGGTTCGATCCCTGGTCCAGGAAGATCCCACATGCCGCGGAGCAACTAAGCCCATGAGCCACAACTCCTGAGCCTGTGCTCTAGAGCCTGTGAGCCACAACTACTGAGCCCGCGTGCTCCAACTACTTAAGCCCGCACGCCTAGAGCCTGTGCTCCGCAATGAGAAGCCACCGCAATGAGAAGCCCGCGCACCACAATGAAAGAGTAGCCCGCGCTCGCCGCAACTAGAGAAAGCCCACACGCAGCAAAGAAGACCCGATAGAGCCAAAAATAAATAAATAAATAAAATAAATTTATTTTTTAAAAAAAAGTGAAAACTAAACATAATGTTCTACATAATAGATAGTGGCAAAGTTAAAGGCAGAAAGGTGGAGTCATAGAATTCCATGGCGATTAACACACAGTAGTCAACTCCTCTGTCTAGATCCCCATTGAATAGCCAGGCTCAATAATAAAGCACAGTTCCAACATCTCACTGTGTAGTGTATAGCAAATGCAGAAGGCAACATAAGGTCAGTCCCAGGGGAATATCTTTGGGCTGTCATTGTCTGACATGGAAGGGCTCACGAAAGAAAACAGGCTTCCTCCAGAGGATCACTTAAGAGCCAGTAAAATTTCCCAGCACTTATCCCATTATTCCACACTCTGGGAAGAGAAGTGCCTTTACTACTTTCAAGGATAAATGAGATAAGAGACCTCACCTTTGATGATAGTTTGATGCCCTTTTACCCAAGACAGACGAAGCGCCTCACAGAGAGGAGGGTGTGGCGGGCAGAGGCCTGGTCTGCCCACACACTCACCTGGTGGATGACATAGATGCCATACTCCAGCTGCTGCCTCTGCAAGAAGGGGTGAAGGTGTTCCAGCAGGTACAGCAGGTGCTTCTCTCTGTGCCGGTGAGGGATGAGGATGGCGACCCGCTGCAAAGCCCTGCATTCCTCAGGGTGATACCGGCCTCTGTGCACCTCGGGGTTTTCTGCCTGTACTTCTTCCAGAGTGAGATCTGGTTTGAAAACGAGCTTGTTCTGGCCTTCTACAATAAAAACAGGACACAGGAACTAACAGGAGCAAAGCTCATCAAAGGCTGATGGGCCTACAGGAGCTAGTACACGTCACACACTCTGTGCTAGTTGCCTGGCACACAGTGAGCACTATCGTAAAGCCTCATTTGGTCACGAACTATAACCACAGAATCTATGACTCAGGTTATTGGCTGCAAAAACAAGCAAATGACATACAAGAGCATTCTCTTGTGCTGGGTAACCAGTCCTGGCTCTATGATTCATCCGTAAGTAGAAAATACACTCTGTTCTGAGGACCCTGGTGAAGAGCAAAGGTCAGGGGTAGACTGAACAACTTCAAATTTGCTCTAACCTCTTTTCCTTCTCAAAATTCCAAAGGGGGGGGCGGAAAAAAAAACGGAAGCCTCACCCACGGAATGAATGAATCAATCGATCCAACTTTATTTGTTGTCATTAAAAAAAAAAAAATTCCAAAGGAGGGTGAAGTCTCTTAAAGATCAAGAGCATTCCATGGAATCAAGCTCACGGACAAGGCGCTTTTCCCTAAGGTCCTTCCCTAAGCTCTTGAGAGCTATTCTAACTCCCTGAAGGTAAAGCAGCGAAAGGAAATAGAAACTAGCCTCCCTCCCTAACTCAGCAGCAACAGGTATGGGCAACACCGCAAGAATCCTCCCATTGTTCCACGAGGCAAAATCCCCAATGGGGCATTTGCTCAGTGAGTCTGGACACAGCCTGACTGGATGAAACGCAAGACCATCCATGGTAACCAATCTCATGCAAGGCTTTAAAGATAAGGCTGAAGCCACTGACCCTCCCCTCAGACCCGAATGAACAGGGAATACTGACTGGTAGGAGAGGAGGCAGAGCTCTGGTTAGGGAACACGCTTTTTACAACTCGGGACCTCCCTGGCATCCAGTGGTTAGGACTCCGCGCTTCCACTGCAGCGGGCACGGGTTCCATCCCTGGTCGGGGAACGAAGACCCCACATGCCACGCAGCGTGGCCAACAAAAAACAAAAACAAGAAAAACTCCACATATACTGTCCAAGATACTTGCAAACTGAGCTATCTTCTTCTGAGTAAAGCAGTCACCCACCTTTCCCATGTATGTCACTGTGCCTTGCTCCATGTGACCATCTCGTACCCTGGCCATGGCTGTTTAGACCAGGCTCTACTGTCCACAACATGGCTGAAAGACTCTGCCCAACAGCACCAAGAGCAAATAACTGACCTACAAGTGCCTTTCCACAAGGGTCTACACACAAGACATAGAGTCAGCAGGCAGTAATCCCTAAAAACAAACAAGAAAAGGAGTTACAAGGAAAGGCAAGCTACCAGAGCTGCTGGGAGACGACGGGATGGCTGTTGAGATGTCTTCCTGTGTAGCCTGTTCATAAGCCCCATCATCTGAATTAACCTGACCGTGTCTCTGCTCCTGGCCCCGGAAAGAGCCCCATGCGACAGGTCTGACGTAAACCAGTCCCCTTGCTCACTCCCTCATTGTAGTAGCTTATTATGTGCCTAATCTTCGGGTGCCTGCTTCCACTCACTCTAGCAGTCTCCCTTACCGCCCCCGTGATTATTTTCTCAAGTTTTATTCCTTCTTGGGTCACTAATGGCCCATCTTAATTTGTCGCTACTTATGTCGCCCTCTGGATCCATACTCAGTACTGTGTCACTGCCCATCTGTTTTCATGAATGCATTTGTTGCTTAAGTATGTTGAGAGAATTCTGAACAAGGGGGATGATACAGTCAGATCTGCATTTCAATAACTCATTTTGCTATCTCAACTTGTGTAATCTGTGAGCAGAACAATCTCCCTTGAACAATCCGGAATAATGTTTTGGCTTTTCCATGACTGAGTAAAGAGAAGCAGCATGCCAGTATGAGCACAGTACAAGTCTGTGATGCAATCAGGAAAAAGGACCTGCAGGTTTTGTGCCGCTAAGAGCAAGAAGCCTCTGAAGAGCCCTAGACTGCCCCACAGATAGCCAATTAAGTGTATGCAGAGAGCCACCTCTGCAGGACCAGGGAGGACCTCTGGACTTCATAGAGCTGGAAAGGATCACCGTGCCTTCATCCTGCCTGCACACTGTCTCCTGGGGAAGAAGGGCAAACATGTAAACAATACACTGACCAGTACAACAACAGAAACAAAGGTGGGCACCCAGGGAGCCTAAGATTCACTCTGGGGCAGTCCCAGAAACCTTTCTGGGAGAGAAGTGATCTAAACTAGATTTCTGATGACTAGACAGGAATCCGCCAGACACACATGGGCTGAGGAAAGGCATTCTGGAAAAACACTCCAAGGATTATCTGGAGAACTATAAGTACTTCGATGTTGTGGAGAATTAGAGGTCTGGTAGAACCTTTGTGGGTTACATAGAATATCACTGTGGAGTTTTTCCTAATTAATGTGCTCCCTAAGACCAACTTCTTAGTCATTTAAATTGAAAGGCCAGATGTCAAAGGAGAATCAAAACATACAACATATTTAAGAAATAAACACAGAAATAAACTAAGACAACATTGAAAACATACTATCCTGTCCCTCGGCTCCATACGGTGGGCCAAGGGGATGTTAACAGATAGGACATGAGTGGAAGCTTGGATGTGCTGTCATTTCCCTGCAGATGCCAGGAGAACATGCCCAGGTTAGCCCGCTGGTCCCAGGAGGATGAGAAACACGTGGAGCAGAGCCACCGGCCTGGGTCAACCGACCCCCAGCCCATCACACATGCCTATTGACATGCCTGCTGAGACTTCTGCAGCTGCAGGATCAAATTGGGTATGTTCACATAATAAATACTATCTGTCAGCAATACAAACACAGCTCACAAACATAATGCTGAGCAACAGAAGCCAGACACAATAGAGTACATAGTGTATGTTTCCAATTATGTACAGTTCAAAAAAATCTAATGGATGGAATATAAGCTTGGAGTAAGGGTCGTGACTGAAAGAAGCATCTCTGGGGTTCTGGGAAGATTCCATTTCTTAATTTACATACTGGTTCCACTGGTATGTTCATTTTGTGAAACTTAAGTGAGCTGCACACTTCTGATTTTTGTACTTTTCTGTACATTTGTTATATTCAAATAAAAAGTGTATGTACTACTTGTTAAAAAGAAAAAATAAATACTTACTGAGGTGTGGAGACACAGAAGAGCAGTTGTTCAGGTTTGCTTTTTTCACAGAGGCTTCCTCTGTCACAGTTCCTTTCTCCCCCAAAACTAAACCCTTGTTCAAACTAGCCATGAGATCCTTTGCTTTAGGAATCTCTTGAATAGCACCCACAAAGTAGTTACTGGTGGCCCACCCAACCACCGTCAGGCATAAAGTAAAAAGCAACAGTAATCGGAATTTGTAGGAAAGGTGGAAAGTCACGTTGAAGCTCATGTCTTTTATTATGTGAGCAATAGGTATCTCTCCGCCTCACTGCAGGCAGGAAGCTTCAAGTTCAGCTTTTCCAATCTGATTGCAAACCTGATGACAACTGACAGTGCAATGCCTGCTTCTGCTTGGTAGTTCCGCTCCAGCAATCCCTAAAATGCAATCACAAAGACATGCTTTTTCAGATGGAAATCCTATCCTGAAATTATTCACATTAGCACAAACTGAAAACCTATCCCCAACCGATCTTGATTAACAGTAGTGGGAGTTCTCCAATGAGAGTTTAGAGACCAGAAAACCAGAGATTTTGGAGGTAGAAGGATCCAACCATCTATACACCACAGGAGTTCTCTCTGGGTTATCACCCTAGCTGTCATTCACCCCAGAAGAAAAGCCATTTCCAGATGCTGCACCGGTGGTGACAGCAAAGAAGAGAAGGTCAATGCCTCCTCAGTTCTGAGCTGGCACAGCCCAAAATTCAGTCCTAATGGTTCTCTTTCTTAGTTGCCCCTTCCTGGCACAGCTTTAAGGGAAGGTGAACTCTTGTTCTAGGGCATATTTTGACCCAAAGAGAAAATAAGGGAAAAGACAAAAGCTCTTCTCCCTCTGTGAGAGCTGGAAAAACATGTTCCTTGAAACAGAGGATGAAAAATCAAGGATTTTTCAGTTATCAGTGTTATCGTCACAATGAGACATTGGCACAGGGCACATCCCAAGAGGTTGGGGAGACGGCAAGGAACACAAAAGGATGTCAACACAGGAGGCCAAATATCTGTAAGAATAAGAGAACTACAGCACAGTGTTTAAGATCTGGGGTTTGGGTTTAGACAGAAACTATGAAACCTCGAGCCCATCACGTCACTGAGCCTTGGTCTCCTTACCTGTAAAATGGGGATAAAAATTGTACCTTCCCAGAGAAGTTATTGAGGGACTGGATGACCTAATATATTAATACATAAAGTGTTAGCCCACCTCCTGATACACAGTAAGCACCCACTAAGTGGTGACCATCACTGTTGTGATTGTTATATTATTTTACTTTACATTAAATGACTCTACACTAGGGATGACCTACAGGCAGACACACTGGTGGCTGCCAGAATCACCACTCTACTGTACTGTATTTCTGTCAGTTGATGGGTTGTTATTTTGATTTCATACTTCAATTGCATGTAGTGGGATAGTATGGATTCACCTGTGAGAGGTGGCTATGCTCTTAGTTCCTGAAAAAATCCAGTTTCTGAGGCCACATAGCTGAGGGCCCTCCCTGGACCATGGTAAATGCACTAAGATGATGAAGGCTACTTGGCAAGGCCCCACATCCTCTCTGCATTATCAAAACCACGTCTCTCCTCAAATTCTAAACGTGTTATCAGGAGAGCGTGGGAAATGCTAAAGCCAGGACACAGAATCTCCACAGCAAACATATCCTCAAATAAATGGACAGAATGGAGACCAAAATATATTCTGTGCCAAAATAACACAAAAACATGTATGATTAAATCTTAAGTAACAAAAAGAAAAACAGAGAATAAACTCTTGCATATGATTACCACTAAAATTATAGAGTTAAGAAAACTCTAGAAAGAAATATGACCAAAAGCTAGCAATAATTCTGTTAGGAGTATGGGATTAGCCAGGGGTACTTTTTACCCTTTTCTTCCATTTTTGTAAAAGTATGACACACTTTTGTCCTTTTGTAATGAAAACAAAGTTGATTTTTTACATGAGATGTGAGGGACTTCCCTGGTGGTCCAGTGGCTAAGACTCCACCCTCCCAATGCAGGGGGCCCGGGTTCCATCCCTGGTCAGGCAACTAGATCCTGTATGCTGCAACTAAGGATCCCACAGGCCGCAACAAAGATTCCGCGTGCCGCAACAAAGAGCCCACACTGCATGCCACAACTAAGACCTGGCACAGCCAAATAAATAAATAAATATTTTATAAATAAATAAATAAATAAATAAATGAGATGTGGGGATGTGGTAATTTACTGTGAAAAACAAAAACAAAAACAAAACACCCGGACTTCCCTGGTGGCGCAGTGGTTAAGAATCCGCCTGCCAATGCAGGGGACACAGGTTCGAGCCCTGGTCCGGGAAGATCCCACATGCCGCGGAGCAACTACGCCCATGAGCCACAACTACTGAGCCCGCGCACCTAGAGCCCGTGCTCCGCATCAAGAGAAGCCACCGTAATGAGAAGCCCATGCACTGCAACAAAGAGCAGCCCCCCGCTCGCTGCAACTAGAGAAAGCCCGTGTGCGGCAACGAAGACCCAACACAGCCAAAAATTAATTAATCAATTAATTAATTAAAAAAAAACACCCTTAGCAACTCTCAAGATAGCCTCTCACTTACTAAAGGGTAGTATTCCAAAATTTTAGCTCTACATGAGTTTGAGGGAAACCTAGAACGCATTTCTCTCTAGACACCATGTTATAAACGTAGGTTAGGTTCCTGGATCAAACCACAGGAGAGAAGATTTGGCCCAGGAAGCAATTAAACAGTATGGCCTGTGTTTAGGGTCTTGTTTAGGGTCTTTAGGCCTTGTTTAGGGTCTTGCTGAAGGCAGTAATACTAATTAGAAGATTAATCGTTAATAAGAAGAGTGATTCATTTGTGCATTTACTCTGTGCCATGCACTGGGGCTAAACCACTTGTATTAACTTACTTCTCATCTCAACTTTGTGAGGTAAGAATTATTAGTCTCCTCATTTTATAGAGGAGAAAATGAAGGTTGAGAGATTACGGAACTTGCCTGAGTTCACACAACTACTAAGTGGTACAGCTGGGGTCTGAGCCCACGTGCTCAGCTCCAAAGCCTGGGCTTCTGCCACATCCTTCACATGGACGTTTCAGTCTCTTTCCTCCCCTTTGTACCTGGGTGTGCCCAGCACAAACCCTTGAAACATGCAGCCTTCTACCTGTCTCTTCCTGTCCCTTTCCTTGGGACTGTCTCTGAAATAGCTTCCTGGAGGTCTGTTCTCTTCCCTCCAGGTAACAGTAAGTCTGCAGTTTTCTGGAGCCAGACTACCTCTTGCAGACTTAATGGCAGGAGGCTTAAATGCTAGGATTGGCAATAGTTTTTGATAAAATCTCAGTCTTGGGAAAGTTAGACAGGGAACATTGTTCTTCTAAGAGCTGCTTATAGAGGGATAATGTTTCAAGAGAGATCTGCCCGGCCTGCTTATCAGCTAAGTGATCGAAGGCAAACACTCTCCCCACGTTTCCATTTCCCCAGCTATAAAACGATTTTTAAAAATTAACTTAATTTACAACATGGCTACAAGAATTTAATGAGATGACACAGCAAACACACCTAGTACATTCCCAAGGACATAATAAATATCTGTTGACTCTGATTACCAATATGATTCATGCTCAAATTTTACCAGAATGCTAACCAAGATGTTATCTCTGGAATTACATATTGAAATACATATTGAATAATTTTATTTTCTATTTCTCTGTAATTTCCTGTTTTTCTTTCAATGAGTATATACCACTCTTATAATTAAAAAATAATAATAATGATTTTTTTTTTAATGTCTGAAACATTTATATTAACATATTTCCATACAAATAACCCAATGAAAGTTTAGTATTAGTTGTTTTGTTTGTTTTTATATACTGCAGGTTCTTATTAGGCATCAATTTTATACACATCAGTGTATACATGTCAATCCCAATCGCCCAATTCAGCACACCACCATCCCCACCTCACCGCAGTTTTCCCCCCTTGGTGTCCATATGTCCATTCTCTACATCTGTGTCTCAACTTCTGCCCTGCAAACTGGCTCATCTGTACCATTTTTCTAGGTTCCACATACATGCATTAATATACGATATTTGCTTTTCTCTTTCTGACTTACTTCACTTCGTATGACAGTCTCTAGATCCATCCACGTCTCAACAAATGACTCAATTTCGTTCCTTTTTATGGCTGAGTAATATTCCATTGTATATATGTACCACATCTTCTTTATCCATTCGTCTGCTGATGGGCATTTAGGTTGCTTCCATGACCTGGCTATTGTAAATAGTGCTGCAATGAACATTCGGGTGCATGTGTCTTTTTGAATTACGGTTTTCTCTGGGTATATGCCCAGTAGTGGGATTGCTGGGTCATATGGTAATTCTATTTTTAGTTTTTTAAGGAACCTCCATATTGATCTCCATAGTGGCTGTATCAATTTACATTCCCACCAACAGTGCAAGAGGGTTCCCTTTTCTCCACACCCTCTCCAGCATTTGTTGTTTGTAGATTTTCTGATGATGCCCATTCTAACAGGAGTGAGGTGATACCTCATTGTAGTTTTGATTTGCATTTCTCTAATAATTAGTGATGTTGAGCATCTTTTCATGTGCTTCATGGCCGTCTGTATGTCTTCTTTGGAGAAATGTCTATTTAGGTCTTCTGCCCATTTTTGGATTGGGGTGTTTGTTTCTTTGATATTGAGCTGAATGAGCTGTTTATATATTTTGGAGATTAATCCTTTGTCCGTTGATTCATTTGCAAATATTTTCTCCCATTCTGAGGGTTGTCTTTTCGTCTTGTTTATGGTTTCCTTTGCTGTGCAAAAGCTTTGAAGTTTCATTAGGTCCCACTTGTTTATTTTTGTTTTTATTTCCATTACTCTAGGAGGTGGATCAGAAAAGATCTTGCTGTGATTTATGTCAAAGAGTGTTCTTCCTATGTTTTCCTCTAAGAGTTTTATAGTGTCCAGTCTTATATTTAGGTCTCTAATCCATTTTGAGTTTATTTTTGTGTATGGTGTTAGGGAGTATTCTAATTTCATTCTTTTACATGTAGCTGTCCAGTTTTCCCAGCACCACTTATTGAAGAGACTGTCTTTTCTCCATTGTATATCTTTGCCTCCTTTGTCATAGATTAGTTGACCATAGGTGCGTGGGTTAATCTCTGGGCTTTCTATCTTGTTCCATTGATCTATGTTTCTGTTTTTGTGCCAGTACCATATTGTCTTGATTACTGTAGCTTTGTAGTACAGTCTGAAGTCAGGGAGTCTGATTCCTCCAGCTCCATTTTTTTGCCTCAAGACTGCTTTGGCTATTCGGGGTCTTTTGTGTCTCCATACAAATTTTAAGATGATTTGTTCTAGCTCCGTAAAAAATGCCATTGGTAATTTGATAGGGATTGCATTGAATCTGTAGATTGCTTTGGGTAGTATACTCATTTTCACAATGTTGATTCTTCCAATCCAAGAACATGGTATATCTCTCCATCTGTTGGTATCATCTTTAATTTCTTTCATCAGTGTCTTATCGTTTTCTGCATACAGGTCTTTTGTCTCCCTAGGTAGGTTTATTCCTACGTATTTTATTCTTTTTGTTGCAATGGTAAATGGGAGTGTTTCCATAATTTCTCTTTCAGATTTTTCATCATTAGTGTATAGGAATGCAAGAGATTTCTGTGCATTAATTTTGTATCCTGCAACTTTACCATAGTCATTAATTAGCTCTAGCAGTTTTCTGGTGGCAGTTTTAGGATTCTCTATGTATAGTATCATGTCATCCGCAAACAGTGACAGTTTTACTTCTTCTTTTCCAATTTGTATTCCTTTTATTTCTTTTTCTTCTCTGATTGCCGTGGCTAGGACTTCCAGAACTATGTTGAATAATAGTGGTGAGAGTGGACATCCTTGTCTTGTTCCTGATCTTAGAGGAAATGCTTTCAGTTTTTCACCATTGAGAATGATGTTTGCTGTGGGTTTGTCATATATGGCCTTTATTATGTTGAGGTAGGTTCCCTCTATGCCCACTTTCTGGAGAGTTTTTATCAGAAATGGGTGTTGAATTTTGTCAAAAGCTTTTTCTGCATCTATTGAGATGATCATATGGTTTTTATTCTTCAATTTGTTAATATGGTGTATCACATTGATTGATTTGCGTATATTGAAGAATCCTTGCATCCCTGGGATAAATCCCACTTGATCGTGGTGTATGATCCTTTTAATGTGTTGTTGGATTCTGTTTGCTAGTATTTTGTTGAGGATTTTTGCATCTATATTCATCAGTGATATTGGTCTGTAATTTTCTTTTTTTGTAGTGTCTGTCTGGTTTTGGTATCAGGGTGATGGTGGCCTCATAGAATGAGTTTGGGAGTGTTCCTTCCTCTGCAATTTTTTGGAAGAGTTTGAGAAGGATGGGTGTTAGCTCTTCTCTAAATGTTTGATAGAATTCACCTGTGAAGCCATCTGGTCCTGGACTTTTGTTTGTTGGAAGATTTTTAATCACAGTTTCAATTTCATTACTTGTGATTGGTCTGTTCATATTTTCTGTTTCTTCCTGGTTCAGTCTTGGAAGGTTATACCTTTCTAAAAATGTGTCCATTTCTTCCAGGTTGTCCATTTTATTGGCATAAAGTTGCTTGTAGTAGTCTCTTAGGATGCTTTGTATTTCTGCGGTGTCTGTTGTAACTTCTCCTTTTTCATTTCTGATTTTATTGATTTGAGTCCTCTCCCTCTTTTTCTTGATGAGTCTGGCTAATGGCTTATCAATTTTGTTTATCTTCTCAAAGAACCAACTTTTAGTTTTATTGATCTTTGCTATTGTTTTCTTTGTTTCTATTTCATTTATTTCTGCTCTGATCTTTATGATTTCTTTCCTTCTGCTAACTTTGGGTTTTGTTTGTTCTTCTTTCTCTAGTTTCTTTAGGTGTAAGGTTAGATTGTTTACTTGAGATTTTTCTTGTTTCTTTAGGTAGGCTTGTATAGCTATAAACTTCCCTCTTAGAACCGCTTTTGCTGCATCCCATAGGTTTTGGGTCGTCATGTTTTCATTGTCATTTGTCTCTAGGTATTTTTTTATTTCCTCTTTGATTTCTTCAGTGATCTCTTGGTTATTTAGTAACGCATTGTTTAACCTCCATGTGTTTGTCTTTTTTACGTTTTTTTCCCTGTAATTCATTTCTAATCTCATCGCGTTGTGGTCAGAAAAGATGCTTGATATGATTTCAATTTTCTTAAATTTACTGAGGCTTGATTTGTGACCCAAGATGTGATCTATCCTGGAGAATGTTCCGTGCGCACTTGAGAAGAATGTGTAATCTGCTGTTTTTGGATGGAATGTCCTATATATCTCAATTAAATCTATCTGGTCTATTGTGTCATTTAAAGCTTCTGTTTCCTTATTTATTTTCATTTTGGATGATCTGTCCATTGGTGTAAGTGAAGTATTAAAGTCCCCCACTATTATTGTGTTACTGTCGATTTCCTCTTTTATAGCTGTTAGCAGTTGCCTTATGTATTGAGGTGCTCCTATGTTGGGTGCATATATATTTATAATTGTTATATCTTCTTCTTGGATTGATCCCTGGATCATTATGTAGTGTCCTTCCTTGTCTCTTGTAACATTCTTTATTTTAAAGTCTATTTTATCTGATATGAGTATAGCTACTCCAGCTTTCTTTTGATTTCCATTTGCATGGAATATCTTTTTCCATCCCCTCACTTTCAGTCTGTATGTGTCCCTAGGTCTAAAGTGGGTCTCTTGTAGACAGCATATATATGGGTCTTGTTTTTGTATCCATTCAGCCAGTCTATGTCTTTTGGTTGGGGCATTTAATCCATTCACGTTTAAGGTAATTATCGATATGTATGTTCCTATGACCATTTTCTTAATTGTTTTGGGTTTGTTTTTGTAGGTCCTTTTCTTCTCTTGTGTTTCCCACTTAGAGAAGTTCCTTTAGCATTTGTTGTAGAGCTGGTTTGGTGGTGCTGAATTCTCTTAGCTTTTGCTTGTCTGTAAAGCTTTTGATTTCTCCATCAAATCTAAATGAGATCCTTGCCGGGTAGAGTAATCTTGGTTGTAGGTTCTTCCCTTTCATCACTTTAAGTATATCATGCCACTCCCTTCTGGCTTGCAGAGTTTCTGCTGAGAAATCAGCTGTTAACCTTATGGGAGTTCCCTTGTATGTTATTTGTCGTTTTTCCCTTGCTGCTTTCAATAATTTTTCTTTGTCTTTAATTTTTGCCACTTTGATTACTATGTGTCTCGGCGTGTTTCTCCTTGGGTTTATTCTGTATGGGACTCTCTGCGCTTCCTGGACTTGGGTGGCTATTTCCTTTCCCATGTTAGGGAAGTTTTCGACTATAATCTCTTCAAATATTTTCTCTGGTCCTTTCTCTCTCTCTTCTCCTTCTGGGACCCCTATAATGCGAATGTTGTTGCGTTTAATGTTGTCCCAGAGGTCTCTTAGGCTGTCTTCATTTCTTTTCATTCATTTTTCTTTAGTCTGTTCCGCAGCAGTGAATTCCACCATTCTGTCTTCCAGGTCACTTATCCGTTCTTCTGCCTCAGTTATTCTGCTATTGATTCCTTCTAGTGTAGTTTTCATTTCAGTTATTGTATTGGTCATCTCTGTTTGTTTGTTCTTTAATTCTTCTAGGTCTTTGTTAATCATTTCTTGCATCTTCTCAATCTTTGCCTCCATTCTTATTCCGAGGTCCTGGATCATCTTCACTATCATTATTCTGAATTCTTTTTCTGGAAGGTTGCCTATCTCCACTTCATTTAGTTGTTTTTCTGGGGTTTTTTCTTGTTCCTTCATCTGGTACATAGCCCTCTGCCTTTTCATCTTCTCTATCTTTCTGTAACTGTGGTTTTTGGTCCACAGGCTGCAGGATTGTAGTTTTTCTTGCTTCTGTTGTCTGCCCTCTGGTGGTTGAGGCTATCTGAGAGGCTTGATGGGAGGCTCTGGTGGTGGGTAGAGCTGACTGTTGCTGTGGCGGTCAGAGCTCAGTAAAACCTTAATCCACTTGACTGTTGATGGGTGGGGCTGGGTTCCCTCCCTGTTGCTGTGGCCGTCAGAGCTCAGTAAAACCTTAATCCACTTGACTGTTGATGGGTGGGGCTGGGTTCCCTCCCTGTTGGTTGTTTTGCCTGAGGCAACCCAACACTGGAGCCTACCTGGGCTCTTTGGTGGGGTTAATGGCAGACTCTGGGAGGGCTCATGCCAAGGAGAACTTCCCAGAACCTCTGCTGCCAGTGTCCTTATCCCCACGGTGAAACAGCGCCACCACTCGCCTCTGCAGGAGACCCCCCAACACCAGCAGATAGGTCTGGTTCAGTCTCCCCCAGGGTCACTGCTCCTTCCCCTGGGTCCTGATGCACACATTACTTTGTGTGTGCCCTCCAAGAGTGGGGTCTCTGTTTCCCCCAGTCCTGTCAAAGTCCTGCAATCAATTCCCACTAGGCTTCAAAGTCTGATTCTCTAGGAATTCCTCCTCCCGTAGCCAGACCCCCAGGTTGGGAAGCCTGACGTGGGGCTCAGAACCTTCACTCCAGTGGGTGGACTTCTGTGGTATAAGTGCTCGCCAGTCTGTGAGCCACCCACCCAGCAGTTATGGGATTTGATTTTACTCTGATTGCGCCCCTCCTACCGTCTCACTGTGGCTTCTCCTCTGCCCTTGGACGTGGGGTATCCTCCTTGGTGAAGTCCAGGGTCTTCCTGTCAATGATTGTCCAGCAGCCAGTTGCGATTCTGGTGCTCTCGCAAGAGGGAGTGAGAGCACGTCCTTCTACTCCGCCATCTTGGTTAATCCTCAAGACTCTGGTTTAAATGAGCTTCTCCACTGGCCTTCCTTTGGGCTCACTTTCAATAATGATTTTTTAAAGAGGGCTCTTTTTAGGGCAGGTCACTCCTGGTTGGTGTTTGGGAAAACATCATCAGATTGGACTTCTTCGTAAAAACATTTAAATAAATGAGAGACCCTGAACTCTCCCTAAAAAGAATTTTCTCTTTCAGTCAAGGCTGTCTTAAGGTGACAGGGGAATCATGGTTATAGAGAACAAATTCAGGTAACATGAAAGAAGTTATCTTAGGGCAAGACTCACCACCCTTTTCCTTTCTAGGTCTGCCCTAGGGTTAGTTCAAAATGACGATGTTCTCATCATTTTGTTTTTCCTCCTCTCAATTCAACCAGTCTTTTCTGAGCACCTGCTATTTTCAGGCATAGTGCTAGGCACCAAGGGAATTAAGGTATAGTCCTTGCACTCAGAGTTTATTTCAGTCCTTCCTTAGATTTTAATGTCTGCAATTTGTTTTCAAATACACCAGCTCCAACCCTGAAAATGGGGGAAATAGTTGAAATAAAATTGGCAAAATATTGAAAAGTACTGAGCAAGGTGATAGGTATCTGAGAGTTCATTTTCTTTTTCACTCTACTTTTTTGTATGCTTGAAATTTTCCATAAACAAAAATCTAGCATGGAAGACAAGTTATAACAAAGGGTATATCAGCATGAATGCCAAGTATCATTCTCATTCTCAGAGAATCTCTATATGCACACATTTTTACACCACCATGGGAGGTCAGGGGAGGACACCAGGTGTCACTCCATAAATATTCACTAAGCACCTAGTACCAGGGAGAAAGGGTGGTCTTCATTCAGCAGCCGAGAGCACTAAAATCAGCATTTCAATGTCTCTAAATCCATCTGGTAATCCTGCAGACACTGGATGTCTCATAGTGGGCAAGATGTGGCCCCAGGCACATGGTCCTATTCCCTTGGGCCTCTCTGGGGTAGCACCAATAAAAAGGCTGATATTTTGCTACTCCTTTTACTCCTGCAGAGCTCCTGAGAGCTGACTATTTGCAAACACATTGTCCTACCTTCCGTGGACCTCTGGTATTCATTCTCCCAATTATAGTTCCTTTACCTGGCTTCTGAGTGATCACTGCCCAGACCCTAAAGAAGCAATGGTTCTGTGAAAATTAATAAAGGGAAACCTCACTGAAGTGGAACTGGGAGGCCAGAAGGGGAGATACAGATCACATCAACACAGACCCCAATAGGAAGAGACCTACCTTGCATCTTTGGCAGGAAGTGACCCCACTTTACTACCACCAGCAGGAGGAAGAAGCTCTTCTCTTTGCCTGGCAACACCTCAGCCAATGACAGACTGTCACAACTCAGTCAATGAAAAGCCACTATATTTCGATCTCCTAGTTTCCTCCAATGGACTTTTTGTTTATAACAGAGCCTCCCAATTTCCCCTTCTCCTCTATAAAAAAGTTTCTTTTCCTTTGCTTTACTGGACTTGCATGTGGTTTGCCATAGTTGCATGCCCCAAATTGCAATTCTTTGCTGCTCCAGAATAAACCCATTTTGCTTGTAAAATAACTGGCTGTTTTATTGTTTTAGGTTAACAGTTCCCTGGGCAGGGGGCAAGGGTGGGATAGAAATGGTGACAGCCATTTACGTGTACAGGTCATTTAAACTCAGACTGAGTTCCTAATGACCAAAACTGGAAGCATTTGAGCAAGAAAATAATGAAGGCATTGTATTTTAACGCACAGAATAAAATGAATAGCCATGAGTCCATACTGATATAAATGATCAAATAAATAAATGGGAAAGGGCAGCTCTTTCTTACAATAAACTTCCAATCAATAGGGAGGCAGGAAATGGGGGGGAAAAATCACCATTAGGCAAACACCACTGTAAATAATTGTTGCAGACAAGATCCACCAATGGGTGCTAAAATTAGTAGGTAAAAATTTGAGTTTAAACAGTTTGCATAGTCTCAAAGTATCTCCCCTCAAATAATTATTAGCTACAAAGGGAAACTTTGTAACTTTATAGTGAAGAAACCTAGCAGATATCACCTTAACCAAGTGATGAAGGTTAATATCACCAGTGATGAGACCTATCAACCTCATGAATCAGTGACGTATTGCACTCTACAAAATAACTAATCAGTACTTTTCTACAGAATAACTTCATTCTACAAAATAACTAACTGGGACTCTTCAAAAGGGTCAAAATAATGAAAAACAAGGCAAAACTGAGGAACTATCTCAGATTGGAGGAGACTAAGGAGAAATAACTAAATGCAAGATAAGATCCTTGATAGCCAGTGGAAACAGAAAAAAATTCATTAGCAGGAAAGCTGATGAAATTCAAATAAAGTCTATAGTTTAGTTAATAGTATTGATAACTGAACAATGGTTATGTAAGGGGCTAATATTAGGGGAAGTTGAGTGAATTCTCTGTATAATATTTGCAACTTTTCTCTAAGTCTAAAGTTAATTAAAATTAAAGTTAAAAAAAAAGTCGAAGACTGTGTATAATCCAAGTCAACATACAGCAGTAAAATTAACTTAATTCTCAAAGAGAATCACTGTTTTTTGTATTCCTAGTGTCTCAAACTGACCTGACACATAGTAGGTGCTAAATTTGGTAAATAATGAATGACTTTCTAGGATATACTAGTTGAAACACACAAGGACACACAATAATCCCAGGTTACTAAAATAAATGTGACATGGTATAAAAGAAGAAAAAATAGAGACTAATAAAGAAGGGGAAAAATTAACTGGTATAAAATTCCATTTGGGGAAGATTTTTAAAATTGAAAAAGGCTCATATACACTACCAAATGTAAAATAGATAGCTAGTGGGAAGCAGCCGCATAGCACACGGAGATCAGCTTGGTGCTCTGTGACCACCTAGAGGGGTGGGATAGGGAGGGTAGGAGGGAGATGCAAGAGGGAGGGGATATGGGGATATATGTATATGTATAGCTGATTCACTTTGTTATACAGCAGAAACTAACACACCATTGTAAAGCAATTATACTCCAATAAAGATGTTAAAAAAGAAAAAGCCTCACCCCCATGCTAGCTCCCTTCGGTCTACTAATACCAACGCTCTCCTAAGGACAGAGGGCCCCATCTCTAATAAATGGCCCTTTCTCTTAGTCATGCCCACCACCTTTTGCTTCTCCGTCATTGAGTTTCCAAAAGCAGTACTCCTCTCTTCTGACTCTGGGAGGAGTTGCTGTCTAGCCTGCCACTTCCTCCCTGAACCCACAGAGCATACCAGAGCAGTGTCCCTGCCTCTGGGCAAGAGCTGCCTGCTGGTCCTGCATCACCTGTTTTACAACAAGGGCTGGCATGAAACAGTCAGGAAACATGAAATCAATTTAACAAGCAAGGGACTGAAATTGTTTTATTTAGTCTTTGTTATGTAGCATGAAAGAATTCCTAAGAATTTCCAATGGGGGATTTTAATGGAGGCTCGTTGTTTACTTATGTGCCATTCTCAGCTATCCCAGAGAATACTGTAGTGGGGTCACTTGAAGTTCCCTTTCTGCAGTTATTAGAGGCACATCAATGAGAAGGCTTGAGAAGGTCTGAAGGTCTGAGGTAATGGAGAAAACAAGGGCTTTGAAGTCACAAAGAGCTGAGTACAAATCTGGTTACCAGATGCATGAATGGCTTTGGGCAAGTGACCTAAATTTGATTCCGTTTTGCCATTTATTTTAAAAACATTTTTCAAAGTGTGGTTCCAAGAGTGCCTATATCAAAGACAGAGGGAAATTTGTTAAAATTGTAGATTCCTGGGCCCTACTCCAGTGCTAATGCGTCAGAACAGCTGGGCCTGGGACTCAGGAAAATGAATTTTTAACAAGCTCCCCAGTTGAGTCTTATACGCATTAAAGTTTGAGAACCACTGAAATAAGAGATCGGACCTGTAATGCAACAGATCACTCAGAAACGTTCATTTTCCTTTGGGTGAGGAAAAGCAGTAAGAAGATACGTGAAAAGGAAATTTTTAAAATGCATTTGAATAGCTTTCAACTCCATCATTTAGAAACTTATTCTAAGAAATAATCAGAGAGGTAGACCACGATATTCGAACCAACATTACTAAAATAACCAAAAATTCAAAAGAATCAGTATGTTAACAATAGGGAGCTGATTTAATTAATTACAATACCTACATATAATGGAACACATGCTTTCCTTAAAATGGTGCTTAAACAACTACATGGGAAAGTATTCATGATAGCTAAGTGAAAAAAAAAAAAAAAAAAAAAACCAGAATATAAAAATGTGCACTGGGGCTTCCCTGGCGGCGCAGTGGTTGAGAATCTGCCTGCCAATGCAGGGGACAAGGGTTCGTGCCCTGGTCTGGGAAGATCCCACATACCGCAGAGCAGCTGAGCCCGTGAGCCACAATTACTGAGCCTGCACGTCTGGAGCCTGTGCTCCGCAACAAGAGAGGCCGCGATAGTGAGAGGCCCGCGCACCGCGATGAAGAGTGGCCCCCACTTGCCACAACTAGAGAAAGTCCTCGCACAGAAACGAAGACCCAACACAGACATAAAAAAAATTAATTAATTAATTTTAAAAAAGAAGTGCATAGAATACAATACAAATTATGCTCTGTATGTGTGGTGTGCATGCATTTTATATATAAAATTCCAGAAAGAATCACTGGTAGTTGTCTCTTAATTATAGATTAGAGAAATTTTATTTCTTCTCAATCTTCTATTTTTTCTAAAATAGGGTTTTTTTATGATCAGAAACAATGTTGTTTTTTCTGATAAAATGACTATATAGTTTTCCTTTAAAGTGTATTAAAATTTAGAGATGACACAATAGACAGGGATTATAATTTACCTAAGTTTAGTAGCAATTCATTCACATAACCTTTAAGGAAATCTGTTCTAAATAGGTCTCAACAAGCCCAAATCTTAAAGAAATACCTCATAGGCTGTCAATAATTTTCCATGCCAGAGAATTCTGGTTTCTGTTTGCGATTCCTATTCCTAGGCTCCACCCTGAGAGACTTTTATTTCCAAGGCCTGACGTGCGGCCAGGTAATCAATATTTTCAACAGGAACCTAGGTACGTTTGAGAAACCATTGTTCATTGGTGGCTTTTAAATTTTTTTTTTTTTTTTTTTTTTTGGCTGTGTTGGGTCTTCCTTTCTGTGCGAGGGCTTTCTCTAGTTGTGGCAAGTGGGGGCCACTCTTCATCGCGGTGCGCGGGCCTCTCATCATCACGGCCTCTCTTGTTGCGGAGCACAGGCTCCAGACGCACAGGCTCAGTAATTGTGGCTCACGGGCCTAGTTGCTCCGTGGCATGTGGGATCTTCCCAGACCAGGGCTTGAACCCGTGTTCCCTGCATTGGCAGGCAGATTCTCAACCACTGCGCCACCAGGGAAGCCCCCATTGGTGGCTTTTAAAAAAGAGAAGAACACCACCACTGACTTGCTTTGAATGTTTCCACTTTGAATTAAAGATCTTCAAAGAAATGGTTAGTTCTCAAGTCTTGCATGCATCTCTGGAAAAAACACACATTATTATTAGCTCATTTTAAAGTAGATACTAAATACTTATCCTATCAAGTGGCCCATAAAATATACTAAGAGAGTTAGTTTTATTGCCCCCTCCAAGACTGTGTAGTCAAACAGTTCAGTACTTCTCTTTAACAGACATTTTTAATCAGATTAAAATTGCACACTGAAGGGAAGCAAAATATGCCACACCAAAATATGCCACTTTGGCATACTGATTACTTTGAATTAAAGTTACTTAAGAAACAGCCAGTGCAAGGACACTTTCACCCTCTTTTCTCCCCTTGAAAGCAGGAGATAAATCTCCCATGTGAAAGGTACCTTTTCTATACGAGGAGGGAACCAGGATCAGGCATCCTTATTATCAGAGATAAAAATTCAAGGTGGAGGGACTTCCCTGGTGGCGCAGTGATTAAGAATCCGCCTGCCAAGGCAGGGACATGGGTTGGATCCCTGGTCTGGGAAGATCCCACATGCCGTGGAGCAACTAAGCCCGTGCACCACAACTACTGACCCCGTGTGCCACAACTACTGAAGCCCACATGCTTAGAGCCGGTGCTCCGCAACAAGAGAAGCCATCGCAATGAGAAGCCCTGAGAAGCCCACGCACCGCAACAAAGAGTAGCCTCCGCGGGCCACAACTAGAGAAAGCCTGCGTGCAGCAACGAAGACCCAACGCGGCCAAAATATAAATTTAAAAAAAAAGAATTCAAGGTGGAAAGCACTGTATCAACTAGAGAAAGGAAGTTGTCTTGCCAATTCTTCACATATGTATTGTTTCTTTGTCTAAAAGATATAAAAGCTGCCTACTTTGGTTACTTCCTTAAGCCTCATATTTTTATGGGATCCCAATGGTATGAAATTTAATGTTTCTCTCCTGTTACTGTTTTATGTCAATTCAATTTAATTATTAGACCAGCCAAAGAACCTGGAAGGGGCGAGAAGAAAAATTTTTCTCCCCTACAACACAAACAGGCACATGAAAATTTTGCAATTTCATGGAGTTTAAAGGCCAACCCTGCTCTAGAAGATAAAATTCCAAAAAGATAAACTATGGTCCTATTAAGCATTCTCTCCTCCCCCAGAGACACATTAAAGCACTCTGGCCCACCAGCCCAGCCCAGGTGCCTAGGATAGCCCTGGGCCCCTCTTTTTAAGCCCACTTTCTCAGCCTGGACCCTGAATCTTATTTATCTCTAACCAAGACTCCTTGACTTTCTTGCATCCTCAATGTTATTTTCCTTTCTTAACAGAAATTTAGAAATTAAAAACAAACAAACAACACCCTCAACCCTCAAATTTCTGTCTTCTTCCTGCTCCCTTTCATCAGCAAACGGCTGGAGAGGTCTCCCTGTGCTCCGGCCGCCTCTGCGTCCTCATCCCTCACCCACTCCTGAACACTCTGCAACCCCGGCACACGCCCACCCTGTTGGTAACTGCTCTCCTGAGCCTACCAACCCAAAGGCCTTTTCTCAGTCCCAATACTCAGGGACGTTTCTGTTTTCTTCAAACCTAGAGTTAGCCCTTATCTAATGGAAGACCGACCACCAACAGATATGGATTGACAGGCACTGGATGGACGCAGAGCCAGACTAAGGGCAGTTATCTGAGGTACTTTAAAATCCTGTCGACCCTCACCACTCGTCGGCCCCTGAAAGTCCCAGGCTGGGATCAGCAATGGGTTTCCCAGTAGAAACGCTGGGGAAAGAGGGCTCCAAGGAGGAAGGGGCTTCTTCACGCTGATTCTCCCGGCAGGGAGAGAGGTGCTGGTGGAGACTCCAGAACCGCGACGCGGGGCCTCGGGGGCCGACCCCTGAATTCCCACCTGGCAGCATCTCGCCTGGGAGCGCCGCGGTGCCGCCCGCACCTGAGCCGGTGCCTCCCGCCGGGCTCGGCCTCCGCAGGCCCCTGCCCGGCCCCGCCGCCTGGGCGGAGGCAGAACGGCCCTCCGAAGGCCCGGCCCGCGCTCGGCTTCGGCGCGGGGGACCGACCCGGCCCGCCGCCCGGGGATGCCCACACGGCGCCCGCCGCCCTCCGCGCGGAACTGCGCTTCCCGGGCGCCGGCGGGGCGGAGGCCCCACTAACTCACCCCTCACGCGGCCTCGACGAGCACCTCCCGGAGAAAGGGAAGGCGGTGAGAAGCGGCCGCGGGGACCGCCCCCGCCGCCCAGGAGGAGGCTCCGGCGCGCCGGCTCCGCCCCCCTCCCGCCCCGGGAGTCGCTTCGGCCGGGCCCGGGGGCGAGTCTGCGCGGTCCTCCACTAGACCGGCCCGACGGATTCCCCGCTCCCCGCTCCGCCACCGCCCCCCACCCCGGCCACCCTCCCCGGGCGATAGAAGGAGCACCTGGAGGGAAAAGGACAGCTTGTCCTTTGGGTGATCTTAATAAAGCATTGTGCCAATACTGCGCTAGAGTCTGGGCGCTTCCCAAATTCCATCCTCGTAAATACTCACAAAGCTTTAGGAAGGAGATAGGAACTTTCCCATTTTACGGAGTAGGAAACGGAGGCTTTAGAAGTTAATAAATTTACCTTACATTACCCTGACAGGTTTCAACTTTGTCAGCTGCACAATGTACCAAATTAACTGACTTTCCCATTTCACAGGACTACTGAGAATATTAACTGAACCAGTTGTGAGACATCCAAATTTCTTCAAAGATATTATTACAAAAAGCCAAGCAGAATCATATTTATACTAAAGATTAGAGTGAAAAATCAGAATGGGTTCTGCTTAGGCAGGCAGGATACAAGACTAGATTCTCCAAGAAACCCTTCCACTCAATGGAAGAGTCTCCAAGAACCACCCTACCCCAAAAGGAACAAACCATGGTAAGAACCAGTGCTGGGATCCTTAGACTCTAAGCAGGAGACCTGGGGCTGAGGGCATATGGAAAGTCTCCGCAGACACTGATTTGGGACCGACATGAGAAGAGCCAAACCTGCGCCTTCCTCGTCAAGCCAAGGCTGCGGAAGAGCACTAAGCAGTTCCCAAGTCTCTTGTGCTCTGAGCAATGGAAACACACTTTAGAGGATGTATCCTCAATACACACTCCATAGGACTCAAACAAATTCAATTTTAAAAAACAATTTAAACAATTTTTTAGAAATTCACCAAGCACCAGAGGCCCACACGTAAGGACAGCCGGCAGAACTAATACCCAAGAGATTTAGACCCCCCCCCCAAGGACATCAGATACTGGAATTGTCTGACACAGGATACAGGAAAGCTCTTTTTGAAATTTTTAAAGAAAAAACAATATCCTAGAGGTTACTTACCAGTTACAAAGAGGATATACTATGCATTGGAGAAATCTGGCAGATAACACCTTAACCAAGTACTCAACGTTAATTTCACCAATAGTTCAAACTGACATCACACATGAGGTGATGCTCTGAGGACATAACATCACCATTATTGTATTCCTGCCAAAAATGCATAACTAGAATTTAATCATGAGGAAACAGTCAGACAAGCCCAAATTAAAGGATATTCTACAAAACAATTGACCTGTACACTTCAAAAATGTCAATGTCATGAAAGACAAGGAAAGATGAGGAATGTTTCAGATTAAATGAGACTGAGGAGATTTGACATCAAAACTCCTGGACTGGGACTTCCCTAGGGGTCCAGTGGTAAAGAATCTGCCTTCCAATTTGGGGGGACGCCAGTTCGATCCCTGGTCAGGGAACTAAGATCCCATGTGCCGTGGGGCAACTAAGCCTGCATGCCACAACTACTGAGCTTGTGCGCCTCAACTAGAGAGAAGCCCGCGAGCCACAAACTACAGAGCCCACACGCCCTGGAGCCCGCGCCACAACTAGAGAAGAGAAAACCTGCATGCCACAACTAGAAACAAGCCCGCGCACCACAACGAAGAGCCCGCACCGCAACTAAGACCCGATGCAGCCAAAAATAAATAACATAAATAAATAAACAATAAATAAATCTTTAAAAAAAACAAACTCCTGGATTGGAAAAAAATTTTATTACAAGATATATTATTGAGACAATTGGAAATGAGTATGCACAACATGGTAGATTTAAAAAAGGAGAGTGGAAGTGAAGCTATGCCAGTTCTGAGCCCAGCCTTTTAAAGGCAGTTTCTGCTTCCACTTTCACTCTCTCCCATGTGACAAAGCAGTCATAGACCAGCCCAGATTTAAAGGGAGGGGCAATATAGCCCCATTTCTCAGTGAGAGGACTGTCAAAGAATTTGAGGCTATTTTTAATCTACCATGCTGTACATACTCATTTCTAATTGTCTCAATAATATACCTCAAAACAACTTTTTTCCAATCTAAGACCACATATAAAGAAATCTCCTGGGGCTTCCCTGGTGGCGCAGTGGTTGAGAATCTGCCTGCCAATGCAGGGGACACGGGTTCGAGCCCTGGTCTGGGAAGATCCCACATGCCGCGGAGCATCTAGGCCGTGAGCCACAACTACTGAGCCTGCGCGTCTGGAGCTTGTGCTCCGCAACAAGAGAGGCCGCGACGGTGAGAGGCCCGCGCACCGCGATGAGGAGTGGCCCCTGCTCGCCACAACTAGAGAAAACCCACGCACAGAAACGAAGACCCAACACAGCCAAAAATAAATAGATAAATAAATAAATAACTCTATCTTAAAAAAAATCTCCTTAGTCTCTGTTATGGGCTGAATTGAATCTCCTCCAAATTCAGATGTTGAAGCTCTAACTCTCAGTACCTCAGAACATGACTATATTTGGAAATTGGGCCTTCAAAGAGGTCATTAAGTTAAAATAGGGTTTTTATGGTAGGCCATAATCCAACATGACCAGTGTCTTTATAAAGAAGAGGAGATTAGGACAGAGACAACACAGACTGGGGATGACCATGCGAGAACACAGGGAGAAGGTGGCAACCCGCAAGCCAAAGAGAGAATCTTCAGAAGAAACCAACCTGTCAACACCTTCATCTTGGACTTCCAGCCTCCAGAATTGTGAGAAAATACATTTCAGTTGTTTAATCCACCCAGTCTGTGGTATTTGTTATGGCAGCTCAAGCTAACTAAAACAGTCTCCATTAATCTGAAATCGTTTCTCATCTGTCCTTTTCTTTCATGACATTGACATTTTTGAAGTTTACAGACCAGTTGTTTTGTAGAATATTCCTTAATTTGGGCTTATCTGATTGTTTCCTCATGATTGGATTCAAATTGTGCATTTTTGGCAGAAATATGATAAAGATGATATTATGTCCTCAAACATCGCCTTATGTGTGATACCTATTTTTATTATTGGTGATCTCTGGAATCACTTTTTATTGGAACCCTGAGCCACCATGTAAGTAGCCCAGCTACCCTGATGCTACCATGCTATGAGGAAGCCCACACTGGCCGTGTGAAGAAGCCAACAAACACTCAGATTCACCTCCAGCTGAGGCGTAGACATCATAAAGCAGAGATGAGCCCTCCCCACTGTGCCATATCTGAATTCCTGACCCACAGACCCATGAGATATAATAGTACTACATTGCTGTTTTCAGCCTCTAAATTTTGGGGTCATTTGTTACATAGCAATACATAATCAAAGCTGACCATATATTATATGATAATATTCTGTCAATGTTAAATTCCTTGCATGTGATCCTTGTATTGTGGTTATATAGGAGAGTGACTTTATTCTTTTTTAAATTTATTTTATTGAAGTATAGTTGATTTACAATGTGTTAATTTCTGCTGTACAGCAAAGTGATTGTTATACATATATATATACATTCTTTTTCATATTCTTTCCATTATGGTTTATCGCAGGGTATTGAATATAGTTCCCTGTGCTACACAGTAGGACCTGTTGTTTATCCATCCTATATATAATAGCTTGCATTTGCTAATCCTGAACTCCCAATCCATCACTCCCCTACCCCCCTCCCCCTTGGCAACGACAAATCTGTTCTCTATGTCTGTGAGTCTCTTTCTGTTTCATAGATAAGTTCATTTGTGTCATGTTTTCGATTCCACATATAAGTGATATCATATGGTATTTGTCCTTCCTTGAGATAAACAAAATGGATTAAGCTCTAGCTGGACTAGTCAGGAAAAAGAAAAAAGACTCAAATTCTCAATATCAGGAATTAGGGAGGTGACATCACCACACATACTATAGGTATTAAAAGGATAAAAATAGATTTTTATGAATAACTTTATGCCAATAAATTTCACAACTTAGATAAAATGGACAAATCCCTTGAAAGACATAAATGACCACAGCTCCCACAGGAAGAAATAGATGAACTAAACACCTCTTTATCTATTAAAGAAATTGAAACTGTACTTAAAAGCCTTCCCACATAGACATCTCAAGGCCCAGATAGCTAGTAAATTATAGAATTATAGAATTCACTAGCTAGAAGAAATAATATTAATTCTACACAAGATTAGAAATAATACACAAATTCTACACAAATTAGTATTTGTACTAATACCAATTTTACACAAAGAAGAAATAATACTAATTCTACACAAGATTGTCCAAAAATTTGAAGAGCAGGGAATTCTTCTCAACTCATTTCATGAGGCCAACATTACCCTCATATCAAACCCAGACAAAAATATTACAACAAATGAAACAACAGATGAATATCTCAAATATACATAGAAGCAAAAATTCTAAACAAAATTTTAGCATATTGAATCCAACAGTATGAAAAGAATAATGAAACATGACCAAGAGGGGTGAGTTTATCCCAAGAATGCAGGATTGCTTTATGTTAAAAAATCAAACAGTAATTCACCATATTAGCAAACCAAAGGAGAAAAACCACATAATAATCTCAATAGATGCAAAAACTGCACTTGACAAAATCCCATAGCCATTACTGACAAATTCTTAGCAAACTAGGAATATGAAGGAACATCCTCAACCTGATAAAAGACATTTACAAAAATCTACAGCTAGCAACATGTTCAGTGATGAAAGACAATGCTTTCTCACTAAAATCAGGAACAAGACAGGGATGTCTTCTGTCACTACTTATATTCAACATTGTATGTAGATACAAAAACCCTAAACATAATTTTAACAATCAAATTCAACAACATATAGAAAGGATACTACATCATAACCGAATGGGATTCACAAATCAATCAACATAATTCATTCAATCAATGTAATTCAAAAATCACTGTAATTCATCATATGAGCAAACTAAAAAGAAAAATCAGATGAAATAATATTTCTAAAAAAGTAATAAAATGAATCCAGATTGGAGAGAAGAAAAGAACTGTCTTTTTCGTAGATGCCATGATTGTTTCTATAAAAATTCCAATGGAACATACAAAAATGCTACAAAAACTAATGAGTTTAGTGAGTTTGCAAGAAAAAGATGAATATTCAAAAATGAATTTCTATATATTAGCAATGAACAGCTGGAACTTGAAATATTAAAATACCACTTATAATAGCATAAAAAATATGAAAAACTTAGGGGCTAAATGTGACAAAAGATGTAAAAGGTCTTATACTGAAAATAACAAAGCATTGTTGAGAGAAATTCAAGAGACCTAAATGAATAGAGATATATACTTTGCTTATGGGTCAGAAGACTCAATATTGTCAAGATGTCATTTCTCCCCAAATTGATGTCTACAGTCAATGCCTTTCCAATCAAAATCCCAGCAGATTGTTTTCCTTCAGAAGTTGAAAAGCTAATTCTAGAAATCATATGAAAATGCAAAGGACCTAGGACTCTGAAAAACAATTTTGAAAAAGAACAATTACAAACTCTAAGTAAAACTAAAAAAAGAAAGTTTTTAAAAACGGAGCATGGGGGACTTCCCTCGTGGTCCAGTGGTTAAGAATCTGCCTTCTAGTGCAGGGGACGCGGGTTTGATCCCTGGTGGGGGAACTAAGATCCCACACGGCTAGAGGCAGCTAAGCCCGCACGCTCTAGAGCCCGCCCACCACAACTAGAGAAAAGCCCGGCGCACCGCGATGAGGAGCCCACGCACCGCAACAAAGGATCCCGCAAGCAAGCTGCAACGAAGATCCCGCGGGCCGCAACTAATAGCCGATGCAGCCAAGTGAATGAATAAATAAATGAATATTTTTTAAAAATAAAATTAAAAAATGGAGCATGAAATACGATATTAATTGAGCAAGTTATGTAGTATAAGAAAGAAGAATCTACTTGGCCTTGATGCTTGTTTCATTCTCCTTTGAATTGCTCAGATTTGGAGATATTGAATGTTAATCTTCTGAGCCAACCACTCAAAATTCTATAGTAAATTATATTTGCATAAGCACAAACTATGCTACAGAGTAACTTATTGATTTCAATTTTTAAACTCAATCAACAGATAAAATACAGAAAAATTAATAATACTTATAGAACAAAATGCAAATACTATAAACACTAACATTGTAAATGTAAAGGTAGAGAAGATAGAAATTGAGAGGTACAGAGAGAGATTGGGTGGAAGTGAGGGGAAGGGGAGAGGTGAAGAGTAATATGAGGGTGCTATTTCTCTCTTGCTACCTAATAGAGAATCTAGAGTCACTACCTATTCTTAATGGAGCAAGAATTCAAAGGTTAATCATGGTATTTAAATTTATAATGATAACCAAAAGATACATGGGAAATAATATCATTAACAGAGCACATGAAGGGGAAAAGAAATGGAGAGATAGTTTCAATGAACTAGATTTATTATCATTCATAGCTTGGGGGTTAACAGACCTTGGATAAAGTATATAAATTAAGAAATAGTGATATAAGCATAGAGTTTATAATTATAGCGCTAACCATCAAAAGAATTAAAAACAAATTCTTAAAGGTGGTTACCTTTGGGTGGTGAGACATGGGGGTGGGGGAGAGGTTTAAGGAATGAAGCAAGAAACTTTTCTTTTTCCATTGAATACCATTCCATACCTTTTGAATTTTTTAACCAAGTGCATATATTACTTTTATCATAGACAGTTCTTATACAATTTTATCATTTTAGTTTTGTTTAATTTTAGGTTTAATGTACATGAGGAAATTATAATGTACCTATTTTTAAAGTTTTATGGTCTGATCACTTATGTTTTCCAGATAAACCTAAGACACTTCACAGCCTGTCTCCACACGGTCTGATTTAAAAAAAAAAAAAAAAAAAACCAGAAAAACGCTAACCCACATCCAAAAATAACAGAAAGGCAAGTTAAATTTTTTTTTTTTTTTAATTTTTATTTATTTATTTATGGCTGTGTTGGGTCTTCGTTTCTGTGCGAGGGCTTTCTCTAGTTGTGGCAAGTGGGGGCCACTCTTCATCACGGTGCGCGGGCCTCTCGCTATCGCGGCCTCTCTTGTTGCGGAGCACAGGCTCCAGACGCGCAGGCTCAGTAATTGTGGCTCACGGGCCTAGTTGCTCCGCGGCATGTGGGATCTTCCCAGACCAGGGCTTGAACCCGTGTCGCCTGCATTGGCAGGCAGATTCTCAACCACTGCGCCACCAGGGAAGCCCGCAAGTTAAATCTTTACTACAGTGTCATGAAAACATCAAAGGGGTCTCCACTCACAATACATTATAAAACCTTTTCAAATCTTCTTTCCCTGCCCCTCTCTCAATGTCTCACATCGTATGGTAACTGCTCCCAAATCTCTCTCCTCTTCAAACTTCAACAAAACACCTCCTATGCTGACTCTAGTCTCCTTTACTCCCCTTTCTTTCTGGGCCTATTCTAAGTCTCTACTTGTTCAAATAGAAATCAACCTTCCCCTGATGTTCATTTCATCTTTTACCACAAGGGTCTTTCTTCTTAGTCGGGAGAAACTGGCATTATTATGATGCTATTTCTAAAAGAAAACCAAATTCTAATTTCCCCAAAATCTACCCCAAACAAATATTTGAGACATATCCTGCTGGAATTTAGTTACAAGCTATAAGTTTCTCTACTGTAAGCATCTTAAAGATAGAAGTGGAGTTTTATTCATCTTTGTATTTGAGGAGCCAACAGCATGCTTCACACAGAGTAATGCTTCACACCAAATGCACATTTTACTGTTGAATTATAATTTGGAATAGCTTTTATGGGAAAGTATAGGGAAAAGAAGAGGAAGAAAGCTAATGTTTACTGAATATCTACTATGGGGCAGGCACTATACCTTTATGGTGGTGATATATATTTCTACTTTCTCTTCTGGATCAGTAATTCTCAAACGGAAGCAAGAAAAGCAGATGTGGAGGAGAACATGTGGGTTGTTGCTTTTTTTTTTTTTTTTGAAGGTTTTTTTGTTGTTGTTGTTGTTTTTTTAATTGAAGTATACATGGTTTACAATACTGTATTAGTTTCAGATATACAGCAAAGTGATTTGGTTATACATGTGTATATATGTATATACCTATATAAGTACATGTAATTTGAAATGAACCTCCATGTGAGACTATTATTCCCCACTGTGTGTGCAAGCACACACATAATAAAACATTCTCGTAACCCTGACTCATATAAACGAAGACACTTTTACAAATACTGATGTGTCCAAAATACCATTTGACCTTTAAGTGTCGAGGGAGGGTAGGGGAGGAAGATTATGAACCATTGATGGAAACTCAGTGTGTGTGTATGTGTGCTGTATGTGTATCTACAATGCATACACACTCACAAATGCCCACTAGAGGGCAAACCCACATCTCAGACGTTAACGGTAATTGGGATGCCCTTTGTGGGCATTTTAATAATTCAAGCCAAATTCCTCTAAGGCCAAGGTATGATATACAGTTTAAGGCGTATGCAAATTAACTTTGTGATAGTATTCTTACAAATAATTCCCAGGGAGAGAGGCTAAACTTACAGCTCCACAGTTTCTAGAATCTATTGTGACTTATTTTTCGTGCAAAATATAGTATTAGTGCAGATAAATTCCCTTAATAGACCATCTGATTTCATATTTAGGCTTCAGAATGAACTAGTTGCGGGACTAAAGCAAGTGACAAGGCCAGGATTTGACCCCAAGTAGTTCAACTTCAGAAACTAGGCATCAACCAGGATGCATCTCCACCTCTCAGTAAGGTGAGAGAGTAGGCAAGGAGGGATGCTGGTGCCCTTCCCCCTAGTTTGCCGCCTCCCTCTGTCCCTGTCCTGACCCCCACATCTCTGCCAGGCTTGGCTGACACTGCCTTGCTCCAAGTTCTTTAAAGAACTTCCCACTGCAGGATCAACTCCGGACTGGCACAAGCCAGCCATGCCACCAATCTCTCCCACACTCAACCACTCTGACGCTTTCCACTCCCTGCACAAGTCCTGGTCTCACACACGTCTGTGTCCCTAGAAATGCTGTCCCTGTTTTCCTGAAAATCCTCTCCCCTATTATCTGCAGGAGAAATTGTCACTCTTCAAGCCTCCACCAGAGTCACCTCCTCTAGGATATCCCCTTGACTCAGCCAGGCAATCAGTCACTCCGGCTTCAGGGCTCCCATTGTGACAACTATCTCCTGATATTGCAGTTGCCAGTGTGCCTGGTTCTCTTGCCACTAGGGTGAGGGCTCCCGAGGGCATGGATGGAGTCTTTTCTGCTTTGTGTCCTCAGCACCAAACCCAGTACCTGGCATGTAGAGAACGCTCAGGAAATTTGACTGGCTGAATAAATGAGTAAATGCTGAGTGTAAATAGACTTTGCAGACTCTTGAAAATTCCAGCCTTCAGGAAGGTAATTCCTTCCTGGATCCCTTGCAGAGGTGTGAGAAGGGATGGAAGAGCAAGGAGCCGGAGCCAGAGTGGCCCACTCAAGAGGCCACAGTGCCATCACAAAGGCCCCACAGAGCTTCCTTTCTCTGGTACCCCAAACATGCTTCAAAACATTAAGGTATGTGGGAAGGAGCCCGCCCCCCACCTCCGCCAGTCTCCCATATCCCACCCATCTTCTACAATCAGGTGAAACCCTGTATACTTCTGTAACTCTTCTCCTTGACCTCCATTGGAGCTCCTTGCTGAAGTGAGCATTCTCTGTATAAAAGTGCTTAACATTAGTGCCAGCTAAAGATACAGATATTTCCACCAAGAGACTTCTGAGTTTACTTAGACTCTTACCAATCTGATCATTAGAGTAACAATTTCCAACGCAGGACTGGGGGCTAGCTCTGCTTGTTTACTATGCTGGCTACATTAGTTTACTAGGGCTGCTGTAACAAAGTACCACAAATTGGGTGGCTTCCACAACAGAAATTTATTATCTCACAGTCCTGGAGGCTAGAAGTCAAGATAAAGGTGTTGGCAGGGTTGGTTTCTTCTAAGGGCTGTGAAGAAGAACCTGTTCCATGCCTCTCCCCTAGCTTCTGGTGGTTTCCTGCCAATACTTGGCATTGCTTGGCATTCCTTGGCATGTAGAATCATCACTCCAATCTCTGCCTTTATCTTCACATGGCATTCGTCCTGTGTGCATGAATGTGTTCAAATTTCCCCCTTTTCTAAGAACAGCTTTTGTATTGGGCGAGGAACCCATTCTACTCCAGTTTGATCACATCTTAATTCATTACATCACAACCACCCTCTTTCCAAAGGAAGTTCACATTCTGAGGTACTGGAGTTAAAACGTCAACATGTGAATTTGGTGGGGGACACAATTCATCTTATAACATTGGCTGTATTTTCTAAAGCAAAGATCAGTACACATCCTTTGGCATGTGGTTTGACAATGAGGCAGAATATTTGAAATCAGGACTTTCTGGGAAATGTAGGGGTTTAGGGAGGATATTTTAAGAGTAAATCCAGGCATGTGCATGTTAATCTGAAAGGTTTTAACACACCACAAGGTAGATATCCAGCTGAAGAAGTTCTTCTAAATAGAATTAGAGCAGAAACCTGCAGCTGCTTTAAATAATCAGTTCCCATGAAATCTGTGAGGACTTCCCATGAAATTAAATTAATGTGTGATAAGCAGATGATAGATAGATAGACACACAGTCTTACTTTGAAAAAGCGCACCAGTAAATGATATTTGTGTACATCTGACTAGGTTCTTTTAGGATCCGCGTGGAGAATTAAATACTTGTGTACTGAGGATTGAAAAAAGCAGAATGTTCCCTGAAATAGATGTAAGGTTTTTCAAGTATAATCCTTTTTACAAACTGGTACCATTTTCCCACCACTGCCAACCCCCATGACCTTGAAAACATATCCAAAAGGTATAATGAAAAACAATAGGAATATATTGTCCAACTTCCAAATGTTTACAATTTGGGGGATACAGTTCTATACTGAGGTAACTTATATCTGTAAGCTCTCATAATTCCTGTCCTCAAACTAATTTCTGCATATTGTGCTTTCAAGATAGGAGTAAAAACAGGTCTGGGGACACCAGAGATGTAAGAAAAGTCGGAGCCACAATCAGAACTGCTTCCCAAATTGCCCACAAAAGGCAATATATCTTCAGTGTTAGAAAACTGTTTAACAAGAGGCAATCTTACCTTTTCTGAAAATGTTTCCTGGTTCTAAACACTTAAATGTAAAGTAAATCATCTCAAACCGTGTTGGAACTGGGTAAGATATAAATAAATAAATGAAAATAAAATAAAGTCTTATAAATGTGTTTTATATGGGAAATAGGACCAGGATGGGGAAATGGGAAAAATAATCCCAAGGAACTGGATCATGATGGAGGAAACAGAAATATTGCTCAGTGAGAAGATAGTAAAAAATCACTCTCTACAATGGAATATTACTCAGCCATAAAAAAGAATGAAATAATGCCATCTGTAGCAACATAGATGGACCTAGAGATTACCATACTAAGTGAAGTAAGCCAGACAGAGAAAGACAAATATCATATGATATCGCTTATATGTGGAATCTAAAAAAAAAAAAAAAGGTACAAATGAACTTATTTACAAAACAGAAAGGAGATTCACAGGCATAAAAAACAAACTTATGGTTAACAAAGAGGCAAGCAGGGGAGGGATAAATTAGGACGTTGGGATTAACCTACACAGACTACTATATATAAAATAGATAACCAACAAGGACCTACTATATAACACAAGGAGCTATACTCGTTATTTTGTAATAACCTATATGGGAAAAGTATCTGAATCACTTTGCTGTACACCTGAAACTAACACACCATTGTAAATCAACTATATTTCAATTTAAAAAAAAATCACTCTCCTTTGTGTATTGAGCACTGGCCTAAATACAGGCCAAGTGCTAGGCTATTTCCTTATCTTATTTAATCCTCACAACAACCCTACAAGGTAGTATTATGACCTTGATTTATCGGGTGGAGGAACTAAGGCTCAAAGAGGTTAAGAAATTTGTTCAACCCAGCTCAGCCCCAGACCACAGCCCATGCACCCAGAGCTGGTGAGGGGCCTATGGGGCATCTGAAGCTTCTACCCTGTGCCTCTAGGGCATCCTCATCCAGAGAGGACGGAGTAGGAACACCGGGCATGTTGAGGAAGGCTGGAATGTATGAGGAGGAGAGTGCAGAGGTAGATCACAGGGCATGGAGGCCTAAAAACAACTGTGTACTGGGAAAACAATTTTGTTCAAGAGGGCTATTTATAGGGATGTTTTTCCTCAGTACTCCCTTCCCCCATCTCCTCCCTTTTGTGTTAAAAGGCTCCTGGCAGATTGGTAAAGGGTTACAGGCAATGCACAGGAAACTCTGGAACACAATGAGCGGGGTGGAGACAGATCCCCACCCACCTAAGAAAATCACTCGTTTCAGTATTCAGAGACCCTGGGGGAGACAGATGGAGCTGGAACCACCATCTCTGCTCCTTTTATCAGGGAGCCAGAAAGTAGGCAACATTCCCAAAGGGGTGCAGAACAGAGTCAAGTGGGAAGCAGAGGCAAAATAAGAGGCAACAGAACAAAACAAAACAAACAAGACACTAAGATAAATGAAATCAGCCAGATAGCTAAGTTATCCCCTATCCCAAGGACTCCTGAATTCTATGAGGAATCTAGTTTTTTCTTCCCAGAGTCTCTGTTCAGATTAGGAACTCCCAAGATACAGAGCAGGGAGTGAGAGAAGTGATCCCAAGCCCAGCTGCTGAGAGGGACCCCATAACCTATTGCTAGGTCCTCAGGACAGACCCAGCCAGGCCTCCGGGGGCTGCCGGTTCCAGCAACGCCCCACACCCCCCAACCCAGACATCTTTCCCTCTGGGCCACCGAACAGACACCTCCACCCAAAGGGATCCAAATTCAGACTTAGAAGCAAAGGCCACTACTATATATAAAATAGATAATCAACAAGGACCTACTGTGTAGCACAGGGAACTCTACTCAATACCCTGTAGTAACCTAAATGGGAAAAGAAGTTGAAAAAGAATAGATATATGTATAAATGAATCACTTTGCTATACACCTGAAACTAACACAACATTGCAAATCAACTCTCTATTCTCCAATATAAAATAAAATTTTAAAAAGAACTAAAAAAAAAAAAAAAAAAAGACCCTGCACAGATTCCCATGTCGGTATAATAGTGACTCTACCCAGGGCACTTGGCTCTCCCCCTGGCCTTGTGAAGTCTCTGCTCTGCATGTGACTCTAGGAAGGAAGTTTCCCACTGCTGTTTGGCTGAGTCCAGCGCCCACGTGGAGTGGGACAAGAGGGTCTTGTGCTGCCTGGTTTGTTCATCGTTTCTGAAACACTGAAGATTCATTTAGTGCTACACTGTGCATTATGGGTCAAACGTGGCTACGGTTTTTAAAATACTCTGCAGGACACAAAAGATCTCCAAACCTCTTGTTTCTGAACAACATTCAATGCAAAGAAATTAGAATGTAACTAAAATATTGGAAGGGGAAAACTTATTTCTCAAATAATTTCAAATACTGTGTGCAGGTGTCTCATCTAATCTCTAGTCCTAACCTCTCAACTTCTACCTAGTCCTGTATTTTACACTATCAAAGGACTTTTCCTCCTGAAAGCTCTGACATGGCCCTTGACAAGTATGTTTTATCTTTCTCCAGAAAATGGTGTTTACCCTTACCAGCCCCCAATCCGATAAACTTGGAGTCATCTTGGACTCTACCCCCTCCTACATCTCGTCTTTTAAATAGAAGTCTGAGGTTCTGAATTAGCGGGTAGGGGCACTGATCGATGCAATTTTATTATAAAAAGTTAGTAAGACTTTCTTTTTTGAAACCAAGTCTTTTTCTTTCTCATTATTCCCTCACCTTCTGCCCTTTCTACTCCAAAATGCCTAGTTGATGGGGAAGCAACCGAATCACATTCTCAGCTAGGGAACTGAGGCTGTAAAGCTGTGTTTCCCAATGTTTTTTCATTTATTTACTTATTTTTTGCCCTGAGCAATACAGTTTTGCAACTCTAGGAACTGAAAGGGAACTAAAATACAATGCTTCAGAAACAAAGAGAGAGAGAGAGAATATCATTTATAATAATAACTATGTCTGTTTTTTACCTTTTAAGCTGGGAGTGGGACAATTTAAAGCCTTCCTCCTTCTTCGTTATTACCACACCTGCTTGCTCTTAGAAGCCCATTTAGAAGCAAAACTGGCTTTCATGGTTGCAGAGGTGGTGGAGCAATGGGAGGTCAGCTGCCATGTTTCAGGATGTACAGCCTGCAGGCTAAAGGTTATTCCTGCTTCTAGGATGGGGAGACTGATTCTGGTTCTCGTTCCTTCTCTCCCATCGAGTTGACCTCTCCTCCACTTTGTTCTGTTTGATTAGAGATTGGTAATGTGGACCTCCCTCAACCCCACTAAGGATGCTTATCCAATCTCATCTGGACACTTAGAAGCAACAATTTGCATTATAATCTACACTGGGAACCCATACCACAGGGTAATGCAATAATGAGTTTGGGATACATAACTTTCTAGAAGCCTTTTGCTCTGGCCATCCTCATCCTCTACTGGCTTCAAACCCTCAGAATAGTGGTGGTTGTGCTCAGAAGGGGCACAAGACCTCTCTCATGGAAGAACCTCACCCAATATATCAGTCTGCTAGGGCTGCCATAACAAAATACCATAGAGAAGGTGGCTTAAATAACAGAAATTTATTTTCTCACAGTTCTGGAGGCTGGAAGTCCAAGATCAAGGTGTCAGCAGGTTTGATTTCTCCTGAGGCCTCTCTCCTTGCCTTGCAGATGGCCACCTTCTCACTGTGTCCTCACATGGTCTTTTCTCTGTGGTACACATCCCTGGTGTCTCTCTGTGTCCTAATCTCTTCTTACAAGGACACCAGTCAGATTGAATTACGGCCAAATCTAATAGCCTCGTTTTAACTTAATCACGTCTTTAAAGGCCCTATCTCCAAATACAGTCAGATTCTGAGGGATTGGGGATTGGAGCTTCAAATATGAACATGGAGGGGGGCACAATTCAGCCCATCACACCCAGCAATCAGTGACAACACTAGCATCTTTATTTTTTTTTTAAACAGAGAACTATTGTTTTGTTTCTTTGTTTTTATTTTTATTTTTAATTTTGGCTGTATTGGGTCTTCGTTGCTGCGCGTGGGCTTTCTCTAGTTGTGGCAAGCGGGGGCTACTCTTCGTTGTGGTGCGCGGGCTTCTCATTGTGGTGACTTCTCTTGTTGCAGAGCATGGGCTCTAGGTGCGTGGGCTTCAGTAGCTGTGGCACGTAGGCTCAGTAGTTGTGGCACACGGGCTTAGTTGCTCCGCGGCATGAGGGATCTTCCCGGATCAGGGCTCGAAGCCGTGTCCCCTGCATTGGCAGGCGGATTCTTAACCACTGCACCACCAGGGAAGTCCCAACACGAGCATCATTAAACTGGAAAGGGGGAGAAGAAAGGGGGAGAGAAAATGTACGTAGCAGAAGGATGTACCCCAGAACAAAGAATTCAGAGCATATTAACCACAGTCCATGAACAAGGAGTTATATGAATATTTAATTGGCTGGGCACGAGGAGAGGAGGGAGAACTCTAAAACTGCTGATTTCTAACTCTGCTTTATGGGTCCACTGGGTAAAAGAAAAGGCTAAATCACAGGTGACATTAAAATCTCCCAATACTGAGTTGGGGGTGAGGGAGGGATGGATTGGGAGTTGGAGTTAGCAGATGCAAACTGTTACATTAAGCACGGATAAATAACAAGGTCATGTATAACAACTGTATAGCACAGGGAACTATATTCAATATCCTATGAGAAGGCTATTCTTATCCATAATAGAGAAGAATATAAAAAAGAATGAAAAAAAAAAAGAATGTATATATATATACAAACTGAATCATTTTGCTGTACAGCAGAAATTAACACAACATCATAATTCAACTATGCTTCAATTTAAAAAAAAATCTCCCAATATTCACTCTTGGTCTTCTGCATCTGTTTATTTACAGCAGAGAAGATTGCTACCAACATTGGTGAGTGAAAGAAGCAGATGGCACATTTTGATAAGCATCAGTCTTAACCAATTGCAGATAAGATAAATCATAGGCAAAGACAGAACTCTTCTGTGGGAGTTCCATGTGAGCTAAGTGCTTTTTGCACCATGATAATCTGCTACAGGCATAATTTATATTATCACCAGATAGCTTAATTAGTCCTCCTGTTTAACATTCCTACACTATTTTCATGTAACCTGCTTCCTGGGAAATCCTCAGCCCTGCGAAAAAACCCCTTGGAACCCAAATCTGACTTCCTTCCACAGACCCAGAGAAAGGTACACATCTTAGAGTAAGCAAAGAGAAAAAGAAAAATGGGAAGAGAAAGAAAAATAGAAGGAAAGTGGCCAGAACAAGGGCTAGATTTAAATTCGGCAATTATCACAGGGCTTACTCAGCAATGAGAGGGGGCAGGGAGCAAACCGGGAGAGGGCGACCTTCCAGCTCCCTGGGTCAGGCTGTCACCCTGTAGCTTCATTATCCAGCTTGATAAATTGTGAGTTCTTCCCACCACAAGGTGTAGATAGTTGAGAGCTATCAGGTAGAGACAAAGAACCACCATGTACACATTTCAAATAAAGTTTGTTCAGTCGGTCCAGACGTAACGGACACCTTGTCCATTGTTCAGTATTACCTCAACTCTGAGCCCTAAACAACCTGAAACCAGCTTATCATGCAGCAGGGGCTGAAAGGTCTCAGGCTGTTCCAGAATGAAAATTCTGTGATTGTGGTGTCACTTTGGGGAATCCCTAGTAAAGCATAGAAGAATCTTTGGGCTGAGTCAGTCATTAGCTTTATGGTTCATCTAGGCAGCCCTGTTTCGTGACAACCTACACCTGCTGGGTTTGATGGTACTTAAAGGGATCTGGTACATAGCTAATGTTATAAAGTGAAGTGTTTTGAGAATTACTTGTAAATTACTGTTTATTTAACTGGTGAACTTTATTGTCAGAAAGACCATATTTAATAAAAAATTTATATAATTAAAAATTAATTAATACTTGAATAAGGTCTGCTGATTAGTTAATATTATTGTATCAATATAAATTTTCTAACTTTGATAATTGTACTCTGGTTATATAAGACATTAATATTTGGGAAAGCTGGATGAAGGGTATATGGGAATTCTTTGACTATTTTCTCGTAAAAATTTTTATAAGCTGAAATTACTTCAACATAAAAGTTAAAAGAATGTTTTTAAAGCTTTAGAAGGTAATTCACAGGGCTTGACAACTTATCCATAATTTGTGCTTAGGGGCCTGGACCCAGGAAAAGAGCAACCCTTTAGCCTCTCTCCTTTGCTGCCAAAATGATGAAATGCACTGTAGGACAAATATGAAAGTCTTTGGTACAGTAAACTCCTAAATAAATATTAATAGTAATAATTATAGTCTCACGTGGAGATGCTTCTCTGTAAATAAAGGAACAAGTCATTATACTAAATACCCTACCAAATATTCTCCAAGTAGCTTACAAGATGCTTAGAAATTGCTGTCGTGGGAGTAGGAAACAGGGAGTCATTGACAGGTTCTGAGCAAAGCAGGCAAACAACAACAGCAATACTTCAGGAAGACTCAACAGGCCTTTAGTGCACAGGATGAAGTGGGAAGAGACCGGACTCAGCAAACCCCACTAGGAGTTATTCTAATAATTTAGGAGTGAATGGTCCTCACTGAATGGGACTGGACGGAAGAAGCCCAGAGGAGAGGCATTTTGAAGGACTCATCCGTTTGGGCGGGACTAGACTGGAGGTGGCGGTGGAGAGAAATGAGTCAGTGGTTACTTGAAGATGTCTTGCCAAGATGACTGGGGCAATGCTGGTGTCACTGAGAGACCGATGGAAAATAGAAGGAAGGAGAGACCATACACAGAGCTTGGGCCGCAAACTCCAGTGGGTAAGATGGGCACTGGGGGCTTCAAAACTGGAGGGCTCACTATCTAAAGAAGGTGGTGCCGCCATGCAGGCTGCTACAACTTGGCATCAGCGGTCCTTGCCATGAGGAAATGCCCTTTCGGTGTGACCAGATCTTCCATTTTTTCAAGAGAAGCCAGAAATCCAGATCTCTTATGTGGAAAAATGTTAACTCTTTAATGTTGGCAATTAATTTTTAAAAATTTTAAAGCATCTCATGTACTAAACCAAACACATCTGTGAGCCAGATTTGGCAGGCACGCTATCAATTGTAAGCTCTGACAAAGAGAGAAGGTCAAGGGTCAAAGTTCATAAACTGTCTTGGTGATACATAGGGAGATGAGAGACTGTAAAGGGATTCAGTGACTAAAATACTATACCTAAAGCTTTTTCCAGCCTTCTGAGCTGTATGAATGTCCCTACCCTTCAAGCCTATATATGGATTTGAATTTACCCAGGAAGTTTAATCTAATCCTAAAACGGTTAAATAACAAGAATTTGAGTGCTTATTGTGTGCTGAGTACACAGAAGTCAAAGAATTTCAAATTAACTGGAGAAGAAGAAACATGCCCTCCTGAAAACTTGAGACAAATTATGAAATAACCTGGGAGACTGCTTTCTCCACATTAGGTCAGAATATCAGAGTCACCTTAAATCTGAGACTTCCCCCCCCAAATCACTTCCATTTAGCAAACTTTGCAATAACGCCTGTGTGTGCGTTTGTGTGTGTGTGTGTGTGTGTGCGCGCGCGCGCGCGTGCTTGAATCTCTAACCAGAAATCTGATTTCCTGAGCGGTGGTTACAAAGCGGCAGCCTCCATCCCTCCCTCAGCTTGGGAGGGGACTTGGCTGGGTTGAGGGTACCTGGGCGCCGGAAAGGAGGATGGAAGGTTGGGAGTGGCCGGCTGAAAACCGCTCCCCGTCAGGTTTCTCCGCTGGAATCCCTGTCTTTGTTTCTGTCATTACTCTTTAAGTGTCTGTGTAGGAGCAGACAGGCACCGAAATAGAAAGTGTCAAAGAGATGATGACAATGACGATAAAAACAAGGCAGGCCACTTTTTTTCAGTCCCACCTAACCCCCTCCATCCAGAAAGCCAGCGCGCCTCCTCCAGCTGTCTTCAAAGAGCCGTCGGTGGGGCAGGAAGCGGGCGGCTCGGGCTGCGGGTGCTCCTAGGAGAGCGGCGATTTCCTCCCGAGCTGCCCAGTTATCTCCAGAGTCGCAGAGCAGCTCTCCGAAGAGCGCGTTCTCTCCCCCACCCCGTCCTCCTCAACCCACCCACCTACTTCCTCCGGCTCCATACACACACCAGCACGGAGCTGCCAAAAATTTCCACCCTCCACCCCCCTCCCTAGCTAACTTCCTTCCAGCATTTCCTGAGCTGGATGATCCTAGGATTTGTAAGACAGGAAAAAAAGGAAGGCGTGAGGGCGGGCGAGAGAGACAGGATGCTTGTTTTTCGTTCTACCAAAGCCGTCTGAAGGCAGGACAGCGCGCGCCGGGCAGAGGACCTACGGCAGCCCCCGGGCTGTCTCCGCGCCCCTGGCCGCCGCCGGCTTCCCCGCGCTCTCGGCCACTCCCGGGCTTCTAGAAGACGGACCGGAGAGCTCGCCGTCCCTCCGAAGCGGAGGAGAACACCCGAAGACACCGCGGGAGCCCGTGAAAGTCCCTGGGACTCCAAGTGAGGAAGTGACACTCCCAGCGCGCCGGCCCGCCGCTGCCAGCTCCGCACGGCCTGCGGCACCGCGGCCCTGGAGGAGAGCGCCGTGGATTTCAGGCTCCGCGCCCGCGCCGGGCTCCGCGCCCCGCGGGCTCCATGCGCGCTGCCCCGGGCCCAGGCTCTTCCCCACGCCCATGCGGCCCCCCAGCGCCGCGCCGCAACCACTGATCTAACCTCCCCCGGAGACCATCGCAGGCGCGGTGCCAAGCAGTGGGGAGGGGGAGACGGAGGGGCAACCTCTTTGGGACTAACTCATGAAGAACAAGGGTGCCAAGCAGAAGCTGAAACGAAAGGGAGCCGCCAGCGCCTTTGGCTGTGACCTGACGGAGTATCTGGAAAGCTCAGGACAGGATGGTAAAGTGCCTTCGCCCCCCTTCCCCCCCCCCACGCCCCACCCCGCTTCTTTTTGTTTGAGAGAGAGAGAGGGACTCTCGTAGGGCGTGTTGCCTTCAATTCCCAAGTTAATGTATTCCAGGCCTGAGCGCTCACTGTGCTTTTTTTTTTTTTTAAACATACATGATTCTTAAGGTGCGTTACGCTGCCACCCCGACGTGCAGAGGTTGTGTCAGCCCTTCCGTTTGTGTCACCCAAGCCATTAATGGGCGGTGCTGCTACACGTTTAGCCGGCCACCTCTGGGGCTTGGGGGTGGGGGGCTTGAGAGGTCCTGTTCCCAAACTTTGGATGTCGGAGGGGAGGGAGGAGGGCTGGATCTGTGGTGTGGTGTTCAGTGGGATTCTCTGGGTACGTAATTATGACTGCCTTAGGTGTCCCTCCCGGGCTCTCCGATTTCATCCGCTCACATCTTTTTTTATTAATGTGCTGGAAGGCGGGGGTGCGGTGGATCCTGGCCGGGGGAGTGGTTGCACAAACATTTTCTGAATTTCTGAACTGATGCCAAATATATAGTAGCTCCCTCCCTCCCCTTCCCAACCCCTCAGACCCTCTACCTCCTCTTGGTTTTCAGATTAGCGTTTGGTGTGTCTGACAAGAAGAGTGTTGTAAAAAGGTCAGAGGGCCTTGATTTTAAAATAGTTTAGGGTATGTACATGAAAAAGAGAGACTCTCTGTTTTCAAGGTCGGATTGGAAAAAAAAGGGGAATCCTCCAGCGTAGAGACAACTTATTAAACATTTGTTGGGGGGGAAGGGCGAAAGAAAACAATCTAGAATACAGTAACAGCATTTGAAGTGAGAAGTTTTTTTGTTTTTTTTTTTTGTTTTGTTTGTTTTTTTTTTTTGAGAAGTTTTTAATCAAAGGAAAGTTGAGGAAATTGAGCGTTAAATGACTGCTTTTGTTAAGGTTGACTGGCCCTGCACTTACCCGTGACAAAAAGGCCTTGTCTTCAGAAATTTCAGTGAGGGAGAAAAAAGTCCACTATATGGGCCTTGTGTTTATACATAGATAGATACAACAAAGGGGGGAAACTGAAGGGCTAACTGCAGAATAACTCTGCCTCCAGGAAAATAATCTCAAAAACTATTTGATTAGCTCATATCAAATGTGCATCTCAAAAACAGAGCAGTGCCTTTGTTTCTATTTCATTTTTTTAAGGACTTAGCACCACCTAGTAATTTGCAGTGGTGTGCTATTCCTGTGGTGTCCTTGGGTTCAGGGGCTGCCATGTCATTAGGACAGATGGCTTAGTATTTTACAGCTTGGGGGACCACAGGTTTCAAAACTGCCTCTTTTGAAACTGGGACACAACGGAGTCAATTCATGTAATCCTCTCCAACAATCCGGAGAGGTAGATTTGAAATAACATCCTTGGGTTGAGTTTTTTTGAGTGTGAGAGAACTCCAACTATGCATCTTAATCACTACCCTCAGAAGTTCAGAGTGAAATGTTTTCCTCCACCTGTTTTTGCAGGGGGCCTTCAGGTTCATGTCCATGTTCACTTATGAATGCTTGTGGATACCACCTCCCACCAAGTGGGTGCTCTTCTGGGCCTTCGCTCCAAAGCTGAGGGTTGCATGGAGGTGCTTATCAGTCCTGACTCATTCTTACAATGTCACAGATCCTAGGATGAGCAAGGAATCCCAGGGTTCTGTGAAGACTCCTCAAAGGCAGCTTTAAACAGTTCCTCTTTCACCTGATTTATATTTTGGGATTTTATATATGTTTCGTTCAGGAAAAAAAAGAAAAGGGGCTACTCTTAAAGAAAAAAAAATTGAAACCAGTACCCCGTGCTTCCTGCCCTGGGGAGAAGGGAGGGAAGCCCGGAGAGGTAAAGTGACCGGCCTAAGGTCATACAGTCAATCATGAAGGACGCAGAGGGCTCTGGCCCACTAGGCTCCTCTCCCCTCCCTGGCATCCTTGTCTAGGCCAACATTCTCCTCTAATGATTTTTTTTCCCGTTAATTGAAAGCAGACAGCCCTGCCCCAGGATCAGCAAACTTTCAAGACTGACATATCTGAATAAAGTTCCTTTGAAACAGAAGGAAATTGACCCACTTAATGATCCATACACCATTATTGTGCCACATAGGAATTAGGCAGGCATAATAAGCAGCTTATAGAAATGAGAATAATTAGGATTTCTTTTTTCCCACATCTAAAACTAGTCAAGCAGTTGTCTCTTACTTTTCTTTTAGTGTAGCATCAATAAATAGAGTCACTGCTAATGTTTTCTCTAAAACAATGTGTCCTCCTTATGGACTTTCTGAAACATGTATTGGTTAATAGACAAGGCCTGGACTCTGCCCCCAGGGAGGAAAAGCTGACCTGGGCAGTGCCCGTTTGCCCACCACCTTGGAAGTTCAGCCCAGAATCCTGAGGGTGACAAGTCAGCATGGTAGCTAAGATCTAGAAGGCTGGGGAGGGCCTCACAAGACTGACATCACAGTTACTCAACTTTGGAGGTCAAGGATAGAATGAGACAGAAAAATGGATTCAGGTCTAGGAACACAAGGGCAGAAGGAAAGAACAGAGATGTGGGGAATCCAAGAGAACCCATGTGTTTGGGGAGGGAGGGAAATCCCTGAGCTGGGGTGCAAGGCAAAGCTGGTGACAATTAGCTGTGCTCAGACCACCTGAACATGAGGAATTTATACCCCTGGACTGAGCACAGAGGAAAAATGTCATCCACTGCTGCCAACTGCTGTAACCCAGTCCTGCTACCTTCAACTGGACAAATCTAATGAGACAGGGTGACAAATAGTTGTTTAGCTTAGAGCAGACGTTGCTCGGGGCCAGTGTTGTCCTTAATCTTTAGGAAGCTGATAAAAAACAGAAACCTTTCCTTAGAAACACACACACACACACACACACACACAAATCGTGTATACAGTTTCTTCAGGCATCCACACAGATGCCATGTTCAGGCCCTGCTGTTGGTCGTCCCAAGCTGCACATAGGGTTGATACGAATGGCCAATTTCCCCCTTTTTCTTCTTTGGCCACTTTTCTCCAGGCTGGTGAGATCACCCAAGAATGGCATGAAGTTGCTCCTGGCCTACTTGGCCAGTGTTTCTTTCCCTTCCCCTCCAGCATGGTGGCTGTTGCCCCAACCCCTAGCTCTCCCCTGGGAACCGGAGAACTTTCTCTTCCTGTCTGGAATAGAGGGAGAAGATCATCCCTTCCTCACTCCTGATGCTGAAAATAGTATAGCTTTCTTTTTCTTCCTTTTGACCACTGAATACGAAGACCCCTGCTTGCAGCTATGTGATGAAAACCACCTCATTGTGTCACCTGCAGTTGGGAGGCTGTGGATGAAGCCCTGTGAGGCCAGAGTGCATCCATGAGCATTTCCTACCTCTCCCCTCTGAATCAAGTGCTCTGGGTCTTCCCACAGTGCTTGGAAATGCTGGGGCCAGGACTCAAGGGACCAGTAAGAGAACATTACAGGAAAGCTATCTTCTGCCTCCATGCTGGTCCCACTCTAAGGGCTGAGGACTTCCTCACCCTTCCCAACAATCTCTGCCATTTGACTCACTCCCTGGTAAAAAGGGATAATTGTCAATGCAGTGGTTTGCCATGATGGTAGCGCAATAGAATCACTTGGGGAGCATGAAAAAATGTTGATGTCCAGGCCCCCTCTCAGAACAATTAAATCAGAATCTCCTGGTGCCCAGGCATGGGTATGTTTTAAAAGCTTCCTAGATGATTCTGGTATGCAATAAGAGTTGAGAACCACTGCTTATAGCATAGGGGTTTACAGATCATTTTCTCCCTGGATAAGCAGCCTTGACTATTCAGAATGTACCCTCTGAATGTTTGATAAGAACCTTATTCCTGAAGGTTTTTTTCTAGCTCTTATCAGGTTGAAAAGAAAAAATATATATGTATTTGAATTGAGGGATTACAAAAGGTTCATAACGAATAAACACCCATTACAAAATATAATTTTAAGCTTGATGAGAGTAAGATGGCCCCAGCATTTCAAAGAACAAGGATAAGGCAATGGGAACTTTGAGGCGTAGCTATTCTACATTTCTGAAGCTAAGTCATTCTCTCACTTTGTTTATTCACTTATTTAACGAACCGGTATAAGGCGCTGTGGAGGTACGGTGGGAGAGAAAGAAACAGGCACTCCAGACTCAAGAAATTTACAGTCTAAGGGGTGTGAACAAACTTTCAGAAACCAATGGCTCAATTAAGCTTTGAAGTTAGCTGTCATGACTGAAGGAGAAAATGCAAAAGCTTTTATCTTCAATTAAATAGACAAAAAATCCAAACATAAACAGAAGCAAAGTGTTAGCAAGGAAGGTGAATATTTTTCTGTTCAAGAGAAGATTTAACATTGAATGGAGACCCAGGGCAGGGGTATTCTCTTTAGGTTAGTGGTCTCCTTCCCAGCGTCTTGCCTGGCATATCGTTATCACACCTTTCCTAGCTAATTCTTCATCCTTTGGGTCTCAGCTGCTTCTGGAAACCTTCCCTGATCCTCGCAAGTCAGGTGCCCCCTGCTGGGGGCTCCCATTAGAAGTTCTGGAAGCCTACAGCCTGGGGTGGAATCCTAACTTTGCCTGTTCCCAGCTGAGTGACCCTGGAGCAAGTTACTTACCCCCTCTGGGTCTCACTTTCCTCATTTGTGAATTGAGGATAAGAGGACTGGTGTGAAGAGAAATGAGCTACTATGGGCAAAGCACTTAGCAGAGGGCATGCGTAAGGTAAGCTCTAAATATAGCTGTTATCATCATAACACCCTGGACTTGCCCTAGCATAACCACATACTATCCATGACTGAATGCATGAGGGCTCCGATGAAGCGAGTAAATGATATGGTCAGATGGGTTAATTAAGCACCAAGAGAGACAGGAAGCAGATTAGTTGTCCCATTGAACGGAGAGTTCACGGAGGGATTTCCCAGAGCCGCTGGGGAGTGGACCATCAGTATACAGAGGTGGGAGAGCAAAATGTCAACCTGAAACTAAAGGGCCCTCAAAAAGATCTGAGAAAGGTACCCAGCCACTCCTGGACCTGCAGGGAACTGAAAGAGAAGTCAGGTCCTGGAGGTGGAGTTTGTGCAGACAGAGCGGCCACCTCATGGGCTTGAGTTCAGAGGGGCATCCCCGAATCTGGGCTCCCACAGTGAAACAGGAAGAACTAAAAGAGGAGAATTAAGGCTTTTAAACCTGGAGCAAGCTGACTGATAGCATGAAGCCAAACTGTAACTGACTGTGTATGGTCTGGATATGGCAAGCAACCCACCCAGAGGATGGAAACGGCCATTCCGCCTACCCACATCCCTCCCTCCTGCCCAGTCTCCAGACCTCTGCCAGGAGCCCCTTGACCACAGGCATAGCCTCGCCCTTCTTCCACCCCTACCACCCCCACTGGCAGCTGCCCAGATGCCTTCCAGCCGCTGGAGGCCCAGGCCTTGGGACTGCTAAGGTAGCCCTCGGCCCTCTTGCCCCAGACCTGCCCTAGAGCCCAGTGGACCATCTGCTGGGGCAGAGGGAAACAAGTTGGAACTGGGAACACATTTTCCCGTAGATGATGCTGTAAGTGGTGGATAAGCTCCCCAATGCCTTTAGAGCTGTAGTTTTGGATACATTCTTTTTATTTCCCCCCTTAATCCATTAGGCATCTGTGGGCTAGCGTGGAAACCTTTTCCTGTGGGAGTGGGGATGAGGGGAGAACACATTCTAAATTCCAGAAGCTGACTGACCAAGGCAGTTCTGAAGCACCTGCTAGGGACCGATTGCTCCTGGGACTCACCTGCCTGCAGAAAGTTTCCTGGGATTTTGTGGCCGAGGGTAGAAGAGGAGGACAGGGCTGAGAGGTCCAGGACTCAGTCTGGGGATAAGAAGTGCCCCCCAACTCCTCTTCCATTAGATATTGTAGCTAAAATTTTCTGGACCAAAGTAGTGATAGACCCTCTGGTTGGGACTACCCAGTGCTTATTTCCTCCAGAACAGGCTAGTCAGTGTGAGCTGCCGGGCACCTTCCCCCCTCCCCCCCACCCCCCGCAACCCGCATTTTCTGGGTCTCAGGACTCCACTTTCCTCGGTCTGGTTCCTTCACCCCAGTCTTGAGGCCCAGGAACATGGCGCTACTGGCTCTTTCGGCTTTCTATTTTGTTTTCTTTTTCACTCATTGCTTGCCCTGTATTGAAGCCAAGGTGGCATTTTCCCACTTGTCACACTTAAGATTAATTTTCTTTTTGCTTACAGGTGCATTCCCACCTGATTTTCTGTTTCTCTCTATGCCCCAACACAAATGTCACCCTTCAGTTTCATAGGTTTTGGTGTTCCTCCCTCAAAGGACTGTCCTCAAGTCCTGATTGAGGTGGAGCCACAGCCTGATGGAACTTTAGGCGTCTAGATAGCAGCCCCCCACCGTCCTGCTAATCTTCCCCCTAGTATGCAATTTTAGGTAAGCCTTAAAATAAGGAACCCCTGAGAAAGCATGCTGACTTCAACTCCGAAGAGACAGATACTGGTGCTAGATTTTTTTAAGAGCAGCTTTTGATAGAGAAAGCTGAGAACATCAGGCTGCTAAAGGAAGGGGGAGGAAGCGGGGGTGTCTTGGAAGGAGAGAAGGGACCCAGAAATGAAAGCTGAGCCCCAAACCACACCTGCTTGTTATTTTTATTTGTAGAGTTACAGTCTGCATTCGTTGCTTACTAGGTGCCAGTCACTTTATACATACAAAGTAATATTTTCGAAATCTGTAAGAATTGGGCATGTTTACCCTTTTTACAGAGGAGGAAACTGAGATCCAAGAGGTTAAATCACTTGCCAAGATTGTAGAGATAAGAGAGGCAAGATTTAAATCCAGATCCAGTGTGACTCCCAAAGCCATGCCTGTCTTAGGCACAAACACAATCTCCCAAAATAGCACATTTCATAATTTGACATTTATGTTACAGTTTTGTCAAAAGAAAAAAAGAACTAACCTGCAAAAAGTAGCCTTTTCTTGTAGCCTTGCGTTGTTCTTCCCGCAGCCTAGATGGAGAATAGTAATAATAACAGCTAACGTTTGCATAGCGCTTCACCCTCTGCCAGGAGCTTTTCACACACACCTACTCTAACCCCACCTACTAACTTTCAAGTCCCCTACCTTTTCGTCCCAGGCCCCTCCCTGCCTACTGCAGCCACAATCCTCCTTCCCTCCTGGAACAGCCCTTGCCTTAGAGTCAGAGGCACCTAATTTGATCCTCATTGTACCTGATATTCTGTTTTCTCCCTGGCTTTGTGTTTGCAAGTGGATGCTGAGCTCGGCTAAAGGCGGGTGGCCTTGGGCAGCTCATGCAGATTGGGTAGCTCGCTGGCCTCCCTGAGGCTAACACACAGCAGATGATTGATCGACCCTGTTTCCTCCTCAGGAAGCCAGAGTTAGAGCCCTTCTAGGAAGCTCAGGACCGGGGACATTGCTGATGCGCTGGAACAGCAGGAATCCAAGATTGTTCAAGGTTCCCCACAAGGGCGCATAGCTACTCCCAGTTAGAAACGGACCCAGGCTTTGCACAGGGTGCCCCAGAAACACTGCCTTTCCCTAGTGCCTCACCAGTCACTCCTTGGTATGAACCACATTCTTGGCAGGGCCCCAGAACCAACTGAGTTTCTGGGATCGAGTCTCAGGCACTCTTTGTTCTAGTTCAAGCTTGGCTGATGCATACCATGCCCTGGTGCCATGCCCATGGCCTGATGCTGGCCCAGTATGCCTCTGGGGGCCCCCTCGCCACCACCCCCAGAGGGAGAGGGGTGAATGTCACCCTCCCCAAAAGGAACTTATACCAGCTCTTGCTGTTACAGACAGCAGAAAATAGCCTGACATGAAAAGTAGGAGTCTGGCAAACTAAGTAAATCTATAGCCTTCGTGAATTGAGCTAATTTGTGTAATTATGCATATTTCTTTCCCTGGCTCTTTTCATGTTTTTATTCAGAAACCGTCTTGTATGGGGCTTTCAATTCAGTGCAACAAATATTTAATGGGACTCTAATATGCCGGACACTCTGGGGTTTACAAAGATGCTCTCAAGTTGCTCTCAGCCTAGTGGGTTGTGTAAGACAGGAAAACAACCAAAAGAGTACCAAGAATGAAATGAGGGCTCTAGAGAAGGTGCAAGCGGGAGATGTTAACATTCAAGGCAACCGAGTGAAAGAGAACTATGAGTGGGTTGTTTGTAAGGGGGGAAATAAATCAATAAAACAATAAACATCATCTGACCCGTGAGGAATGACGGAGATACGGGGAGATAGCGTGGCTGGTTTCTACAGACAGGAAACCACATGGTTTTGCCTGATGCTTGTAATTGGTCACACCCTCCTGAGCCCTGGGGGAGAAGATGCTTAAACTGTGGGAAAGGTAGTTGAGAGTGACTTGGAATGGCCAGGCTTGGAGGGGGGACCCTGGCTGGGGTGACAGAAGCTGTCTTCAGTGGCAGGGGAGTGATCCTACTGTCGGGAGAAGGCACTGTAGCTGATCACAAGTGTGGCAGTTGGTCTGGCTGTGTCTGTGCCCGGCCCAAGAGCAGGGGAATGGGAGATTCTGTTAGAAGGTAAAACTTTTAAAATGATGTCAACTGACCACCCGAAGTATGTTTCTTGATTAAATCTAAATGTGCATAAATGTGCAGCCTCGATCTCTCCCCACCGCGTGTGGAAAGTTCTCTTTTGCCCCCCATTTTATTTTATTTTATTTTATTGTTATTTTTAATTTTATTTACTTTTGGCTGCACCACACAGCTAGCGGGATCTCCGTTCCCCAACCAGGGATTGAACCTGGGCCATGGCAGTGAAAGCTCGGAATCCTAACCACTAGGCCACCAGGGATCCTCCCCCTCCCCCATTTTAGATATGCAAACCAACTCAGAGAGATTAAGCAACTTGCCTAACATCACCCAGCTAGGAACTGGGAGAACCAGAAGTCAAACCATGTCTGTCCGACATTAAATTCCGCTTTCATAGCTCTGTCTCCTCTGGACCCAAACAGCTGCAGTTATGCTGGCAGTAAATCAGGGTCTGATACGCAGAGCTCCATTTAACCATGCATTGCCAAGGTGATAAGTTCAGCAGGATTTAGTTCAACTTTAACAAAACTGCTGGCAATGGAGTTCCCATCCCCAGTTTTTCAAAGTCAAACATTTAGGTTCCAAATGGCAGGATTCTAAACAGAGAGCATGCCCTGTTACCATAAGTAGCCCCTTCCACCACTGCTTTCCCATCTGTTTCCTGCATGCTGAGTATTATTGGGAAACAATGATGTCAGCTCTTCCATATAAATCTACACCTCCCTATTGCCCCTCCCCTACAATGCATATTTTTGTTCTTCTTTCTGGCTTTTGTCTTGCTGTTCTGTTCTTTAAGGACTCACGCTTTTTGGCGTCAATTGTTGGCTTTCTTTTTAATATGTTTTAGCTATTTCAGCTTCATTGTGGCCTTCAAAGTGCACATGCTTCTTGGGTCCATATTTGGAAAATCCTTTGTTTGGCTAGTAGCTAGAGTATGGGCCTGGTGTTAGTGGAGAGAAGCCATTTTGCTTTCTGGAAAAGCAAAGCTGGATGCAGGGCTCTGAATCCGGCTCAGAGCTGAGGGCACAAACCCCACTCGAGGGCTCTCAGGGGCTGCATTATAGCTGTTGGACCCTGGACACAGAGCCTGCAGCTGAAGGTCAGGAAAATATATCCATCCAGTAACCTGTTTTCCCTCACCCAAGCCGGACTCTCAAATGAGACTTGGTTTCCTCAGTTCCCCTTTTTTTTTACTGCTCCTAAAGTCAACTTGGTTTCAGAAAGGAAAGGAGGGAGGCTGTTCTGGGGGCAGGTGGGAGGGGAGAGTATGAGTTCTGACTTATGGGTCCAAGCGTTCTGGACCTCTCTTTTTAAGGCTCTAGCAATGATACTCAAACTTTACTGGGCATCAGGATGACTAAAACTGGAGTGTTTACTTTTAAAATTTAATTTCATTTAAAATTTAATTTCAGAATTGGAGAAATATTGGTTAAATTTTAGTACACTCTAAGGAGTATTAGAAATACTCCTTAAATTCCCTTTTGGACTCCTTGAAACAAAATGGACATCTAATAAAAGTTTCAAATGGGCATTTGCATAGGTCCAGTAGTATCTGGGTCTGTGGAGAACACACGATCCCACGGAATGAGTTCTACAGTTTATAGGGCTGAAAGCTGTAAAGTGCCATTGCAGGTCAGTGTTCTGAGGTCAGTCCCTCAGAGATTCTGCTCTGAGATGGGGCCTAGGAATCTACATTTTGAAGATGAGCTCCAGGCGATTGTGATATCTTTGGCCTACTGATCTCACTTTGACTAGCTTGTAAAAAGAAGCAGCTAAGTGAAACCACATGATTTTTTTTTTCGTTATACTTTATATATTGCCCAAAATTTCAACAGTGAACATGGATTTTTACTACTTAAATTGAGGGGAAAAAATCTTTTAAAATTATTATGGGATCGTGGTATCTTGATTCATTGAATTTTTCATAAAGCCCTTTTGTTCCACTCCTTATTTAAAAACATAATCTTCATAAAGCCTGTTAGTTTGGTATCCTGCCTTAATAGATGCAGTTTAGTGAAATCAATTAACCTCTCTGAGAAGCAGTGCCTGTGGCAAAGAGGCTAGTATGTGGCTTTTATGCTGATAGTCTGCCTTGGTTCAAGTCTCAGCTCTACCCCATGCTAGCTGTGTGACCATGGACAAGCTACCAAACCTGTCTGTGCCTCAGTTTCCTCACCTATAAAGTGAGGATTGTGAGAATAATAGTGCCTATCACACAGGGTCATTATGAGGACTAAATAAACTAGTGCACTGCCTGGAATTTAGTTAACCTTCCATAAGTGTTAACTGTGGTTCTTATTTCCTTGGTGATTAGAAATCTTATCCTGTTTCAGCCTCATTACTCAGAATGTGGTTCCTGAGTAATGCTACAGACAAGGAAGTTGAGAAGGAGATGAGAACAAATATTCCAAGTCTCCCATATATCCCTAGGGGTTTCTTTCTTTCTTTTTTTTTTTTTTTCTTTAATTCTCTTATATACACATAATTATTTATTTTCTTTGGTTGAATGCATAAAAATGCTGGTTTTAAGATTCATATCTGTTGATAAATATTTCTGGGGTGGGAATGTGGTAAACATTCTAAATTTTACATTTCTTTAGTAATCAGAAAAAGAAAACAATTTAAAAACAAAACTGGAAAGAAATAAAATGAGGGTTATGGGTTCTGGCGAAAGGCTATAATCATGGTGACCGCCATCCAACCTTCTACTTTCCATCTGTATTTCAGGAGAGTTATAAATCTGGAAAATGAGTCTGTTTCTGTCGTTGATGGAACAGTGTAAAGCCGGGGTTTTAGCTGGCCTGTATGACATTTCACATGTGCCTATTTCTTTGCTCCACAATTGCATTTTGACCGTTGACTGAATGAGGTGTATCTGACTCAATTTTAGGCTGTATGAACAGCATCTTAGGCTGTAGAGGGTGTGGATCAAGGGATCCACACTGCAGTCTTCACAGGTTGAATCAGATAGGGAGTCTGTGTTCATTTCTCAGTGCTCCATTTGAAGCTGGAAGCTTATACACAGGAGTATATTGAGAAGGTGATCAGGGTGGTGAAGTTTAGACCTTTATTACGTCTCATCTCCAACGACTGTCATGGTTTCCTAAATTGTCTCCTTCCTTGAGTAGAAAGAAAATAAACTCCTTGAAGACTGACCTTTCTCTGTTCACCTGTGTGTTAGGTGTCTACGGGGCTGGTTCCCTTCTGGAGGCTCTCAGGAAGAATCTTTGCTCCCTCTGGTCCGTCCTCACATGGCCTTCTGTCTGATCTCCTGCCTCTCTCTTATAAAGACCTTATGACTACATGAGATAATCCAAAATAATCTCCTCATCTCAAGATCCTTAGTTTGATCACATCTGCAAAATCCCCTTTAGCTATATGAGGCAACATTTACAGATGCCAGGAATAAGGACCTGGACATTTTTGAGGCACCATTACTCAACCTACCACAGTCTGTTTCCCCCACAGCACATGGTTGGCTCCATAGATATTAATAATGTGAATGAAGGGAATAGGGTGGTGACTGTGAGAGTGGAGGAATAGATGGACATCAGCATTTACTAAGCAGTTTCCATGCACCAGGCACGGGGTCAGCTGGGACACAGGGATAGGCGGGCATTGTCTGTCCCTGTAGGGGCTCACAATCCCATGCAGGGGATGGACACATCCTCTGCTGAGTCTCACACAAACCACAGGAGGAAGTGGATATCATCAGTTCTGACTCAGAGGAGCTAGGTCTTCTACGATGAATGGAATCTAAGTAGTCTCTGCCTGAAGGGGCGATATTCCAGACAGAGGGAACAATATAAGTAAAGGTGTCAAGGTGTAAAACAGTATGGCAGGATCAACATTCTGGAAAGAAGAACAAAGGGAATGAGGTTGAAGCCTGAGCCACCTACCTGCCTGGATGAGGTTTATAGTAAGTCCCAGATTGAGAAAGGAAGAAGAATCTCGAGCCACATTTAAAGTGTGTGTCCTTTTTGCTGTTTCTATTGTTGCTGTTGAGAAAAAATTGGACCCCAGTCTAGGAATAAACTTCCTTCAGGTGGAGGAAAAGTGAGGTGCCCCACGCAGCTGTAACTCAGGCTTTCAGAGTTTATTTCATCTATTTATTTTCCATCTTAGGAAATTTCATTTCTCTCTGTCTTATGGCTGGTAACCAGAGTGATGTTTAACATTTCAAATCCGCGTTTTATTTGAGATGAACATTTTTGTGACAGTCGTTCCCACCTGCCTCCCGCTCACATTTCTACTCCATCCCATCTCTTTTTCCCTCCAGCTTCCTCTTCATCCTGTCATCCCCCAATTTAAGAAACCACAGAGCAGATATCAGACCTATTGTTCTTGCCGGTTCTACTCCCGGGTGCCCTCTTGAGCTTGGCCCCGTGTGCTCCCGTTCCACTCTGGGCTGGCTGTCCCCACCTCAGAGCGCTCTCCCCGCCACCCCACCCGCCTAGGTCCCATCTCGGAGGAGACCTCAGGGTCCCTTGGAGGTGGGCCTCCCTGTCTTGTGCCCGCCTTGCCCTTGCCAAATTCCAGAACTCCAAGAACTAAAAATACTTCAGTTTTTGCTTCTCCTGCTGGCAGGCACTCAAACTGATTTTGTCCCTTGTGACTGAATTGCAGAGGCCCAGAAGAGAGTGAGGCTGGCAGCATGGTCAGCCGCTGCCTGAGGGCGCAACAGGGGCTTGTGTTCACTGCGGACAACGGGCATCTCTCTCCCCCCTTCACTGGCGTAACTCCTCTAGCAGTGCTCTGCCATCCCTTGGCTCCTGAGTAGGAATGGCAGGGGTCATGAAAAAATGCAGGATGCGATTTTAATGAGCAATAAATACCTGCTACAGGTGTGAGCCATCCTCTACTCTTGTAAAATTGTAAAAGTAATTGTTAAAAAGAAATCCAAACGATGCAAAGATTTATAAAGTACAAAGTCCCTTCTCACATCCTTGCAGTCCCATTTGCCAGGTCACGGTCTGGGCTGGATTCATTGAGACCAGTTCTGTCAGGAGAACTTTCCCACTGAGGGAAATATGCTCTATCTACACTATCCAATATGGCAGCCACTGCCGCATCTGGCTGTTAGCGCTTGAATGTGGCTAGTGCTACCGAGGAACTGAACTTTAACTTTTAATTAATTTAAATTGATGTAGCCACATGTGGCTCATGACTACTGCATCTAACAACACAGAGACCCTTCTCTGTGTATGTACTAAAAAATACACATATTGAATGATTCTCTTTGTTTTTTTTCCCCACAAAGTTAAAGTTACAACATACATATGTTCTGAAATATGCTGTTTTAAATAACAATAGATCTTGGAGAATGATCCATTTTTGTAAGTATAGTTCGATCTCACTCTCTTTAATTACTGCCTGAGATTCTGCTGAATGGATGGTTTTTAAAAGTTAATTTTTTAAAAAAAATCAGGTGTTACATTCCTGTGGTTCAAATTGTAAAAGAATTTAAAAGCTATAGCAAAAAATCTCCCTTCTATTCCTGTCCTCATCCTACCTGTTCCTCACCTGGGAAGAAACTAGTGTTAATTTTCTTGGAAATCTTTCATAGATATTCTGTGCATGTACAAGCAAATATATATATACTTTTTATAAAATACCATAATTTATTTTTTTAATTTATTTTTTTATTATAGTTGATTTACAGTGTTGTGTTGATTACTGCTGTACAGCAAAGTGATTCAGTTATACATATATATATATACATTCTTTTTTTATGTGTATGTGTGTGTGTATATATATTCTTCTTTTTAATAAATGTATTTATTTATTTATTTATGGCTGCGTTGGGTCTTCGTTGCTGCATGCAGGCTTTCTCTAGTTGTGGCAAGCGAGGGCTACTCCTCATTATGGTGCGCAGGCTTCTCATTGCAGTGGCTTCTCTTGTTGCAGAGCACGGGCTTTAGGTGTGCAGGCTCAGCAGTTGTAGCTCGCGGGCTCTAGAGCGCAGGCTCAGTAGTTGTGGTGCACGGGCTTTGTTGCTCCACGGCATGTGGGATCTTCCCGGACCAGGGCTCAAACTCGTGTCCCCTGCATTGGCAGGTGGATTCTTAACCACTGCACCACCATGGAAGTCCCTATACATTCTTTTTTTAATATTCTTTTCCATTACGGTTTATCATAGGATATTGAATATAGTTCTCTGTGCTATACAATAGGACCTTGTTGCTTATCCATTCTATATATAAAAGGTTACATCTGCTCACCCCAACCTCCCACTCCATCCCTCCCCCAGTCCCCTTCCCGTTGGAAACCACCAGTCTGTTCTCTGTGTCTGTGAGTCTGTTTCTGTTTCATAGATAGGTTCATTTGTGTCATATTTTGGATTCCACATATATGTGATATCATTAAAATACCATAGTTTATTTAACCATTTCTTTTTTTTTTTTTTTTTAAATATTTCAGCTTTTTTTTTTTTTTTTTAAACTTTGGGTTTATTTACTTATTTATTTATTTATTTATGGCTGTGTTGGGTCTTCGTTTCTGTGCGAGGGCTTTCTCTAGTTGCGGCAAGTGGGGGCCACTCTTCATCGCGGTGCGCGGGCCTCTCACCATCGTGGCCTCTCTTGTTGCGGAGCACAGGCTCCAGACGCGCAGGCTCAGTAGTCGTGGCTCACGGGCCCAGCCGCTCCGCGGCATGTGGGATCTTCCCAGACCAGGGCTCGAACCCGTGTCCCCTGCATTGGCAGGCAGATTCTCAACCACTGCGCCACCAGGGAAGCCCCTAACCATTTCTTTATATAGAAATCTTCCTCTTTTTTACAAGTTCCTATAAAGCTTCTCTTATTGTCTAAATACTGTTCAATTGATTTAGCATTTATTGACTGTGTTGTATGGGCCATGCATCATTTTCGTTGACAATTTCTATTATCTGTAACTTATTGAATAGTAATACTGCTTCCCTTTGCTTATGATGAGGGTAGAATTTCCTAGCTCACTTACTTCTTATTATACTTTAAACTTGTTTTCCAGTCTTCCTGAGGGATGTTGGTTGGTCAGCCCATATTCTGTCAGCATGGAGTCCGGGCCCCAGGTTAAGGCTGAGGCTGGGAGCAGGGAACAGTAAGAAGCTATTTGCTGGCATATCCATGGCATCTTGATCACAGTGCTCTGGTCATCTGAGCCAACCTGGCCCAGACCACAGAGACCCAGGAAGAGCAGCAAAAGCAGGTGAAATGGAGGTGGCAGCCTAAACAGGAAAAGTATCCTAAAGTTGATCATACATATATTTTGCAGAAACTAAAGCCAGAGTGTATCTTAAAGTAGGATTGAAATTGGTTATGATCATAGATTCTTACAGTGGCCAAAAGGAGAATGTCTTGATGAGAGCTTTTCACCAACGTCACTCACTAAACCCTTCCATGGCTTCCCAATGCCCTCGAGACAAACATCGACTCCATAAATACCAACAAGGTTTACCAGCCCATCATACTCAGACACCTGCATCCTCTGCAGCCTCAATGGACACCACCTCCCCACCTGAGCAGGTCCCCTGGCCACGCTGTACTTCTCGTGGTTCCTCGAAAGTGCCATGCTCCTCTTGCCTCCCCGTGTTTGTACATGCTCCACCCTCCGTGTCTCTCCCTGTCTCTCTTTTTAGCTCCACCACCTCAGTCTTGCCAACTCCAACCCATCTTCTGGGTCTCTGCTTGGATGTCTCGTCCTCCAGGATGCCTTCCCTGATCCCTCTAAAGAGGGGGTAGGGGCCCTTCCTGTGTGCTCCCATTGTACCCTGTACTGAATGTACCACTCTCACCCCCACCCTATTCTTGCCTCATTCTAGACTCTAGCTGACCCTGGATCAATTCTGTGAGATCAGGAACCATGTCTCCTGGTTTATCAGTTTACCACTGGCGCCTAGCATAACGCTCACAAATATGTGTTGAATGAGTGGATGGATCCAGGGAAGGGCAATGCTGTCTTGGGTGTGTGTGGTGATGGGGTGGGGATGGAGGGTGTGTTCTGCATGAGTATTTTGCACATGTGTGTGCATCTGTCATGTGTCTGTGTTTCAATGTGGAGACTGTGGAGGTGCAGGAGGAGCTGGCTGAGCTTGGTGAAGCACTGGTGGAGCTTAGGGAGTCTTCATTCGGCAAATAAGCATCATCTGGTTTTGGGCAAGTCATCCCACTCTCTGAATCTCAGTTTCCTCATCTAAAAGACAGGAATGAGAATTTGATGAGATAATATATGGAAGAGGGCTTTTAAAATGGAAAATAAATATTGTAATTATGCTACACTTTAGACACTAGTGCTCAGAAAGGGCTGAATGGCCCCAAAGGCTGTACTTACTGATACGCTGTGAATCTGATGCCTCCTTGTAGACATCACTCACTGCCATACTGGAAGGAAATCAGGAGAGCTGTTTCCCTTATGTGACCCTACCACACAGCCTTGTGCCTCCCCCAGCCCTTCCAACTTCAACCATCCGCTCCCAGCAGAGGGTCTTCAGGGTCTTGAAGTAGGTCATGCAGGTGCACAGCTGGGGCTCCAGTGGCACCCTGTTCACTCAGCACCAGGATCATCCTGTACCAAAGCAAACACAGAGATAAGTGAACCGGAAGCTAACTCGTCATGTTCGAGCTGAAAGAATCTTAGGAAGTCTATCTATCCAAACCTCTCATTTAACACATGGAGAACCTGGGGCCCTGGAGAGTACAGTTGTTTGCCCGAAAAGATGCAGCTGGTCCAGTGAGGTTTTCTGGCTGCTCACTGGTGTTGGCCAGAAGTCACGGGTCAGCATGTTTCTCAGAACCAACCAGCATCAGGGATCCCTGAGACAGGAGAAGAGGCTCAGATGATGATGCCTTTAGGAGAGAAGGAGGATTCATAAGACTGCCTCACAGCTTGAGGAAAATATCCTTTATTATATAGCTGATTAAAAGGATGACATTTATTTACTGGCATAGAAAAATGTCCAACAATATTTAAGTAAATGAGTTTACAAAACAACACCTAAAGTATACGTAATTCCATTTTGGTAACAATATATGGAAGAAAAATTCTGGAGGAATATGCTCAAAACGTTAACAATCTGAATTTTTTTTTAAATGATGAACATGTATGTTTATACTTTGAAAAAACAATAAGATATTTTCATTTTTGTAAAAGCATACATATTCTCTAAATTTCAACTTTCTTTACTCTGATTTTGTGTTCATCAGACACCTTTTGTCATCTGTAGCTTGCTCTCCTATGCAAGGCCCTCATCTATATAGAGCCTAGACCCAATTGTGAATTCCTATAAAAAATGATGACATTGCCATTTGACTTTACAAAGTCGTCCCCTCAGAACTTGGTTGCAGAGGACAGATCACTCTCAGATGAACCTGCCAAATTCAGGCTCTGATTCTGCCAAGAAGACAAAGACCCTCCTACCTGTGATGACTCCACGGAGGCCCATGCACACACCTCTCGAGTCCCTCCCTAAACATCAGCTGGACCTACAGTCCTCATGGCCACTGCTTGGGGTTCAGGGTAAAGCAGTCTTGGAAACCTTTGGCATCGCATCCCTGAAGCCCCAACGTAGGGAGAGAGCTTTGGTTTGAGGTTGTACAAAATCATGGCTGGCTGCCTGCTCTGGCCACTGGCTGACACTCATAAGAGACTTGCATGATACCAACAGAGTGTGAGATACATTTTGGGGGGGCTTGTAAAAGTGAGGTCCAAGCTACTAGAAGGACAGAGAACCTGCCAAGACTGCAGGGGACTGGGGGTTGGGGAGTAACAAACCCTTAGATGGCACCTTACAGAGTGCTTGCACCAAATCATCTCTTTTGTGCTTCACAGTCCTGTGAGTTAGATGAAGCAGGTCATCATTACACCTGCTGCATAACAAGGACACTGCTGTTCCCAAAAGACACAAAACTAATCATGCCAAATCTGTGGCCTTTGCTTACTACTCACTAGGATACAAGATTTATGTACATCGCGTACATGTTTAAAGCTCTGGATTGGGAATCAGAAGACCTAGGTATTTGTCATGTGACCTTGTGGGATTCCCTTCATCTTTCTGAACCTTAGCTTCCTCATCTGTAAAATGGGGTTAATAACACCTGTCCAGCTTGCCTCATGGGGTGGGGATCTGACAAGACAATGGACGTGAAAATAGTGTGCTTTGAAAATAGTGAATTGCTAAAGGATTATAAAGTATGACTAATTTCCCAGTGTGGTACTGAGGGATATATGTTTGAGAGTAACTTTTTTTTTAACTTTTTTTTTGGGTTTGTTTATTTTATTTATTTATTTATTTATGGCTGTGTTGGGTCTTTGTTTCTGTGCGAGGGCTTTCTCTAGTTGTGGCAAGTGGAGGCCACTCTTCATCGCGGTGCGCGGGCCTCTCATTATCGCGGCCTCTCTTGTTGCAGAGCACAGGCTCCAAGACGCGCAGGCTCAGTAGGTGTGGCTCACGGGCCTAGTTGCTCCGCGGCATGTGGGATCTTCCCAGACCAGGGCTCGAACCCGTGTCCCCTGCATTGGCAGGCAGATTCTCAACCACTGCGCCACCAGGGAAGCCCGAGAGTAACTTTTGCTAAAGAGAACAGTTATTTTAGGACTGGATAAACTTAATACAGTCCACAACAATCCAATAACCCCCAGCCAGCTCCCTAGGAACCCAAACCTTCTATTTTCACACCCCCTGTCCCTCTTCGGGTAGATTCTCTGCTTTGAAGATAAGTAATCAGGTTTCCAGGAAAGAGAGGCATCCCTGACCAGCTGCTTCTTCTCTCTAAATCCCCTGGGTTGGAGTGGGCTTGAGTTAGGGGCTCTTCCTGAAATAGTTGCTTGGGGGACCATACTTTAATCCTAAGAGACTGAGCTTGCCTGCTTATTTTGAGGGCTATTTAAGTACAAATAGCTTTAAATCTGAGCTATGGAATTGGAAGATTGGAATTGACATATATACACTATTGATACTATGTATAAAATATATAACTAATGAGAACCTACCGTATAGCACAGGGAACTCTACTCAGTGCTCTGGGGTGACCTAAATGGGAAGTAAATCCAAAAAAGAGGGGATATATGTATATGTATAGCTGATTCACCTTGCTGTAGAGTAGAAACTAACACAACATTGTAAGCAACTATACTCCAATAAAAATTAATTATTTTTTAAAAATCTGTGCTATGCTTTTCTTATAGCAGGGGCCACTAGAGAGGCCTGAAGGGAGGGTTCTGGGGGTCCCCCACCTTGCTTAAGCCAGAACACTCTGCTTTCTTCAGCACTCTTTGTTTTATGCTTCAGGGTGAAATTTATCTGAACAAAGCACTTCATGCTTAGAAGAAAAGTCTGAAAACCACTACTACTTAAATCTGCAAATCAGCAAAACTTTTTTTGTCTCATGGTCACCCACCCAGCCAACTATTTATCTCCCATGCCCCCTTCTGACCTCACTAATACCTCCTCTCTGAGATCTGCTGCCCTTAGGTTTGCCCTGGAACCTTTCCTCTGGGCAGTCCAGGTGTTGTGTTGTGTCTTGTTTTGTTTGGAGATAAGACATTTCACAGAGCCTTCAGAATAGACATGCAAAGTCAGTTCTGGGGGTGAGGGAGCGGGGAGGCTGCCCTGATATGTAACGTGCTGTTTTGTGTTTTACATGATGTGAGAAGTTTCCATTTTCAATGGAAACAGTAAAGAAATGAAGCAGAGCTGAAGGGCTGGCCTTAATGCCACTTCTCTAAATATCTATGAATAGTTTCTGGCTTTTTTGGCATTGTGGATGTAAATGTTTCTTATGTGAACACTGGCAACAAAGCATAATTTCTGGCACTACAGATGCATCCCAATGAATGTTTAATGAAAGAGAAGAAAAGAGAGGAAAAAAGAAAGGAAGGGAGATAGGAAGGAAGAATGGAATTGGAAGTTGGTACAGAAAAGTAACTTTAGAATTTTTGAAGCAGCCAACCTAGGTTGAAGTCCTGCCTTTGCTAATGATGTTTTGTGTGATGTGGGGTTAAGTACTCCATGTGACATGGAGTAACACATATCTGCTTTATGAGGATAAAAATATTTGTTTTATAGACCTCACAGGGATGTTGTGAGGATCGGCTGAAACTGTGAATAGGAAGGGAACTTTCAGATTTCAGTTAAGAGGCCATTGTTGTTCCCCAGCTGAAGACTGTCATAATTTTTTTTTTTTTTCACTGTTCTTTGAACAGATGGTTTCAAGGATTAGGGTCTTTCCCTCTTTCATTTTAATTTTGGAGCTTTGAAACTAAACCCAGCTGTGTGTACAGTTTTTCAAATGCTAGGTCTCAACGGTTTTTCACCAGGTAGAATTTTAAAATTGATATAAACTACCTCCATTGGAACTCTTGAATAATAACTCTTGAGATAAGAATAACTTAAAGATAACACTATTGACAGAGGGGTTATGCTCTAATCTTTTTTAAAAAATCATCTAATAATTTGAATTTTGCCTTGAATGTAACTTTTCCACTCTGCAAATGCAAGTACGCTTGATTTTTCATGAACCTCACATTATTTAGAAAAATGAGATATTTTCTTATTGATCAACTAATTTAATTTAGTTTCACAGAGCCTAAAGAAATGACACTGTCCTTTTTTCTTGCCTAACGTGGCAAATTTCCAAATGATATAGATTATTTACATATCTTATTTAGACTTCCTAAGACAGCTAGGTCTTTTTTATACTTGCGTACTCTTAATTGAATGCTGTGGAATCAGTCTCTCATTTATGATTTATTTTGAGTTAAACATTCAAATCTCTGTCTAAAAATTTAAAAACTAAGCTCAGCTAGTTTTGTGGAATGTAGTAATAATTCAATGAGCAAATATTTCTGGGAAGAAAATTTGAGAAGTAATGAAAACAAGCTAAACTACATTCCAGTATTGGATGGACATCCATCTCTTGGTCCAACGACATGCCCGTTTTTTTGTTTTGTTTTGTTTTGTTTTTTTTACGTACAGGTCACATTGCTCCCAAAAAAATGCCTTTCAAAATAAGCGATGCTGCTGATCTAGTCTATCTTGGGATTCATTGTTAAAAAATTCTTCACTTCTGCTGCCTTCTTTTGGGCAGTACCAAACAAACATTAACAACTGTGGAGCAGATGTTCTAACTGAAGAAGATTCCAAAGCTGGGCTCAGACATATCCCCAACCAGAACAAGACCCCAACCACAGAGATTAATCTTCTGGTATGGGTGTTATGAGATAAAAGCACCTTCTGGATTTCATCACATGTTTTTATAAAACAGTCTAGAGGGTTTTTGTTTGTTTGTGTGTTTGTTTTAGGACAGGGTCAAAAAGTTCTTCTATTTTGTGAGCCCAAGTGTCATATAAATGCTTATGTTTGGTGTTTGGATTTTAGGCAAAGTAAACAGAAGTGCTTTCTGTTCCACTATTATAATTTTTAAATAAGATGATTTCTCTGCTGCTTTTCTTTTTTTTTGATGGAAGATATTAAGAAATCACTGTACCTTGTAGCATAAGACTCTTTAAGACGCTAAATTTCACTGCATTCCATGAGTTGCAGGATATCAAACAAGACAGTTCCCACCTTCCATCTAGGTACCCATACAAAGTCATATGCAACCCAAACATCGTGCTCCCTATTTCTTCATTTAACCAACAAGTGTTTGTAGAAATCGTACCATTGTCCTAGTGCTGAAACATCCTATCTCCTGGCTCTAGTTAGCCTTTAACTGTGAAAGTTTGAAAAGAACCATAATTGGTTCTTCCTGCCCACTCTAAGCTATTCCAGTGGATGGAAATAGAGTGATAAAGTTGGGGAGGCTGGAGGGTGATGATGTAGGGGATATTAGAGTGTTGTTAGGGGAAGACAGTGAATCCACGAAGGTCCAGATTCTAGCCCTCAACTGAGTGGGTCCTCCCACCTCATTAGGTGCGGGGGGGCGGGGTGGGGGGAGTGAGAAGTAATCCGCACATGATGAGAACAGCAAGAGAGGAGAGATCCACAAGGGATCTCCCCTGGCAGGGGAAGAATCAAGGGAGGGGAATTGGAATCACCTAAGACATCATTAAGCCCAAACAGAGAGCTTTCTGTGTATGGTTTGGTAAATTCCGTGTTCACCACCCAGGGAAACCTAGATTTCAATCCTAGAACAAGAGCTTTGCCTTCTACCTAACATAGTTTCAACATAATTTCACCTCCATCAGTTGTTTTCATACAGTATCTAGTGTTAGATTATTTGCAGGATACTTCTGTTTTCTTCATTCTACCAGATCCTCACACAAAACCAAAGGAAACCTGCTTTTATTAATTAGTGTTTATTTTCACTGCTGCATAAGGATCTCAGGAACACACAGCTTGTAGATATGAGGCTTTCTTGGTTTTCTCCCATTCCCCTCCTTATGGAAAAGGAATGGTCTCCAAATAAGGGAGCCCATTTTGTTAAACCTTTTTTTAAGCATTTCTCAATCCATAATCATCAGCTTGAGCTGAGATACAAAATACTGCTATCAACAGCCTTGGACTAAACAGGAACATGTCGAGTTCATTTTGCACATCTAATCTCCATGATTAGAAAATATTCTCCCGATAAATATATTTATTATAAAAGAAATTCTCACGGTGCCATTACCTTACTGTTTACTCCCTTATCTCCTTTCCTAAGTAATTGTGTTTATGAATGTATTCTTTCCTTTGCCATTAAGAGTCGTATTCCAATCTTGTTCCCTTCCGCCCATGAATCAGCGTGTCCTTGCCAATCAGGAATCAGCTACGATCAATCACATCATTTCCTTTTTGTGTATTCTAATACTCAGATATTTGCCCCTCCTCTGGCTATCGGAGGCATGTCCTTCCCTTTCATTAATGTATTGGATGCATAAAAATTGCCAATCCCCAAACCCTACCACACTGTTGGTGGGAATGTAAGTTGGTGCAGCCACTATGGAAAACAGTGTGGAGTTCCTCAGAAAACTAAAAATAGAATTACCATATGATTCAGCAGTCCCACTCCTGGGCATATACCTGGACAAAACCATAATTCAAAAAGATACATGCACCCTTATGTTCACAGCAGCACTATTCACAATAGCCAAAACATGGAAACAACTGAAATGACCATTAACAGATGAATGGATAAATGAGATGTGGTATATATAGACAATGGAATACTCAGCCATAAAAAAAGAACAAAATAATGCCATTTGCAGCAACATGGATGCAACTAGAGATCATCATCCAGAAAGAGAAAGACAAATACCATATGATATCATTTATATGTGGAATCTAAAATATGGCACAAATGAACCTATCTATTGGGTTGGCCAAAAAGTTCATTCGGGTTTTTCTGTAAGATGTTATGGAAAAACCCGAACTTTTGGCCAACCCAGTACAAAACAGAAACAGACTCACAGACATAGAGAACAGACTTGTGGTTGCCAAGGGGGAGGGGGTGGGGAAGGGAAGGACTGGGAGTTTGGGATTAGCAGATGTAAACTATTCTATATAGGATGGATAAACAACAAGGTCCTACTGTCTAGCACAGGGAACTATATTCAGTATCCTGTGATAAACCACAATGGAAAAGAATATGAAAAAAAGAACATCAATATGTGTCACTCTGCTGCACAGTAGAGATTGGCACAGCATTGTAAATCAACTGTTTCAACAAAAAAAATTTTTTTTAAATTACGCATCCCCTTTAACTCCCACATACCCTTTAAATTGTGGAAAATCTTTCAGTTAATGGGAAAATTGCTCAAGTACCTCCTATCTTCTTTCACCCAGGCCTGGTGACTTCCTATATATATATATATATATATATATATATATATGCACACACATATACGAATGAAATTGCTACTGAATATATATATTTATATCTTTAAGAATATATATATCCATAAAACATACATTATATATGTAAAGTTTTTGAAATAAATGTCTCAATATTTTAATTAATGATACATGCTTATCCCCATTGTACAGAAATTAGAAAATATGTGTTTTAGAAAGAAAAAAGTACTTGGGTTAATCCTACCACACAAAGATATAATTTATTTCCAGGATTTTTTCTATGTATATTTTCCACATAATTGTGATTACATCGCATATATCTAATGTTGTGTCTTGCTTTCTCCCTTAGCATTATAACCTGTCTTTATTCTAGTCATCAAACTGTACTTTTAACATTATTTTAAGGCTCTGTAATATTTTATCATGTAAATGTGCCAGTTTATTTACTCCTCCCCATTATTGGACATTTAGATTATATATTTTTTAATATTACAAAGAAGGCGACAGTGACTATTTCGAGGCATATGGCTCTTTGGTTATGTTATAATATTTCTTTGGAAGAGATTCCTAGAAGTATAATTACTGGATTAAAAGGTGTATAATTAGGACTTTTTTGGTTGGGAGCGAAGGAACTCAAACTACTAAGAAAAAAAGGGGCTGGTGGTTATTGATTCATATATGCAAACCTGAGCAAAAGCAAGGGTAGGGGCTGGGGCTGCTGGCTTCAGGAAGCTGGAGCCTGAGGCTGGAATTGTAGCTTTCTGATTTTTTCTTGTCTCTGGAATGGCATAATAGCATTTATCTTACAGAGATACGTGAAAACAGATATAATGCAATTCAAGTGCCTAACCCACAGTGACAACCCCGCACCATCTTACATCTTTTTTTTAGAGCCAAGATTTTGTTTATCAGCTTGCCTTGCGTGCGTGGTTTAGCTTTCACCCATCACTCCTGCTGGCACCTTTTCTCCGTTTGGCCGGCTGTGTTCCTTGGATGCCTCCCCCGTGCCCGCCAGCTCCTGCACCTCACACCCCCATCTCTGTTTCCACTCGGACCGCCCTGCCCAGCCATCTCCCACCCCAGCCGCCCACCCCAGTGCTGGGAGGCCAACGTGGAAAACAAAGGAATCTCTGCTGGAGAACCGGCTGGTTCGGGAAGGACAGGCCAAGCAGGACAGGTGCGCGGGGCGCTCTTTTCCGGCAGAGCCCCTCACCTCACTCCATTTCCCTCTTTGCCTGCTCCTCTGTCGTTTGCTTGCTGACCTGGGTTTAGGTCAGACCCGTGCCGGGCTCCGTGTCAGGGATGGGACAGGGGACAGGGGCACCGGCCCAGCCCGGCCCAGGCGGCGGGGTCCTGAGACCCCCCCCCTCCCCTTCCCCCTGCCACTCCCTTCCCCTCCTCCAATCCGCAGCCCCAGCCCTGCCCGCCCCAACCCCCCGCCAGCTGGGGAGACGGAAACTCCTCCCTAAAGGTCCTTGGGACCCGGGGGCGCACAGCCGCGCTCGGTCCCTTCAGGCCGCCTCTTCAGCTTTCCTAACGTCAAGGCCAGGTTCCCTCGGATCCCTCTCAAAAGAAACAATGAGGCAGGGTTCTTCTCCCTGCGCCTCGGCTTCCTCTCCCGCCGCTCCGCCCACGGGTTTCTGATCCCCTTTAGGCGTCCGGAGCCCGACCCCCTGCGGCTTCGGGGAAAGCCCTGCGCCCCAGCGCGCCTCCCGCCGCTTCCCGAAACCCCTCGGACCACACTGAGTCACTCGGCGCCCGGCGGACTCCTGGGCGCAGCCCGGCCACTCGCTCCCGCCGCCTTCCCGGGAGCCAGCCGGGGTCCCCGGCCACCGGAGGCCCCCACTCCGCCCGGGCAACTCGCGTCGGTGCGGCCCCGGCAGAGGGTGGGGTCCTCACCCAGGGTCAGGGTGCAAACCGGCACCCAGAGCAAGAACAGAGGGAGGAAGGGTGCCCTGAACATCAAACACGGGTTTTGTTTGCTTGTTTTCTTAACCACATCCAGGAAGAAGGGAAACCTGTCAGATAACAGGAGAGGAAGAAAGAGAGAGGATACATCAGAACTTTAGGAAATTGTTTTAATTGCCTCATGTGACATAGTATCAGTTGAGAGAGGGAAACCTGTGGAAACACCGGTGGGGGGGCTGGCTCAAGGCCTGGTTAGGCCATCTGGGGCAGGGCGGGGTCCGGGGCTGGATCTCACCAGCTGGAGGGTCTCGGGCAGGTCCTCTGAGCTTCAGGGTCTCGGGCGAAATGGAGCGAATCTTTTATCACAAAACGTTTATATCACCTTTGCGGCTCATATCCTTTCAAAGGGAGGGATTAACTTCATGGTGAAAATCTTCAGCTATAGTGAGAGATTTCCTTTTGCTCTCCCCGCCTTGCAGTTTAGTTACATTCTAATGTAGGTTTGGACTATTGATGCTGTTTCCATGTTTCCTCTCCTTCATCCTTGCCCTTCTGTCTAGGTGGGTCCCCCAAGGAGACAGAGAAGGTACACTCATGAATGAAAAAGAAAAGTTGGCACCAGGGACGTTCTGCCACTGTGAGCATTCTTTCTTCAAGTATAATATGTGAGGTTCCTGCCATCCTTGCTTTTTAACCAAGGGATGAAGTTCCCTGCAGGAACAACGTGATAGGGATCTGTTATCTGTATCTGCAAGTAATCCGAGGCAAAATGATTGCTGTAGAGCTTTCCTCTCTTCTTTCTTTCCACCTTTTTAGAATATGCCACCTTCTTTAGCCCCCCACCCATCTTCAGGACACTAAATATTTTGAATTCACTTCAAATCCTCCTAGCACAAATGCAGAGCCATCGGAAAAGTAGGGACCATGTAATGTGTTTATCTGTGGTATCATCGCAATTGTAAGACTTCAACTGTCCTCTCTTGTAAAGGACAGTCCTTTATTCTGAAATTATGTTCTTTGTAACTTTATTTATTTTGAACTGTCCATTCTACTACTAAATAATAATGGTTCTTATTGGTTTTAGTTGATTGATGTCCTCGCTCAGAAAAATTAAAAAATCAGTAAACCTATGTGAGTCCCCCGAAATCTTTTAAAATTGATTCATGAAAACCAGAAAGCCTGGGCACCATTGTTCTGTTCAACATCTGGTTCACACCGAGATGCTAGGGCCTTCTTGTTGCCCCTCCTGAGGGCATTTGTATCTATTCAAAGAAACTGCCAGAATGAGAACCTCAAAGAATTTCTAAGGAGAGATGTAAGGAAAACATATGGTAAAGAGGCCTTTCTAGACTCTCTCAACAGCTAGCGCTTGGTCTAGTTAAAGGCAGTACAGTTGTATCTGTTCTTAACTTCTGGCATTTAGCAATTAGCATGACTTTTGGTGGACCACTCCTTTTAGTAAAACAGAGAACCTATTTTGAATGTGCCAGGGTCTGTTGGTCTTTAAGTTTGCACATCAGCAGAAAGGCTAATGAAGATGCTATGCTTTTCCTTAAAAGGTGAAAATTCGGTCAGGTGGTTAAGTGATAAGTAAGTACTCTTCACTTCAATAGTGGTGTACTGTGGTCTTAACATCGTCCCATCTTAAATTAGGCCTCATTGGTTAATATTTATTGAACACTCACAGGGTGTTTGGTGCTAATCAAAATATCCTCAAGCCACAGAATCACTGCCTTCTGGTAACTGATGGTGCAGCGAGGTCTGACTGTTAAATGGCACTTACCCACGTCAGTACAGACACTGTACAGTCATAGCCATTCCTTTGGGACGTTAAAGATCAAATTTTGCTTAAAATTGTTTGCTTAGGTTTGAGAAGTAGGGGAAAGGCAGATTTTTAAGTTTGAAATGAACATCCTAGGACTCCTGGCCAGGAAACCATGCCAGCTTTCAGGCACATTAGTACTGTACAGTTTTGGAAGCGCTTTCACACACGATCTCTGTTGATCTTCCCCAAGACCCTGTGACTGCATGAGGCAGACTGGAGAGAACTGTTGCTCCCTCTTCACAGAGGACTTTAAGCGGCTTGCCCAAGGCCACACTGCCAGGTGTCAAGTCTGCTCAGAGTTTGCCCCTCCCACTGCCCTCCTCTCCTTCGACTGTCATCTTCACTCTGTGCAGACCTCCGGGAGGGAGGTGAGCACAGGGCCGTTGAGCCAGGGGACAAAGGGTAGAGGGGAAGCCACTTCTGGTGCCAATGCCAGAAGAATCCACCTAAGGAAAAAAAATGGCCAGGCCTGAAGGCGGGGTGTTTGACAGCCAGGGAAAGACAGTGGGGAGAGGACTTTGAGGGAAATGAGAGAAGAGCTACCAGTAATTCTCAAACTTTGCTGCATATTTGAATCACCTGGGAATTTCAAAAAAAATCTCAGCACCCAGCTCTCGCCCCGTGCTGATTAAATCAGCATCTCTGAAGGTGGAAGTAGGCCTTGGTATTTTTAAAAGCTCCCCAGGGTTTTACAGTGTGCAGCCACATTTGAAGATGCGTGACTTCGAGCTCCTGAGACTTCAGTGTGCGCAGGAATCACCCGTGGGTCTTGTGAAGATGGGGGTTCTCATTCAGTAGGTGGAGAGCGAGGCCTGCTATCGTTTAGCCATACAGTCCAAAGGCCCGGAAGAGCTCCGTGGAGGAGGACAAGTTCGGGCCGGGCTTGGAAGTTTGTGTGAGATCTAGAGCAGAAGCATTCTGGCCTGTGTGGTGGACAGTCAGAAGCATGCAAGGTGTTCGTTGGGGGACGATGGATGGTCCACTGTAACTGAAAGAGGAGAAGTTTTTCAGTGAACTGATCTACACTATTTAGCCCTTGGCAGTTGACTGCCTATTGTCTCAGGTGCACATGTGTGCTTTCCTCTTCAAGATCCTTGTGCAGAGACCTGTATTTTACTTCTTTTTGTCACATGTGATGCTAAGCCCACAGCAGGTGTCCAGAACATGACTGACGGTTTGCATCTCCACTTGCTATTCCCTCTGCCTGGAGTGTTCTTCTGATACTTACCCTGCTCACTCACTCACTTCCTTTGAGACTTTAAACTCAACTGTCACATTACATAGTGGGGCTCCCACTATTTAAACAATATGTAAAGGGACTTGGCCACCCTATTTAAATGGAAACATCCTTTCTTTTGCCCACCCCTCCCATACACTTCTTCCTGCTTTATTCTTCTCTTTAGTACATCTAAAGAGAACCATCTAATGTATATTTCGTTTATCTTGTATATATTTACTTTTAAAAAAACCTTGCTCACTGTCTGTCTCATTCCATTAAAAGGCAGCTCCACAGGAGCAGAGAATTTTGTCTGTGTTATTCACTGCCTTTTCCCAGTGCCTAGGACAATATTAGACACTCCACAAATATTGACTGAATGAATGAATGAAGGAATGAACCGAATTGAATGCATATACAATGCTGTTGCCAACACAAATAACTTCAACATTCGGGGCAGAAGAAACCAAAAGAATTGATCTTGCTACTGTTCCGTTTTAGAAGGGGAAATGAGTACAGTATTTGGTCACTAGGTAGGAAAATTTGGAATAATGTGTCCATAAAGATAACTTGCCCTCCTTGATGGACAAGAGATCTGCTTTAGATGTCCTGTATTATAAATCTAGGATTAAATGTTTGGCTGATCAAAAAGGTCAAGTATCTGAAAAAAAATATTTTTTTCAAGGATACCTCATAAAACCATCAATTATTATTATTATTTTTTAAAATTTATTTATTTATTTATTTATTATTTTTAGCTGTGTTGGGTCTTCGTTTCTGTGCAAGGGCTTTCTCTAGTTGTGGCAAGCGGGGGCCACTCTTCATCGCGGTGCGCGGGCCTCTCACTATCGCGGCCTCTCTTGTTGCGGGGCACAGGCTCCAGACGCGCAGGCTCAGTAGGTGTGGCTCACGGGCCTAGTTGCTCCGCGGCATGTGGGATCTTCCCAGACCAGGGCTCGAACCCATGTCCCCTGCATTGGCAGGCAGATTCTCAACCGCTGCGCCACCAGGGAAGCCCAACCATCAATTATTAATTTCATATTGAAGTATTTAAAAAATAGAGTTAATTCAAGTGAAGGGAAAAAGTAAAGTCCACCAAGTATAGCAGATTAAATGCAAATGAGCTGTTAGGAGGAAGAAATATAGAAACTGAGGGGATGTTTACGACGGTAAATGTACCGGTGAATTGTGAGATTTATGGGTTAGAAGTGACTTTAAAGGTCATGGATGATTGTTTTCTCCAGTGATGGTAAGCTCACTGCCTCACAAAGCAGACACTTCTGTCAGTGAACAGCTCCACATATTGGAAACCCTTCCTTCTGTTGAGCCATTGGCAACGTTCTTACACTATGCAAGTATAAAGGACTAACTGCTCATTACCATCACACTGGAGAATTCTTCTTCTGGACAGCATTTCAAAGTTTGAAGATATCTACTGAATCCCTTCTCCTCCCCACCACCCCACTTCCTACATGTTGCCAGAAACTCCAACTCTGTTCCGAGCCAAATAACCTCAGTTCCTCCGTTTTTCTGCATAGGACATTGTTTAGGGTCCACTTGAACTTCAAGGTCAGACTCTTTTGAACCTGGCCCAGTTTGCCTGTGCCCCTCTTATACTGTGTTCCCCAAAAAGAGACCTGATGCGCCGGGTGTCAACTGAGGAGCGCAGAGTGGTGTTCTCTCTCTTTCTAGACACTGTGCTTTCTGGTGATGCAGCCTGAGAGATTTCATTGTCCTTGTCAGCCACATCTCACTTTGGAAGTCATGTGCTCTCTGACTGGTGTAAACAGCAGGGCAGTGAGTTGTGCCCTCGGGGATGAAAAAGTGATACTCAAAAGTGAATACACGTTATATGGCAGTAAAAAAATTTATAAAAAGTTTTAAAATTGAATGCGGCATTTCCCTACTACTTTCTCATCTATATTTATTATTATAAAGATACAAGCTTTGCACAACATTGTAAAGTGACTATACTCCAATAAAAATTAAAAAAAAAAAAAAAGATGCAAGCTTTGGGGTCAGACAGACAAGCCACCTCTGCACTTTCCTCGTCATGCAGCCTTAATCTCTGAACCTCTGTGTTCTCATTTATTAAAGGGGATTATCATACCCACTTTTCAGGATTGTTGGGGAGAGGAAATGAAATCATGTATGTAGATGTCTGGCATATAATAGATGCTTGAAATGATAGCTCCTGGAAAAATAATAATACTTATTATTCCAAGAAATATCTATTGGACAATTAAATCACCCATGATGAGACTTCATGACATGATCACATACCTTGGAAGGCACCTAAAAAGCCTATGGCAAGGAAGTCTGTCTGAGAATATGAGCCCAGGGTATAGAGTCCCCAAAGGACACCCTGAGTTAGGAACTTTGGGGGTCCCTGCCACTTTTACTTTTGCCTTTTACGTCGTGGTGGCAGACGGTCACCGAGCTCTTCTTTCTCTGCTGCTTAGTCTCTGGAGCCACAGGTCAGCACAGCCTGCGTCGAGTCCCCTAAGTTTGCCTGACGGTGCCGCTGCAGGACCAGAACCATGTGCCCTGCAAACCCCACATGCTCCCTCCTGCGTGAAATCCTCGCAGCCTGTGTGCGCGGGAGCAGCTAAGAGGAAACAAGAGGCGGTGAAGGGGAGCTAGAGACACGGAGAGCTTAATGTGGTGGATCTGTCCCGGCCGGGATCCTTTCCTTGTCGGTCTGCAGCAGTTCCGTTCTCTCTTTCCCGTTCACTTCCCTCCTTCTTTGCCAGGCCCAGAACCCAGCTATCCACACCCTCCTTCTAAAGAGCCTCCAGTGACAAACAAAGACCCCTCACAGGGCCTTGCCACCCCCATCCAGCCGTATCCAAGGTTACGGTAGGGAACTTGGAAACCGGACTTGGCCGGGAGACAGAAGATGCCCTGCGTGCCCGCTAGCAGAGCCGCGCTCATTCCACAGCAGCCATGAAAGGACAGACTGTTCTGGGGCCGTGCCGCATCTGCAGTGTCCCCACCGCAGTGTCCCCAGGCCTCATTGTGTGGGTCCTCACTGGGGCCGAGAAACCGGTAAACGAAGACCTCATCTGGGTAAACAAACAGAGACACTGAGGGGGTCACCATGGAGAGGAGAATGAGGCTGTGTCTAAGGCGAGCGGCTTTTCCACTCTCATCAGCAACTCCGCCAGTTGCTTCATAAACCCAACTGGTGTGGTAGATATTTCCACTCAGTTGACTGATGTCTGAACTGATCTAATCTCTCTGGTTAGTATTGTAGTCTGAGCCTTCAGGAAAGGCGCAAACCAGACTGAAAGGCAAGAGCTTCACGTTGGCGAAATCTAGGAGCTGGGGTTTGTGTCTTTTCCCATTTGCCTCTTCAAATCCTTAGTGGATTGAAACAGCAATCACAGAGAACCCAGGGCTGCACCAGGGGTGGGGCGTGGCCTGGCTAGTTCTGCTCGTTGCAGGCAGGGTGATGCCAGCAGCTCAGCCTGCTAGCTTCGTAGGAATGCTCCACCGTCTTGCATTGCATGTCAGCGGCATGACTGTTCTGTGCCCCAGGGTGAGAACCCTGTGGTCTGTATCGCAGTGGCCAAAAAATGGGGCAGGGTGTGCCTTCCTTTGCTGGGATGAAAACCAGGGCTCCAGGCCCCCACTGGCTTTGCCTGTTTTTAGCATTGCTTTGTGGTTTACAGTGTGGATATTTTCTTTCCACCATCACGTAGTAAACGCTAGGTTTAGAATCAAGAAACCTGGGCCTAGGCTTAACTTTCCGACAACCCTAACACCTCCCCTCTTGGAATCCCCGTTTCCTCATCTGTTAAATGAGGAAGATGGAGATGGCGTGGAAGTAGCTGGCAGATAGGGCATTCTGTAGTACTTTGGGGAGAGACCTGGCCTTCTTTATCTCTTCGTCTTTCGCCCCGCAGCGCTTAGGAGAAGCCGTTACTAAATGAGCTTTGAAATGCTTTTAAATAGACAGTCATGTATATATGCCGTGCCTAGAAACAGACCTATGCCATATATGTGCAAAACATTTATAAAGTGTGCGCCTTTGAAAGCATCAGAAATAATCTCTGCTGTCAAACTCTCCCCTCACCAGGGCACTTTAAAGCTGCTCTGCTTATCAATGGCTCCTTCAGATCCACCACGCTGCACATTCCTCAGGAGGTGGCAGGGCTGGTGGTGGGAGTGGGGTTGTTTATAATTTTTCAGATTAAAATGTCATTGGGTGCTCCTCTGAAACTGCTGACATATTTCAAACGTTCACTTCTGATGGTCTGCCCTTGCTCTGATGAGTTCAAGGGGTGCTTGGCTAGGACCTTAGGGTTCCCAGATCTCCTTTAGCCCCAGGGTCCCACGCTGAATAATTGAACATTGTGTGAGCAGTGAATCGTACTTCTGTAGCACTTCATGCTTGAGACGAGATAAAAAATGTCATTTACACAGTTGTATTTGGGGGAGAAAGAGGATCAAAACTGGCTCTTTAATCAGTTTCCTTCTACGTGTGTGTATAGTATTTCTGCACAAATATGTTCTGAACTTTAGAACGATTTGAGAGAAAAGAATAAAAATGGAAGGGCTTAAGGAAAGTGATATAAACTATTTTTAGATTTTAAATTTGAAAATAATTTAACTTTCAGGTAAAGCAGTAATAAATAAGACTCTGACTCCAGAATGGACTTTGAGTGGAGAGGAGGAGTCAGGGAAGTTATGTATATGAAGCTCCTTGCACTTCAGGAAGTATTCTCTAATTCCAGACTGGAATGGAAATCATCAAAAGTGTTCTGAACCTAATAACCAAAGGCAAACAACTCTAACATATTCACTGTCTCCTCTGGCTTTTAACATGTCTCAGGCATAATCACCTCGATCAACCATTTTAAAAAATTTGAGATTTATAAAATATGATTTAATAAGGACCAAAAAATTATAACAGGATTGTAAGATCCAGGGCTCTGCTGAGGGCCTGTTGACTCAGAAGGGGCCTCACAGGGCAGCTAATCTCCGCCCAGCCCAGCGCGGGTATCCTGGACCCCAGGAGTTGCGGGAAGTGACGTTCCCCTAGGTGGAGAGCTCCCCGTGATCCAGAGCCCCTCCTGCGTTTGAGCCACACAGTGAGTCTGTCATTTCTACCTCTGGGTCGTGATTTGCTTTCCAGGGTCACGGAGAATATGTCTTCACCTACTCCTGCATGAAACCCTTCACTTATTTGGAAACAGTTCTCACTTTGTCCAAGACTTCTCTTTTCTGGGTTCAACGCCCCGCCCCCCCCGCCAGCTCTTTCAACCACTCTTCAAATGAGGTAGTGTTCAGGTCCTCTGGACTCCTCTTCACCTTCCTCTGGATGCCCTGTATTTTAAGATGGGCTTCTGCAAGCTGCAGCCAGAGGTCCAGATGTGGGATGTGTTCTAACTGGAGCAGACTACACACACACACACACACACACACACACACACACACACACACACACACACAAATTCGAGACCCTATGTTTCCATTCGCAAGGCCTGGGGTGGGTTAGCTTTTCTGGCAGCCTTGTCTCACTGCTCACCCACGTTGACTAGTAGCAGGCAATCGCCATGGTCTTTGTCCCGGGCTTCCTGGCAGCACAGGGCAGAGGTCAAGGTGCTCTCATAGTGACAATGAGTCCCCTCCTCTGTGCCAGGTGCTATACTTGAAATGTGGTAGATGTTATTTAATTCAGTCCTCACAGCAACTCGATTAGGTAGCTACTGCCACTTCCATTTTCCAGATGAGTGCACCGAGGCTCAGTGAGGCTGAATAAATTGCCTAAAGTCATAGAGAAGCAGTCAGGGCCGGCTTGGTAAGGAGCCCAGGCTTGTCAGATTCCAGGCCCACACGTTTTCTATAACACTATGCTGCCTTGGTCAAAGGTGCAGTTTGTTCCATCTGCTGAAATATTGGACCAGAACCGATCAACTCAGCATTCCGGTTTGAACCCGGAGTGTTTGTTGGAAAGAAAAGGTTGTCCTTCCTTCTTCAAAAGGGGACTGTGAATTTCCATTAGTATGAATATTCTAGTATGGGCCTATCATCCCTGTATCTATCCCAACTTTGGGGGAAGATATTTATGTTTTCTAACTGTTGTATGTTTCTAGAGGGAGGTGAGGTTAGCAACTCCCACTAATATATTCAAGGAGCATGTAAAGGAGTATTTTTTTAGTTTTTGAAGTTGTCCTGATTCTAGTATACTGGAATCTGTTCATTACATCTACCCCAGGTATATTCTTTTTTAAACATAATGTTATTTTTCTGAGCTTCTTAATACAGATGATAAATGTCTGCTTTAGAAGAGATTGCTACATTATTATTATATTGGAGCTATGTCTAGCTTGTATTTTTATAGCACTCCACAGTCTTTGTAATGCTTGTGTACCCATACTCTCTGTTTACCTTCACAACAATTATTTCCTCATTGACAGCTGGGGAAAATGAGCCCAGGGAGGTGCAATGACTCATCTCAAGAATCAGATCACAAGGAAGCAGAACCAGGATAGAAGTTCTGACTCCCACCCCATTATTCCTTTCTTTCTAATCAAGCTTGCCTCTTAATTAGCAGGCCTTTTGATCATTACACCTCATTTATGAGACAGCTACTTCGTGAGAAGTCAGGACTTTGTGAGAAGTCAGTACTCAGGTAAAACTGAAATAAGCTGCCAATTTTATTTATCGAACATGGCAAATTGACACGAGCAGATGGAGGAAACGTTGCCTTTGGAGGTTTAAATGGCACTGCCTACATTATGTTTGGTCCTTGTTATCACCGGCAGTCTCAGAGTCACTGATCAACCCTGGCATATATGCAATGTCACAGAGGGTACAACCTGGATGTGCCCTAGACAGTGCCTCAACCCCTATAAAGATGAGGAAGGATGGAGCCAGATACCACGGGGGCCTGATGCCCAGGCACCCGCTCCATGCACAGTGAGACCCATCGCCCTTCCGGCACCTTGCTGACCTCCCTTACTGGTGTCCCTGACACTTCGTCTCCTGGCTCACCCTCACCTCCTGTTTGGCTTGCCATCTTGGCCCCCTCTCCAACTCCCACCCTGCCCTTGTGGCCTGGCTCCTTGGCAGGAGTCCTGGCAGACCAGACACTTGCGTGACTGTTGGTTCCTTTGGCTGAGCTCCCTAATCCCTGCAAGCTCTCTTCCTGGCTTCAGACCCTCGACTCTGCTTCTGGAAACATCCCAACAGTAGCTCTCAGCTCCCTGGTGAGATGCTCTTGACAAAGGCCAGATTTTCCTGTAATTAGGGAGCTCCGGCCTTGGGGCCGTGTGATTCCCCTAAAGTCACCATTCCTGGGCCCTACCGGCCAGCCATCTGCAGGTAAGGTAACCATGTAATTTATCATCCATACTGGAGCACCTGAAGAATGGAAGGGGGCACTATTACTAATTTCACCTGCACAACTGGATAAACAGGGGCCCTTCCTGGCCAGTGGGGATATATTCCGGGTTGTAGTCACTCTGTAAAGCAACGTTACACATTTACTGCAGATGGACTCAGTGCCAAGCACCACACTGGGCACTTTACACACCTGCCTATTCAGGTAATATACATATGATAATCCTATATGTATAATGTTACCCCCATCTTACAGAGGAGGAAATTGAAGCTCAAAAAGTTTCAGTAATTTGCTTGAGGTGACATCTAATAAGTGGCGGGCCCAAGCCTGACTCCAAAATCTTTGTTCTGAATCTCCCCTTTGGGTCCTGACCAGTGTAATAATGGAATCAATAAAAATGAAACTTTGGTGGAGAGATGATAGAGTTAGCCTCCAAATTAAAAATGAGTTATGCTGCAGGGGAACACTTGCACATTGAACGCTTAGAATTTGAAATGCATTTTCCCATGGAAAAAAGGTCTAAAATGGTGGTTAGGCTCCAAGGCCAATCAACAAAAGTCTATGCAGACTATAATTTCATTGTGGTTTACTCCTCTGCGTAATACTGAACTGGAATAGGAAGCAGAAGCCATAGGTTTCTATCATAGTTCCTTTACTTATTGGCTGTGTGATTTGGGGCAAGTTACTTAACCTCTCTGAGCCTCGGTTTTATCATCAAAATTGCGAAAATGTCTAGAAAATGTTCTAGAAGCTAGAAATAATGTCTAGCTTGTAAAAAGTGCAAGAATCACAGGAGACAATGTACCTGAAAGTCCTTTAAAAATAGCACTTGTAGTACTATAAGAACTGACAACCACTTATGACATTGCCAGGAGGCAAGTGAGGTTTCCAAGAACCCTAACTCCGACCCTCAAAGTGGAGACAAAATCTCTTGTGAGCTGGGCAGGGTAGTGGGCAGGTCTGGGAGCTGCTGGGAAAATGTGTCCTCCCGAGGTGGAGCTGGTGGCATTGTGAGTGGGGGGGAAGAGGGATACAGGAGGAGAAGGGTGTGGAGGGGGAGAACACATAGGCTCCCGCAGGGTTTGGAGGTTCAGTCAGGAGAAGGGCCATATGTGGTAGCCATGCTGCCGTGGGAATCTGGACTCAGAGGAGCAGCGGCCTTGGGCCGTGGCTGGGAGGTGGGATAACCACGGGGTTAGTGTCTCCAAAGCCATGGGAACAGGGGCTCTTACTGCTTTTGGGTTTGGAAAGAGCAGCAGACATATCTATGGATTGTTCACAGTTCATCAGTATAGGGCGCTCTGTGTTGATCAACTGTACAGGGAATCTAGATCCTGGGGTTGAGTTTAAAAACAGTGATTTCTGAACAAAAAGTCTATAGAAGACTCACTTAACTATATAAAATTTTATTTCTTTTTTAATTTTATTTATTTATTTATTTATTTATGGCTGTGTTGGGTCTTTGTTTCTGTGAGAGGGCTTTCTCCAGTTGTGGCAAGCGGGGGCCACTCTTCATCGCGGTGCGCGGGCCTCTCACTATCGCGGCCTCTCTTGTTGCGGAGCACAGGCTCCAGACGCGCAGGCTCAGTAGCTGTGGCTCAAGGGCCTAGTCACTCCGCGGCATGTGGGATCTTCCCAGACCAGGGCTCGAACCCGTGTCCCCTGCATTGGCAGGCAGATTCTCAACCACTGCGCCAGCAGGGAAGCCCCTTATTTTATTTTTAACAGACTCTTTTCAAGGCCCACCCATGTATCCTGTATTAGTACTTCATTCCTTTTTATTGTCGATTAACATTCCTTTGTGTGGACATGCCACCATTTATTTATCTATCCGTTAGTTAATGGACATTTGGGTTGTTTCCACTTTTTTGGCTTTCATGAGTAATGCTGCTGTGAACATTCATGTTATGAGGTTTTGAGCAGATATATGTTGTATTTCTCTTGGGTAGATATACCTCGGAGTGGAATTGCTGGATCATGTGGTAAATCTATGTTTAATATTTTGAGAGACTGTGAGTTTTAGTAATAGATGTGCAAACATATCTGGTATGTTGGTACATTTTTAATACTTGTCCTTTAATAAACATTGTATTCTACAAGGACGTTAGCCTGGAGACCTCCAACTTGTACAGCCATCCCCTAACACATGTGGATTCGACTACAGGTGTTCATTTTAACAATCGGTTCATATTCGTTTGAATAGTTTGAGCTTGTTTCAGATGCAGCTTGTGTCTCCAACCCCGTGGCTCTACACATTCCTGCATCTAAACAGTAGGTGTCAAGTAAACAACAGTAACAGAGTGATTACAAATAGGGGGAAACAAAACTTAAGTCATTATATGAGAACTTGAGGTTTTTATTTATGGCCAAAATTTAAAATAGTGAAATAGAGTGTAAACTACAAGGTATAATATTTTTGTTTCATAAGTGAAAATTTTAGTTCATACATGAAACACTTTACTGAATACGAATATCTTGAAAATAGAATTCTATTTTTCCTTTTCAAGAAAATTGATTTAAAACGAAAGAACAAAATAAGAAAATAACAATGAACAATTATTACTGTATTACTATTCTATGCTTATTGCTGAAAATAATTCCTTTATATAAAGGAAGATGGCGTTAAGAAGGACCTGCTCTGGATGTTGTATATGCTGGGCATGCTGTTGTGTATGAGCACGTACAAGGTGACCGGGTTATTTAGGGAATATTTCTTGCGTGGAGTAAGCTTGACTTGTTAGAAGAAAATGGAAACAGATTAGCTTCACAGTGTGGAAGGAATTCCTGGCTAAGTTCTAGGAATAGGGAAAGGTCCAGAGTCATGAATTACTGGGTATATCAAGAATGAATGAGAAGTGGAAGTTTGGGGAGTTTGCAGAGAGGGTAAACCTGAGCCTGGGTCTGGAGTAGAAAGCCATTTGAGACTCCCAGACAAGAACTTTGTGGAGGAGGGCTTGAGGTCCATTATTTTGGCAGCAATATACAAGATGAATGGGGACAACAGAAGAACACAATCCAAAGGCGAGTTATAAGTTAGTCAGGTAATTCAGACATGAACTAATGACATTCTCCTTTGGGTGGGAGTTACAGGAGTGGAGAAGGAACAAATCAAAAGGTTCTTACAAACTCAGTATAGGAAAGAAGTCAACTTCTCCCTAAATTGACCTATAAGTTTAATGCAATGCCTATCAAAATCCCAGCAAGTTTTTTTGTAGACAAAGACAAGCTTATTCTCAAATTAATATGGAAAAACAAAGGCCCTAAAATAGTAGAGCAATCTTGAAAAAGAAGAAGAAAATGGGAAGAATCACTCTACCCAATATTAAGGCCTAGTACACAGCTACAGTATAAAGGTAGTGTGGCAAAGGGATAGACACATAGACCACTGGAGCAGACTAGGGAACCCAGTAACAGCCCCACATGAGTACACCCAACGGATTTGACAAAGGTACAAAGGCAATGCAATGGAGGAGGGATAGCCTTTACCAGAACTGGTGCTGGAGCAATTAGATATCCACAGGCTGAAAAATGAACCTCCACCTGAACCTTACACAAAACTTAACTCAAAATGGATCATGGACTTACATATAAAATACAAAACTATAAAACTTTTAGAAAAAAAATAAAATCCTTGGGGCCTGGGACTAGGCAAAGAGTTCTTAGACTTCACACCAAAAGCATGATCCATAAAAGAAAAAACTGATAAATTGGAGCTCATCAAAATTAAAAACTTTTGCTCTGCAAAAGATCCTGGTTAAGAGGTAAAAGACAAGCTACAGAGCGGGAGAAAATATTTGCAAACCACTTATCTGACAAAGGACTAGTGTATAGAATATATAAAGAATTTTCAAACCTTGGCAATAAAAAAACCCCCTGAACAATCCAATTAGAAAATAGACCAAAGATATGAGCAGACATTTCATTGAAGAGGATGTACAGATGGATAAGCACATGAAAAGATGTTTACCATCATTAGCCACTAGGGAAATGCAGATTAAAACCACAGTGAGATACTTGTCATGTAGTCATTTTTAATTTTGCTGAGCCACACATTTATGGCAGACATTGAGGGTCTGGTGTATAGAAGTTAATAATTTAGCCAGCAAAAGAGCTTAGCTCACCCCAGTGGCCATCTCTTAAGGTGAGTTGTTGTCTTTTCATTTTATCATATAAATTCAGTGCTCTAGTGGTATCTCCAAATTTGGAGCTCCACAAAAGTCTCCAGAGGTATCTCTTCCAAATGCGGTATATAATTCCAGTACGATTTAGTGACTAATTAGATATAGAAGTAGCTCTAGTGTCTATGAGAATTGGCGCCATTTGACCCCATCAGCCGTCGAATAGCAATAGTTACGTGGGGTGGACAGAGCCTGGGCCTCTTACCAGTTGTGGGATGTGACAAGGCACCTCTTTCTTTGAGCCTCGGTTTCCTCCTCTGGAAATGAGAATGATGATTCTTACCTTGCAGGGTGTTGTGAGGATCAGATCAAAACTCACAGATATGAGGTATCCATCCTAGTTCTCAGTGTGAGTGTGGGTATTGTTTTCACACACAAGCTAAGGCTGCAGTCTCCAGGAGGAATTTAAGTGACTCTCTTTCTGGAACAGTTTAATTCTGTTGACCATATGGCCAAGAATATGAGACAATCCCATACGTATTATTCTGCCTTGCTCTTCTCTGAAGTATGCTAATGCATGTCCAAGCACATATCTCAATTGAAAAGCCCCTCGCTGACGTTATGTAAGAACCAGAAATCTGTGCACAAGACATTCCTGCTACCTCTCAGGGGTCTCCCAGGTGTCCTCTCACTTTCTAACACAAGACTTAGAAGCTCTGGGCATTCCTGGAATGATGATCTAAACCATACCAGACTGCATAGCACAGCTTGTACCCAACCTGGTCCCCATCACTTTTTTCGTAAGATGATGATTGTTTTACTTCTTTATATTCATTGTCACATTCCTCAAAGTAAAGTCCCTCTGTGTTTCACAGCCTGATGTCCTCTGACTCAGTGTGTGTGTGTGTGTGTATTTGTGTGTAACAGAATGTGTGCTATGACTGTATGTGCTTTGAAAAAGCGGTTCTGTCCTAGGCCAGCAGCTTCAAGGATTTTTTTCTGTTTAATAAGCCCTGCATCTTCATCCAGCTGTAGCAATGCTCTGCTAAAAACAAACTGAGGTCATTCATGTGTAAATGGAAACACACCAAGAAAAAAATTAATACCAAATGTACATCAAGATCAAAAGAAAAAATAAATTTCTCAATAGAATACTCAGAGCTATGCAGAGACCATTGGTTACTGCTGGTTCGCATAAAATTGAAGGTCAGAGCATGTGTCAGTAAAATTCTTAAAAAGGCTGTGACCAGCCAGAGGCTATGATTTGAGAATCCCACAAGGATGATTCCTCAAAAATCCAGCTGACTCCTGAATTACACAGGGAATATGTTTCCCCAGAACACTGTAATAAATGCAAACTATAACTAGGAGCATCAAGGTCTGTGGAACTCAGGACCCACAACCAAAACATTTCCATTTAAAAACAAATACACCAAATATTGTAATGAAATTAGTAACCATGAAATATTTGATCACAAATTACACTTTGATGAATTTTCAAAGTCAAAAATATGTAGACACATCATGATAAATCATTCTTTTGGTGATCGTTGTCTGGTGAGTCTACAGAGATTAAGTGTGGCTCCTTGAGTCTAGATACATTCATTCATACATTCAGTCAAGCATCCGTTCAAGAAATAGTAATTCAGCACCTAGTAGGTGCCAGGGTGTATTCTGAAAAAGGAGCAATAATAGGAAGCTAATTAAGAGAGGGATTCAGAGTCAGAGAGACTCAGCTTAAATTCTGGCTCCACTATTTGCAAACCAAATGATGATCAGCAAGACAGTAAACCTCTCTCAGCCCCTGATTTCTCACCTGTAAAATGAAGATAGTTATACTTGCCTTGCAGGGTTGTATGGATTGGATGAAGTAATACATATGAGATACTTAGCCCAGTGCCTGGCACACAATAAATGTTCTAAGGAAAAAGGAGGTGGTACTCCAAAAATTTATATTCCCTCAAGTCATAGATACCCCGGTATCTTGCTCCCACCTTTTCTAAAAGAGTGCTGCAAAAATATCCTCACCCATCCACCCACTCATACAGTCAAAAATATAGTTTGTAGCCAAGGAGAAGGGCCACCAGGAGGTGGGAACATGCGGAGGCAGGCTTAGAAGACAAAGAAACCTATGAGAAGAGAAACCTGATCAGGTTGTCAAGACTGGCTTCATCCTTGTTCTCTCTCCCTTTTCTCCGAGAGACCAGGTGGGGAAATAGCCTCCGCTTATCTCTACTGGGAGGGGAGCCCACCGACACTTCTGGACATCCTGATGCCTCTGACCCAGTGAGGATTCTGGCTCCCTGACACATGCACACCTGGGCTGCCCCACCCCTTTCTCAGTTCGTCATCTTGTTGGGGGGAGCTAAATCATGAGAGGTATCCCATGGATAGGCCTAAGGTGGGTCAATAGGGTAAATAGGAGTCAGGGAAGATTTATGGATGTGGCTTTGTGAGTGTGAGGCTTAAAGGGAACACTGCTTTGGGGAAGGGACAGCAAACAGTAGGAGATGCACTCAGAAATAAGGTTACCATATTTAGCAAATAAAGATACAAGACACTCAACTAAATTTGAGTTTCAGGTGAATTACAAATCATGTTCTAATATATATCCTATGCAATATTGGGAAAATACTTACACTAAAAATTATTCATCGTGTATTTGAAATTCAGATTTAACTGGTGTTCTGTATTTTCTCTGGCAACCCTACTCAGAAAGGGAATTAGGAGAACATCCTCCATTCTCCTGTGATTCTGTCTGATACCAGATAGGAAGCAGCATTTCTGGACAGGCCACCAATCAGCTATTCTGCAAGTGTACCCTTGGGTGGCTAAAGCCTGTGACACAATTCCTTTGGGAAGCCATGGAGTCAAAATCGCCATTGTGCAGGGCATGGTGCTGGGCGCTAGGGATCCAGAGAGGAGTAAAACAGTCCTGGATATAAGGATCCACTCACTCTAGACGACCAAGTCCAATGGGATGATAGTCACTATACAAACAGCAATGGCAATTTTCAATATGTATTGGAAGTTTATTGAGATATTGTTCCAAGCACTTTTCAGATTATTTTATTTAAATCTCATCCCATGAGGTAGACTTTATTATTAACTCCAGTTTACAAATAAGGAAACTGAACCTTATAAGCATATGATTCTTTACCCAAAGTGGGAAACATTGTAAAGTGAAAGGGGTTACTATCTGTAATTACACAGAACGACAGGCAGAACCTGGCACCCAGCCGGCACACTAGGATTATGGCATCGACCTCTAGGAGATGTGCCCACATCTCACTGGCAGAAAGTGGCAGTGGGAGGAGTTGAATCCAGGCATGATGGCTCCAGACCTCGTCCCCTTAACCAGGAACAGTAGAGGAGGAGATTCATTTAGATGAATTCCCTCTTACAGACTCTAAGTTCCCTGAAGATGGGGCCTATTGTTTTGCTTTCCGTGGCATCTTTGACGACTAGCATGCAGCACCCAAAACATAGAGTGGCTGCCAAAACATACCTGATGGACAGATGAGTCTGGGAAGCCTTCATGGTGGGGGTGGGACATGAGCACAGCCTGAACAATGTAGAAGACTAGGGCAGGGACCTTTTTCTCTTCCCTTGATCTGTCCCTCTTCCCAGATGCTTGAGAGAAGGTAAGTGAGAGAGGACTACTAAGTGAGCTAAGCAAGTGACTCCAAACCAAGATGTCGCGACATAACACCGTGAAGTCTGCTCTCAAGACTGAGTCATGAAGGGCTCTGTCAGCCCTTGCCCACCTCCTTTATGTGGACACCCGGGCGTCCACTGCCTGTCCTCTCCAATCCCTCTCAGATCCCCTGGATTGAGAATCCGTCACATGGCCTGGATCCTGAGCAGTCGACTGCCGTCCACTGGGTCCTCCACAGGGTCCTCCACAGGGTACCAGAGCTGCTCTATCCTCCATATAGAGCTGATCCTCCTTGTAGGTTCCCCAGCCTCCTCAACCAGCTCAGGCCTGCTTTGCTCTGTGTCCCCAGGCCACACCTGCCACACTGCTGGGAGAGCGCCCTGAAAGGCTGCTATTCCGTCTCTTTCTCTTCAGGGAATTTAAGCCACTGCAAGGCCACACCCTCTTTAAACGGGAATCATGGAGTCTTTAAGACACTAAACAAACCCCTCCTCCTTGCTCAGGGTCAGCTACTCACTTTTTAAGAAGAGAAAGCACATTTTCAGAAGGGGAGAGACAAGCCTCTGGCAGCTGCCTCCTTTTCCTCTCTCTCCAGAAAGCTATCATTAAACCCAGCTGACTCCTGCCTGACAGATGGAGAACCAACAAGAAAGAACTCTTCCTGACGTTTTTGTTCTACCCACAATTTAACTGCATGTAATTGAACTCACTAGACTATAAGCTGAGGTCACGGGCAGCGTCTTATAAGATACTTCTTTGAATCCCCAAAATCTGGCACAGTGTTTTACACGTGAAGATCCAATAAACATACTTAATTTGGTTTGACTGCTAAGGGTGCGCCTCAGCTTAAATACCCTAAATTACTTCTGACACCAAAGTGTTTGTCTGGACCAGAGAGAGGCCTTCCAGGCACTTAAACCCTAATCCTCAAAACTGGAAAGAAAGGAAACCCTAATGACTTTTCAACACTCCTGTACCCTTTTCTCAGTCTCCCTCTAACGCTAGGGCTTTACCATTGTCCAGCTGAGTGACCTTGGATAAGTCCCCAAACTTCCTGGAGCCTCAGTTTCCTGACACTGAATCAAGCAGGTTCAACCAGGTGATTTTATGGTCCCTTCCAACTCTGCCAGTCCAAAATCCCAGGATTCTGGTTGACCAACCAGTGGAAAGCGGGAATGGAGTATGGAGCAGGTGCTTGCAGGTGGGGATGGGATGGCCGAGAGGGAGAAAATAAATACGGAGCTGGGAGGAAAAAAAGCCCTGGAAACAAATGTGTACTTTGCATCTAATCTGGTCCTTGCTAGGACAATGTCATCTTGCCACGTCCTGCGTAAGCTCCACTGATGCTCACGCACCTGGCCCCGCCTTTCTTTTCGTCATCCATCCTTGTGTGCACATTGCTTTGTTCTGCGTGCTGCTTGAGGACTAGACTATGAGCTTAGATCATGGGCGGTGTCTTATAAATTGAGTAAGATGGACATAGCTCCTCATGGAGTTTACGGAATAGAAAAAATGCAGATGTTTAAAAACACAGAAACAAAACCTACTCAGTCAAGTATGAATTTTGTACAGGTTGCTCTAAGACTATATAACAAGTACTCAGTCCTTTTGGGGATCAGGGATGGCTTCCCCGAAGAGGTGACCTGGTGGTGAGTCACCCTGTGCCTAGATTCTCTCCCAGAAGGTTTCTCTGCTTCTAGGTTCTCCTCACTGTAATTAGTACTGACAGATCTTTTAAAACACCAATTTCTTGCCATGGTTTTCTTCATGGAAGCTTTACAGTGGCCTCCTTGTGTGCAAGCTTGGGTAGAGACTCAGTCCCCATTTGGAGCCTCTTTAGGCTGTTACTCCCAGCACAGGCTGTTGCCCTCTGGTGCCAGAGAACCCAGGGTGGAATCCCTGACCCCTTCCCTGACCCCTTCTGGGTACCCAAGAAAAGGGATCAGAACCTGAGCCTTACCATTTAAAAACTGCCCATTCTTGGGCTACCGTTGGATCAGATCTGACCACTGACATTTTCTATAGCAAAAAACAAGCAGCAGAAAATTCCAGTTTTGAAGCTGTTAAGGAAAAGGTGAGGAGAACAAACGTTCAGAAAAAAAAATTTGTTTTTTGGCCGCGTTGCGTGGCTTATGGGATCTTAGTTCCACCAGGGACCGAACCCAGGCCCACGGCAGTGAAAGTGCCGAGTCTTAACCACTGCACTGCCAGGGAATTCCCCAAAAGTTAGGAATTAAAAGCATAGAAAGCTGTTTGATAGCTTCTCTAACTCTAGAAGTAAGTGTCTGCATGGTAAAGTAGCATTTTCTTTATTAATTGTCTGTTCTTTAGGTATTATTTATGACTGCTCCTCTTCTGAGAAAGTGCCCAGAACTTTGACAGTAATCCTTCGTGCCATCTTTATCGTTTAGCCTTAGTCCTAGACAGATCTGGTGAGGCTCTTGTCTAAAAACAGAGCTGAAAGGAGGAGTTTCAGAGTGGTAAGGGAAGGAGTGATCAGGCTCGGGGAATTATAGTATCTGGCTTCTGAATGAAGCTAGTTCTGCACAGGAGGCGTTCAGAGAATACTAAGTAATTCATGAGCTGCAAAACCTCAGGATAAAAGCTTGAATATCATCATCCCTCGCTGTTTTAACAAACCGCAGATCGCCATTAATTTTGCCTGATTTTACATAAAGAATAATGCACTCCCTGCAAAGGAAAAGGTGCAGTCTCGGGAGGAGCATATCTTTTTGTTGTGATGTGTCAGAGATTCAGAGAGAAAGGTGGGGAAGGGAGGAGTGTTAGTCTCCAAAATACTCTACATCATATCCCTCAACGATGTTCCCTGAGGCCAAAAGACAGAAACTCAAAGAAATCAGACTATCTTGATTTGCATCATAAACTAGTGTCCAGAATTCTAGACCATACAGCAGAGCTTTGTGTCCTGTTTTTTGGCGATTTACTCTATTTGAGTTTACAGGAAAGGCTCTAGAGTAGTGTTCTGAAGGACCGTGGAGCATCTGCATGGGGGGCGCATCTCAGTCAGAAGAAGGAGGACGCAAGGGCATGAAGCATGGGCTTCAGGGACCCATGGGGGCTTTGCTGTGACTAGAGAGGGTAGTGTGGGTGAAGGGATCACAAAGAACTGAGCGCGCCCCGATGTGGCTCTTGATCTTCGCTAGGGACGAACGCAATCAGATCAGTGTTTTTTTTTAAATTAATTAATTTACTTATTTTTGGCTGTGTTGGGTCTTCGTTGCTGCGTGCAGGCTTTCTCTAGTTGCAGCGAGCGGGGGCTACTCTTCGTTGAGGTGCGCAGGCTTCTCATTGCGGTGGCTTCTCTTGTTACGGAGCACGGGCTCTAGGCACGCGGGCTTCAGTAGTTGTGGCTCGCGGGCTCTAGAGCGCAGGCTCAGTAGTTGCGGTGCACGGGCTTAGTTGGTCCGCGGAATGAGGGATCTTCCCGGACCAGGGCTCGAACCCGTGTCCCCTGCATTGGCAGGCGGATTCTTAACCACTGTGCCACCAGGGAAGCCCTTAACAAACTTTTTAAGAGGATCTCTTTCAGAGTTTCTCCGAGAGTAGTCCCGAGAATTTGCAGGGGAATCTCTGGGAAGCTGCACTTTTCTTAAGCTGCTGAGAGCCTCTTTTGCACACCAATGTATGAGAACCTCCAGGAGGCTGGTTTCTAGGCAGGATTCCCTGCCTCCGTTTCAACCATTGGGAATGGTTGGCCCTGGGTCCAGGGTAAATTCTGTGTATGTTGATGAATAGTCATAAACCATGAACACTAAAGAGGTTTCAAGTTCTACTAGAAGAGGGTGAGATTTGGTGATTTTTTTTTTTCTTTTGCTCATCTGTATTTACATTTTTTTCTACTTGCAGTACTTGTAGACTAAGAAAAAAGAAAACGCTAAATAAGATAAATTTAATGAGCGTCCAGTATTTGCAAGCACGGAACAAGCTCATGGAAGAAGTGAGTTGCCCCAAAAGGGTTACACAGCCAGGGAAGTGCCGTTGTTTTCAGCAGGAAAGCGGGGCCTTGTAACAACAGGAAGCTCTGGGAGGCCGTAGTACCCAGGCTTCCAAGCAGAGCGGTTCTCGAAACAATGGCTGCCTGTGGCTCGGGAATATTGGGCAGGAAATGAAAGGACGCTGGGAGGGGGTGTGCCAGAGGAGCTGATAAGCGCTCCCTGTCTGTTCTTCACTTAGGCCTAGCAGGCCAATGAGGAAGTTGTTTTTCTAAACGCTCCCCATCTTTCATTACCAAAGATGATTTTAGGAAAACACAGAAATGAAAAGAACCCATGGTGCCACAGGTCTGGAAACCATTAGGAAGCTAAGCCTCCCAGGAAACCAGAAGGTACAATAAGCAAGGGAAGGTATTTCCTGCTCTCAGGGCACGGTCCCTTCAGTCGCGGGGGGTGGGGGGGGGGGGAGGTGGGTACCTTCAGATGAACTCAGCACCATTTAAAGCCAAGTCCCTGGAGGACTCCAGCCTCCATAATAATCAGAATAGCACTGGGGTTAATAGGAGTCCAGCCATACCAAAGGAGATACGTGTAAACCTCCTGAGATTGAAGTTTGTATTTGTTTAACACAAATTTCTGTTCTTATGGGTGGGACAAGTTGGGGAGTCAATTAACAATACAAAACCAAAACTAACGAAAAAGAATGCCAATGCTTTGCCCTAGAAGACCTAGATAAAAACCAGAACCAGTAGGAGTGAAGACCTGAACATTGCAGGTAGAAGTCAGATCCGCCTTCTTCATTTCTAGCCCAGCTTCTCCCCAGCTTCATCCAGGAAGTTCACAGGTCATGGGATGTTAGACCTGGAAGGAACATTAGCAGTCGTCTAGATCCAGAACTTGAACCTAGTGCAGATGAAAATCTGAGGCTGGGAGTAGCTATTTTTTTGGTCAAGGATATACAGCTGGTTCATGTTGCTTTCACTGATAGGTACCCAGCACCTAGTACCTGTGAGTCACCTACGGGCAACTCAGAGAGGAACACAGTTACTCTCCTCAAATGTCTGAAATCTAGTACCTGGAGGTCAGGACTAGAACCCAGGTTTCTTAACTCCCTGTTGTTAAGTCCTTCTCTGTCATCAAGTTGCTCTTAGACATGAAATCAGCTCAGCTTTCTGTGGCTTTCTGGTCTTCCCCATCCATGCCTGGTCTGTGCCTGGGTTTTCCTGGCGTGGAGGTTAGGCTTATACAACATACTGGAAAGTGCATGAACTTGGAATTCAGACAGACTCATAATTGCACCCCAGCTTTGCCACTAGCTGTTTGACCTTGGGCAAGCCATCCAACCACACCAAACCTTAGCTTTCCATCTATAAAATAGGAATAGTAATGTCTACACCTCAGAGTTGTGAGAATTAAATGAAATAATGATTGTTAAGCATGGGACCCCACATAGCATTTGGTTAGTGCATCCCATGACCACCTACTAAGGCATGCAAAAAAAGAAAAAAAAATGGCCTGGACACACTCAGACGAGAAAAAAACTTACATTGTCCTCATTCTTCAGATGATTGGTGTTAGTCACCCATACAGTTCAAGAAGCTGGTTTATTTTCCCTGTTGTGTCTCATTAACCTGCTCAGCTCCATCCCTTCTCCTTCTGGGACTCTCTCTGGAGGCAGACGTGGCCATCCTCTTTATCCATCACTGCAGAAGAGCCTCCATCCGTGGCATCTCAAGGAGCAGGTGGCAAGAAAGAGAGGGTCTCTTAGTCCGGGAAATAAAATCTTGATTGGGTGATCCAAGCTGACTGTGGTCTTAACGCAGTTCTACTGAGGAGTTAAAAGACTTGTTGGCAATGATAAGGGAATTGATGCTTACAGCTGGGCCTGGGAGTGTGCTGGGGCATGGCTGAAAGAGCTTTCTGGCATCCGCAAGCAGCCTTATGGAGTGACTGATGTCTGCCCGACAACTCCCCTGAGAGCAAAGTCAGACAGTAGGAAGCACGAGCCAAAAAAGTTTTCATAAATTATACAAAGCCTAGCAGCCTCCATGTTCAGCAAGGGACAAAAGGGACATTCTCAGCAAAGGGACATTTTCTGCACTGTTCCTGTGTACCAACCAGGTGAACAGGGCCAGCTCTAAGCCCAAGGCCGTGTGAGGGCTTCTCCAGGTTTGTTCTCTGTGTAACCTCATCACACCCCACCCGGTTTCCCCAGTCAGCTCTGCCCTCCCTCATGGTCACAACCCTCCCCTCCCCCAAACCCAAAACACCCCAGAGGCTCCTTTCACAGTCCCTCCTAGGCTGTTTCCATTTGCTCATTAACTGATGATGTGTGGTCCCAGATATTTCACTGCCCTCAACCAGCCTTTTATCTTTGAGTCACAAAGGCACTTACCTTTCTTAAAGAAATTTTCGGGAGCAACTAGAAAAGAGTGAGGCTTCTCACCTCCCCTTTCATCCTCGGCAAAGCGTACGAGGTCCTCTGCACTGACCCTAAAGGGACACCTTACTTTCCCTTGTTGGATCGGTATGTTTGTGGCAAGTCTTTTCCTTCATATTATCCCCTCCTCCACCCACCTTTCTCAAAAGCCTGTTTCCTTGAGGGGAAGAATTCCAGGATTACCCCTACTGAGGCAGCTACATGGATTGGACATTATTCTAAGGGCAATGGGAAGCCAGTGAATGTTTTGGAATAGGGGAGGTTTTCCATAGTGTTTTAGAAAGATTTGTTTGGTAGTGGAGCTCAAGATAGAATGCAGTCTTCCTAGGCTGTCAAAACTCCTTCAATTTACCTGAATTTACCTTCTCTTCCACCAGACTGGTCTAGTCAGCATTCCTGGAATTCACCACATTATTTCTTGTTTTCCCACCTTGTTTATACCATTCCCTGCTCTAGCTGCATCAGAAAGTGAGTGATGTTTACAAAGTGCTTATTATATGCCGGAAGCTTATTTAAGCTTTCTACATGTATCACAGTATATAATTGCATCACATTGTATCTTATCACATCACAGCATCTCAAATCACCCCCTAGGAACCAGTGTCTGAGTTCTTATTGCATAGCCTTGTACGTCCTCCTTTATCCACTGATCAATCTCACAGCATCGCGGCCCCGGGGTGAGGGTCCTGCCTCAGCCCTCTCTAACAAGGTCCCTCTCATACCGTCAGCTCTCTATAATGTACACAATTTCCCGTTCTTGTTCAACACCTAAAAGCCCTGCCTGACTTCCCCCACCATTGTGTAATCTTTTAGAAGAACTTCTGTCACGTTTTTGTGCCTCTCAAGGGCCCTTAACATATTTTGCGTGTTCGTTTCATACCGGCGAAGTTACTTAATACCTGTGAGCTTCAATTTCCTCATTTACAAAGCAAAGATAAATACCTTCCTCAGAAAGTGGTTGTGAGGACTGCACTGGGTACAAATCACGCATGAAAGTGTAGCGCTCAGGGGTCGGCACGTAGTAGGTACACAGTAATGGTCCGTTCCCTCTTGGCTTCTTGAGGGCAAAGATCTTATTCGCCTTTTTGTCCCTTGGGTTGGATAGCCCTGCGGTACATCTGCTTTGGTAGAAGGAGAATCGTTGTCATTGGGAGGAGTGGGTGTACGGATGACAGAGACCTGAGAGCTCAGCTGGGATGAGTCAGGGTGTGGAGCAGAGGGAGGGCCTGGACACTTCTGTGGGAAAGAGCTGACTTGATTTGGCATCTGAAACCCTGGAAGTGAGGAGGGGAGGGGACTCCAGGATACAGTCTTCCATCAGGAGCCTCACCCAGCAGTGGAGCAGAGCTGGTCCTTGGTCACACCACGCCAGCAGGTTAGGCAAATACTTCTATTTAACAAGGAGTAATTACCTCACAGGGTCATTGGAAAGGACTTCAACACACATAGAAATTGCCTCCCTAACTTTAGAAAGCCCTGGGGCTTCTTTAACGAAACTTGTTTTTTTTAAAACCTATTTTTTTCTTTAAAAAAATTATTTCTACCTCACCCTCATCATAGAAAATTCAGAAAAGCAAAATGAAGAATATAGAAAAGCAAAAACATACTATTAGCCTTTCAGTGTGTGTGTCTTTTATCATTTGAGAGATGGTGAAGGGTTGTGTAAACGGGACAGTCACTCTTTGCTCTTTATATTTGTGTATCTTTTTCATTTTTTATTCTTCTCTTCCCCAGTGTTATTGCGATATAATTGATATACTCAACTGTATAAGTTTAAGGTGTACAGCATAATGGTTTGACTTACATAAATCTATTGTGAAATGATTACCGCAGTAAGTTTAGTTAGCACCCATCATCTCATATACATACAATAAAAAGAGAAAGAAGGGCTTCCCTGGTGGCGCAGTGGTTGAGAATCTGCCTGCCAATGCAGGGGACATGGGTTCGAGCCCTGCTCTGGGAAGATCCCACATGCCGCGGAGCAACTAGGCCCGTGAGCCACAATTACTGAGCCTGCGCGTCTGGAGCCTGTGCTCCGCAACAAGAGAGGCCGCGATAGTGAGAGGCCCGCGCACCGCGATGAAGAGTGGCCCCCGCTCGCCACAACTGGAGAAAGCCCTCGCACAGAAACGAAGACCCAACACAGCCAAAAATAAATAAATAAAGAAATTTATTTAAAAAAAAAAAAAAAGAGAAAGAAAAGAAAGAAAAAAATGTTTCCTTGTGATGAGAACACTTAGGATTTACTCTCTTACCAATTTTCGTATATAATGTACGGCAATGTTAACTATAATCATCATGCTGTACATTGCAGCTCTAGTACTCATTTATCTTGTAACTGGAAGTTGGTACCTTTTGACCACCTTCATCCAATTCCTGCTCCCCACCTCCCCCACCCCCTCCTCTGGTAACCACAAATCTGATCTCTTTTTCTATGAGCTTCATGTTTTTTTTAGATTCCGCATATAAGTGAGATCATACAGTATTTGTCTTTCTCTGCCTTATTTCACTTAGCACAATACCCTTAAGGTCCATCCATGTTGTCACAAATGGCAAGATTTCCTTATTTTTATGGCTGAATATTATTCTGTCGTATATATATGCCACAACTTCTTTCTTTTTTAAGATTTATTTATTTATTTGGCTGCACTGGGTCTTTGTTGCTGTGCGTGGGCTTTCTCTAGCTGTGGTGAGCAGGGGCTACTCTTTGCTGTGGTGCGCGGGCTTCTCACTGCGGTGACTTCTCTTGTTGTGGAGCATGGGCTCCAGGCGCGCGGGCTCAGTAGTTGTGGCTGGCGGGCTCTAGAGCGCAGGCTCAGCAGTTGTGGTGCACAGGCTTATGGTCCCTCCAAGGCATGTGGGATCTGCCCAGACCAGGGATCGAGCCCGTGTCCCCTGCATTGGCAGGCGGGCTCCCAACCACTGCGCCACCAGGAAGGTCCCTGCCACAGCTTCTTTATCCACTCATCTTTTGATGGACACATGTTTCCATGTCTTGACTATTGTAAATAACGCTGCTATGAACAGGGAGGTGCAGATATCTTTTCAAGTTAGTGGTTTTGTTTCCTTTGGATATGTTCCCAGAAGTGTGATTGCTGGATCATATAGCAGTTTTACTTTTTAATTTTTTTGAGGATCCATACTGTTTTCCATAGTGGCTGTACCAGGTTATAATCTCACTAACGGTGCGCAAGGGTTCCCTTTTCTCCATATCCTTGCCAGGATTTCTCTCTTGTCTTTTTGATGATGGTCATTCTAACTTGAGGTGATATCTCATTGTGGTTTTGATTTGCATTTTCCTAATGACTAGTGATGTTGAGCATCTTTTCATGTATCTATTGGCTTTTTGTATATCTTCTTTGGAGAAGTGTCTATCTTTTGCCCATTTTTTATTTGGATTATTTGGTGTTTTGCTATCGAGTTGTTTGACTTCTTTATATCTTTTGGATATTAACCCCTTATCAGATACATGATTTGCAAATATTTTTCCTATTCCATAGGTTGTCTTTTCGTGTTGTTGATTGTTTCTTTTGCTGTGCAGAAGCTTTTTAGTTTGATGTAGTCCTGCCTGTTTATTTTTGATTTTGTTGCTTGTGCTTTAGGTGTTATAGCCAAAACAATCCTTGCCAGGACCCATGTCAAGGAGCTTTTTTCCTATGTCTTCTTCTAGGAATTCCATGGTTTCATGTCTTACATATATAAGTCTTTAATCCATTTCAAGTTAATGTTTGTGAGTGGTATAAGATACAGGTCTAGTTTCATTCTTTTACATGTGAATATCCAGTTTTCCCAGCACCAATTTTCCCAGACTGTCTTTTCTCCATTGAGTATTCTTGGCTTCCTTGTGAAATACAATTGACCATATATTCTTGGGTTTATATCTGGGCTCTCGGTTTTTCCCCACTGATCTTCTTTTCTGTTTTTATGCTAGTACCATACTGTTTTGTTTACTATGGCTTTATAGTATGGCTTGAAGTCAGGAAGTGTTTTTCATTTTTTTATCAGTATATATTGCTTCTGTAACTTTTTCAAAAGGAACTTAAAAATAGATGTTAACCAGTAGGTGTTGAACACCTAAAAGACATCACCACAATAAGGTAGGGACTGCAGTGGTAGAGTTTCAGGCATATGGGTAGTCAAGGGCAAGGAACCAAACAGCTCTCCTTAAATGGTGCTTCCATACCTGGCCACTAACTCATGGGATTTGCCCTCTTGATGGGGAGGGTTTGAGTGAGGTAGGTGTAGCTTGGGGCTTTTTCTAAACTTCCTCCTCAGTGTGGTACCATGAAAAAAGCATGAGCTTTGGAGTCAGACAAACCTAGGTTTGGATCCCAACTCTGACACTTACTAGCTGTGTGATGTTGGGCAACTTGCCTAACCTCTCTGAGAATCAGCTTTCACATTTTCAAAATGGAGAATTTTACATCTTTTGTGGATTGGCTATGATTATAGAATGGAGAATGCTGTTAAAAGAGAGAGGGGGGGGGGGGAAAAAAAGCACCTCATGTAGTGCCTGGCACATAAAAAGTGTTTTCTTCTTTGAAGGACCCAGATATCAATGGAGGACTGAAAACCCATCTGGAGAGTAATGACCAATCCCTTGTTTAGCAAAACATTTCAAGTGCTTGTGTTTTCAAGGCTATTCTAGATGAATGAGACAGAACTATCCTCATTGTCCCTAAAGAGCTCACAACTTAGTGATGGAGATGACATAGGTTCAGGCAACACCTAGCACTTAGTGCTGGATAAGAGCCGGTTTGCAATAAGTATTTGCTGAATTGGATTTTTTAATGAAAAGTTTTGGGGAAAGGTAATATATTCTTATAGTTCAAAACTCAAAAGTATAGAAGAGTATACAATGAGGAGTCTCCCTCTTACTCATAGCCCTGGCCTCAGCTTCCCAGTTTCTTTTCCCATAGGCAACTAAAGTTATCACTTTATTATGCATCCTTCCATAGATACTTAATGCATATACAAAGGAATTGTATAGCTGTTCTGTTATTCTCTCTTTTTTAAAAAAACAAATGCTCGTATACCGTTACACTCGTCTGTGCCTCATTCTTTCTGCTTAACAATATATCTTGGAGACTGCTGTATATCAGTACATGAAAGTTTCCTCATTCTTTTTGATGACTATGTAGTATTCCATTATATGGATATTCCATTATTTATATAAATAGCTTCCTATTGATGAACAACCTCATACTATTACAAAAATTGCTGCAATGAATAACCTTGTAGATATAGAAATGTTCTAGAATTGGAATACTGAAAATGTTCTGAAATGTGATTGTTGCTTAACTGTCAATATAGTGTAAACCCCTTAATTATGTGCTTTAAAAGGGTGAATTTTATGACATTTGATTTATATCTCAATTTTTTTAAAGTTTAGAGAAACAAAAAAAGAAACCTTACCCCAAGGAGGACAGGCTAAATCCTGACATATTTAAAAAACAATTTTCCTTGGAAAATTGGGAAGCAGTTAATTTGCTTTTTGTAAAGAACAGAGAACATTATACTTTAAAAAATAAACACCACGACTTTTCAGACTTTTCTATAATTCTATGTTAGGCCAGGAGGAAGAGAGAAGAGGTTAAAACAGGGAGGAGAAAGAAGAATCAAAGAGGGAGGGTTGCTGGAGGACAGCGACCCCTCAGGCAAGCCAAGGCCCACAGAGGCTGGGAGGAGCGTGCCACAGGAGACATGGAGGCGCGGGACACATGGAGGCGCGGGACACATGGAGGCGCAGGAGACATGGAGGCGCAGGAGACATGGAGGCGCAGGAGACATGGAGGTGCAGGAGAGATGGAGGCTCAGGAGACATGGAGGCGCAGGAGAGATGGAGGCGCAGGAGACATGGAGGCGCAGGAGAGATGGAGGCGCAGGAGACATGGAGTTGCAGGATCGAGGAAGGAGGGGACAGAAATACAGAGCAGGAGCTGGCAGAGGGAGAAGGTACAGGAGCCACTGTGATGACAGATTCCTGAGGAATGGAAAGCTGGGAAGTTCTCTGCTGACAACCAGAAATAATAGAAAAGTGATTGAAATCTTTACTTCATCTCTTTAAAAATGCTGTAGTAGAGCAGGCTTATTCACAGCACAGCAGAGCTGCCTGAAGCCCTCACTCTCTCCCCTGTGCACAGCAGGAGATTCTCAAAGATTTCTTCCTTGTTCAGCGGCTTGTCTCTCTCTGACTCTCCCCCTGCAAGTATCAGTTCTTCATCCACCAGTGATCCTTGGTCCTTTCTATCACCTCAGTCAAGGTGATGAATATATCCATCATGCCCAAAAGTTTCCTCGGCCCCTCCGCAGCTCCTGCCTCCTGCCTCTTCCCTGCTTTCTCCCACTATAAATTAGTTTGCATTTTCTTGAGTTCTATGTGGATGGAATCATATAGCATGTACTCTTCTATAGAATGGCTTCTATCACCCATATGCTATATCATCCCTTGTTATTGCTGAGTAGTAGTCCATTGTATATATGTACCACTAGACTTTACCCTGATGGTTAGGGATGCAGGACCCAGAGAGGGAATGAAATATGACCAGTACAGGACCTTAACAAAAATCCAGAATGGGGTGGGAGGAGTGCCATATTTCCCTAAAACACAAATGCAATTTGCACTGTGAAAGAATGAGGCTGCCATGATCACATAACTGATCAAATAAAACTGTGTTTGTTCCAGTCTCCATCTCCAGATCTGATCAGATTCCAGCCATACAGGGAAGTGGGGCAGCTTAGCAGGCATTGCCTCTGGGGGGATTCAGAGAAATGATTTGATTGCTGGCCTTTTCTGCCCTAAACCCTTGAAAAAGTTTGGAATTGAGGAAAGAAGTACCACCACGTTATTTATGGTATAAAATGACTTTTAGTTGTACCAAGTTGGACCAAATGAAACAAAGGACTTTAAAACGTTTTGTAAATTGTAAAGCATAAATCAAAGGCAAAGCCTTCTTTTCTGTCAGAAACCACCTCAGGATTTATCTTGTGTTCCGATTAAAAGTTAAAGTTAAAGATCGCTGCTCCAGGAAAAACCAAAACCAAACCAAACAATAAAGGGACTTAGAGAACCATCAGTGCGAAAATTCAAAGAAGTCATAATGTTATATCATAATCAGCAACTGTGTGTACCTCTGTAGGAGGAGACTTAATGTTCTTTGGGTCCATGATAAATCCCACAGAACTAGTTCTATGGCTCAAACCTTCTATAGCAACCTAAACAGGCAATGGAGGCTTTCTTTCCATCTATACCTACTCAGCCATTTTGTATCAAGCTTCTATCCTGTCCAGAATCCTAGGGTGTCCCCAATTTGGTTGGGCCCCAGGAACAACAGTCTAAAGAATTCTGAGACTTTGAGACAATACTCTTGGCAGCCCCTGCAACACCACCAGCCAGTATTACCTTTAGAGCCTTGCTCCCCGAAGTATGGGCTGCAGATTGGCTGTATCTGAATTACCTGGTAATTTGCTAGCAATGCAAATTCTTGACTCCCCCCCTCCACCCTCCCATTGGAATGTGCATGTTAACAAGATCCCGGAGGTTTGTATCCACATTAAAATATGAGAAGCTCTGGTCTAGACAGTCGTTCTTCAACTTCAGCATGCATCAGAATCACCTGGGAAGCAGCTGCTGGACCTCATCTAGGGACCACAGTCTGAGAACCACTGCTCTGGCTCTAGAGCTGGATGATTACAGAGATCAAGTGGATCCTTTCTCATTTACTGAGTATGATGGAGAATTCCTACGTCTTCCAACTCAGCCCAAGACAAGAATCCAAGAAAGCTAACACGCCTCAGGGACCAGGACCATGGCCTTTTCCCTTGGGTTGTTTTAATATTGCCTCCTGTTTAAACAGAGCTGTGGACTAGAGGTTCTGGGGCCTCTGTACCAAATTTATGGCAGAGGCTCCATCCGGGAATGTGTTTTCCTCACCTTTAAAACAAACGGAGCCTGAGTTTATACAACTGAGAGCCATGGTACTGGGAGGTGGGTCTTTGAGAATGGGATAGGACAGATTATGACCCTGCACTGCCCGTCTGTGGAGTGTTCCTTATAGAAGCCCTTTGAGGCTGAGGCTTTTGTCTTTGAGTCCTCTTCGGGAATGCTCCGAGCTCTCAAGGCCACCTGTGCCGTGCAACAGCCATATACCTTGGTACAGACTCACATTGTGAAACACATCAAGGTCAAGCACAGTTCCAAGACTGCTAACGAAATCTGTACACTGTTGGGTCAGGACTGCTGCCTTTGTATTATGAAGGTACACCTCAGTGCATAGAAAAGTGACCTCAACCAGAGAGGGACACAAAAGCCATTCTGAATAGGGAGGTGAGTGTTGACTTGTAAGAGGTTGGTCAGCTCTACCCCAACTGCCCATCAGATGGGAGGCAGCAAACTGTTTTCACCAAGACTGAATCTCACAAATGATAAATTTACATCATATAGAAGCTTCAGATAGAAATAACTGTCACTGTAGAATGCTGCTTATATGCCAGGGTCTGTGCTAAGTATTTACAAGTATTACTTCAATCCTAGCTATGAGGTTAATATCACTGTTATCCTCATTTTACAGATGTAGAAACTAAGAAATGGAATTATTGCATATTTTGCCCAAGATTACAAAGGCAGTTTGGCATTCAAACCTGTGCTCTTGACCATGACCTTGTGTGGCAGGTTACAGAACAACATCTTGTTGTGGTTGGGAAAGAGTCGACCTACTGTGCACAATAGGGATTTTTTTTTTTTTTAACAATACAGCTTTTTTAAGCATGGGAACTCTGTTTGCTTATTTATTTATTTATAAAATTTATTTAGAGGCATGAGGCATAAATAGGGTTCTCACCAAGAACCCTATTTCATAAAATAGATCAAAGTATAGCTCTTCTAATTGAAGCCAGGCAGGGGCTCTGGACCCCTGCCCACACTCACAGCCCCTCCTCCACCACACCCACTCCTACCCTGTACTCACTCGAAGGGAATAGTTCCACCTCTGTGGTCTCTGGCCTCGATATTTCCAATCCCAAGTTCACTTCCTGCCCTCTTTCCACCTTGGGTAACTAAGAAGCTTCCCACTAGTTGGTCATGAATGACAGGGGCAAAACATGGATGTGTCCTGGAGAAGAAAGGCTCTGGGGATGCACAGCCTTTGCGAGGTGGGTGGAATACTTTAAATATGATGAATTTTACTCAGCACCTAAAATGATAGTTAGTGGTTGAAGGAAATGATGGGGGAGTTGTTTAGAAAGTATGGTAATAGAGAATCCAGGAAGAATGTTGAGCCTGAACACCTAGTATCGACCCATGTAAAGGTCCAGTCCAGCTTAGTATTGTGTGTGGGTATGATCATGTGCATTAAGCATTAATGGATTGGCTTTAGTCTCATCCAAGGCATTAATGGACTGAGTATATTTTGGGGGAGTGAGCACAGTGCCAGCCCAAGCCCTGGTTCATGGAGTTCCCATACCACCTCTGTGCCTGAGGACTTCAGCACCCAAGGCTTTGGTAGTTCCAGACCATCTACAACACTCTCACAGAGGGACCTCCGGTGGATCTGCCCAAGGACCAAAGTGGCAAGTGACTTGCCACTCTCTCCATGCCATCCAGAAGGCCTGTAGCTGCCATTCTGGGTCACTGAGCTGGCTGGGCTGATCAGGTTCAGCCCTGAGGAGAGAACAGCATAGCCAGACCCTTCTACCCAGGCACTGGACTTCCGGAGTGGCAGGAATTTGAGAGGCCATGTTGGTCCCTTATATGAGGTCCATTCTATCAGTGACTGGTTTGACCCATGTGGTGGTGGTGCCGGCGGGGTGTGGGGGGAGGTTCTCACCTTTAAAAAAAAACACTTACACCTTTAAATCACCTTTAACATTTTGGTAGATATTCTTCCAATCTTTTTTCCCTTTGCAGCTTTTTAAACATAGCTGAATTCACAGGGTATATTTGATTTTGTGCCTTGTTCTTCTTTTACCTACCTACATCATAAGCATTTTTCCATGTGTTAATTATTTTTCATAAGCAACAAGTACTCTTGAGTGAGGTAAATAAATTTACCTGCCCCTTGGTTTCTTCAAGTGTAGACTAGGCAAGAGTTGTCTAATTTTATCACGTAACAGTCACCTAGAAGGCTTTTTAAGACAGATTGCTGGGCGCCACCTCCAGAATTTCTGATTCAGTGGGTGTGAGTGGGGCCTGGGAATTTGCATTCCCAACAAGTTCCCAGGAGATGCTGGTGCTACTGGTCAGGGGACCACACTGGGAGAACCAGTGACATGAGGAGATTGTGTTGTGGGATTTCCAAGGTCACTGCTGGTTTCAAAAATCTAAGCGTTTGCATATTTTACAGATTCTTAAAAAAAAAAAAGACCTAACTCTTAAAACACATGGGTTTTCCAAACTTTAACAAAACCCTATGATTTTTTTTTAAATATCAAAGAACATCATCTACCATTTACAAGTAATTGTTTCCACTTGTAGCTCATATGCATTCCATACTTACTTCTCTTTGAAGTTACCTGGATTTTTAAAAGGCTATCTTTAAAAGACAGTCAGACTTATCCCTAATACTTGATTTTTTCTTTTCCTTTGCATAGTTCCATATGTATTGAAGAGCTGTGCAGAATTTATAGAGACTCACGGCATTGTGGATGGAATTTATCGGCTTTCAGGAGTCACCTCAAACATACAACGGCTAAGGTAAGCCAAAGAACAGCCCCCCAAAGGATTCTTCCATGATCCGTCCTCTGTCCATACCTCTATCTGCAGGTGTTGGGGCTATTAAAAACTGAAGGGATTGAGGGAAGGATGGCAGGGCAGAAGATCAAGTGCTGATGTTTTCAGATGCCTAACTCTTCTTAATCTAATCAGGAAGCTCTCCAGTCTGATGTAATTCTTTCCAACAAAAACTCCTGAGGGCTTTTCATCTGTTCCTATGTCTTGCACCAGATTTATCCCTCTCAGGTGGATTCAACTGAACTCAAATGATTTAAACTGCAAGTTGGAAAAAATGATTTATTATTACTCACTTGCCTACCCACAGCTCAGATCCCCATTACATGGTATTCAGAACTTGCAGGTCATCCTGAGTTTTTCTGTTGGCACACACTCAGCATTTGATATTTCATCTGGTCGAGAAATCAGAAGTCTGCATGATTGTGCATTTCTCTAATTGATGCCTGTACTTTTAAAATTATTGATAGAGGAACTATTTCCAATTCTATGGATTTATCCTAAACAATTCTAAAATGCATCCTAGAATTTTTTGGAAGAAATTTCTATCACACTGAATTAAGAGGACAGTAATCTTCTTTATATGTATTATATCTGTAAAATAAAGGGAGCGTATATAGTGTGTATATATAAAGTATATACATTATATATAGCATATGTACTGTTCTATGACTAAAAGAATAGGTTTATGTATTTTGAATATTGTTCTTTAATACAAAAAGAACATACTTTAATATATTTATTATATATTCTTTAGTTACAAATGTAGACTTTTCAAGTAAAACATTCTTGTTACAAGATTAATATGTAAAATTTACATTGTGCAGGTAATTCATTTTTTTACCTTCTTCCTCCTATTTAGTTTTCTGCCCCTCCTCCTCAAAGCTCAATTGTCATGAAACTATACCAAAGGAATAAAATATTCTTTTTACTCCCAGAGAAGTGATAGCTGCTAAAAAAATAACTGGTTTATTGCAGCCAAAGGTTTTTTGTTAAAAAAAAAAATTTGTAAAAAAAAAATTTTTTTTAAATCTATGTGCTTACATCACTTCACTCATTTACTCATGTGACATTTTTCAGAGTTTCAACAGCAAGTATTTTTAACGGTTTACTCTTAGCTCTGAAACATACTACACAGTAGCTGGTATCGTGGAAGGACATTTGGACAATGGCCAATTCTTTTTCACTTAAGGACTGACCTTAGCCTTGACAAGGGAAATTTCTGGCTAACTAAATGAATAAGCTCTAGATTGTTTGTGTTCTGCCCTCGTAAGAAAAACACATGCCTATGAATTTGAGGCCATTGCCTGGTTCTCTTTTCAAGGCCTCACTCAGTTCCTGCCAGGTTCTGACAGCATCAGGGATTTCCCTTCCCTTTATTAAAGGGGCAGAACCCGACGACAGGAGAATGGGCAGCAAGCTGTTTCAAGATGCTGGTTCTGAGAGTCCGGTTGACTTTGCCACCACTACGTGTTTGACCAAATGAATACTCTCAAGAAAGCTAACTTCTCTTCTGCATTAAAGCTCAGCCTTATCATCTTTTAAATAGGTTTTTAACTTGTAAGTATATATTAGTTGAGGCAGTATATTCATGTAACCTTGTTAGTAGATGTTTTTTTAATTAGAAATGAGGCCTGGAATCTGATGTTTCTGATGAAACACCCCACCATAGATGGTTTAAGAAGATATTTATGAGCTCATTTGTCCTGTGGGAGTCACTATCAAGCAGCCTAGAAGTTTCCATTCAGCATCAAAGAGAGAGTTGATTGAAGTTCTCAAACCTTGAGTTTGAGTCTCCAGATAAAACAAGTTTGCTGACATGAATACGTGGACGTGAATGATAACAATCTGACTCACCCTGGTTTTGGTCTCTCCTCCAAGAAAGAGAAGTTCATTTAAAACAATATTTTGGAAAAACTGAACTCTCAACAGGGTTTTTGGAAAGTTGTTTTCATATTTCCCCACTGTCCATAATTGAGACTACAGACAGAATGCCATGGGAAATCCATTTGTGAATGGGATTATGTCTTTTCTAATTACAGCAGCTTCTGCAGGGAAGATCCAGACCTGAAGTGGAAATCTTTCCTGTAGCTTCCTTGTGCCTGAAATAGAAGGTCTTTTTGAATCAAGGTCAAAAATATGGTCAAATCAGCAGTTTAGGGTCTTTTTACCCCCCTAAGCAGCCAAGTAGCTGCTGACATGGAACACATGTTCCTGGGATTGTTATGTCTCTGTCTGTGTTGTTTCAGGCAAGAGTTTGGCTCAGATCAATGTCCAGATCTGACAAGGGAAGTGTACCTCCAGGACATCCACTGTGTGGGCTCCCTCTGCAAGCTCTACTTTAGGGAGCTGCCCAACCCCCTCCTGACTTATGAGCTCTATGAGAAATTCACGGTGAGTGTTTGGATTTCCGTTATGGTTACTGGGTGGGATGCATGGATGGGCCAAGGAAAGTTTCAGCACTAAAATTACAATAATAATACTCACCAGATGGTTGCCATTATCTTGGTGATGGAAGTAGCATGGTATAGTGAGGAAAGTAGGGTAGTGGGACTGTTTGCTAAATTTTTCCTTTCTTAAATTTTCAGAATCATGTTTGTTTGTGTGTAAGAACTGGGTTAAATCATCTCCACATTTATGTAACCAAATGCGTGTCATTATATAGGGAGGAAACTAAGAACCAGAGAATGAAGTGACTGGCCCAAGGTCACTCTGTCCCCTAGCAGGACAGGAACCTGAGGCTCCAGATGCTACCCCCATGGCTAATTCATTTCAGGCTAGTCCTTCTGTGTTTCTTTTGGGGGTTGCACAAAGAGGTAGGTGGGTAGAGAAGGGAGAGAGAACAAACAGAAGTCAACAGAGAGGTCAGAAAGCTGGGAAGACAAAAGATTCTGGGAAAAGCAGCCAAGAGGGAGTGAAGGTTAGGCCAGTGAGTTGGATTGGTGGAGGATGGATGGGCAAGAGCAGAACACCTATACAGCAGCTGTATGGTCACCAAATAGGTCCCCAAAGGAAAATGAGAAAGGAGAATAAATGCTTAGAGCATGTTTTTTTTTTTTTTAAACATCTTTATTGGAGTATAGTTGCTATACAATGGTGTGTTAGTTTCTGCTTTATAACAAAATTAATCAGTTATACATATACATATGTCCCCATGTCTCTTCCCTCTTGCGTCTCCCTCCCTCCCACCCTTAGAGCATGTCTTTAAAGACAGCATTAAAAATAGGGCTTGGACATTTGGCTGCAGGTGGGGAGGTGCACAGTAGGTGAAGAGTTGGGTTTAACCAAGGTTGAGGCTTAGCTAGAAAAAGAGGAGGAGGGATATGAGAGTGTGTGCAAGGGAGTGATTGAAATAATTGACCATAGAATTTTGTCTAGATAAGAAGGGAAATGAGGGCCTAAGGCAGGTGAGTAACAGCGAAAAAGTAGATCAATGGGTCATTCATCCCAGTGAGGTCAGCAGACTGGTGGAGTAGGGTGGTCAGAGGGGATGTTTGAAATTAAGGTTATGAGAGAGTTGCAATTATTGGTAAGGACCAGATCTAGGCTCTAACCATGGGAAGGAATCTTTCTTATGGCTCTTGTAATGAACTTATTTTGAGCATATAAATGTACTTCAATTTGAAATTATATAGGGATAAATGAATGCTTTTTAAAAATTGGGTGTGGACCATTAAAATAGATTTAGGAGTTTTCAGTGATACAGGGAAACACTCACCATGATAACTGGAAAAAGCAGGTACACAGTTGTATATTAAGACATGATTAAAAAGAAAGATGTTCACAAGATTAATAGCTATTTATTTCAATGACGGGATTATAGATAGTTTTCCCTGCTTCTTTATACTTTAACTTTCAAAATCTTTTTTTTTTATTTTTTATTATTTATATTTATTTTTTGGCTGTGTTGGGTCTTCGTTTCTGTGCGAGGGCTTTCTCTAGTTGTGGCAAGCGGGGGCCACTCTTCATCGCGGTGCGCAGGCCTCTCACTGTCGTGGCCTCTCTTGTTGCGGAGCACAAGCTCCAGACGCGCAGGCTCAGTAGTTGTGGCTCACGGGCCTAGTTGCTCCGCGGCATGTGGGATCTTCCCAGACCAGGGCTCGAACCCGTGTCCCCTGCATTGGCAGGCAGACTCTCAACCGCTGTGCCACCAGGGAAGCCCAACTTTCAAAATCTTATCCACTAAAAATACATTAATTTTTTAAAAATAAATTTATTTATTTATTTATTTATTGCTGCATTGGGTCTTTGTTGCTGCATGCGGGCTTTCCTTAGTTGTGGTGAGCACGGGCTACTCTTCGTTGCGGTGCGTGGGCTTCTCATTGCGGTGGCTTCTCTTGTTGCAGAGCACGGGCTCTAGGCATGCGGGCTTCAGTAGTTGTGGCTCACGGGCTCTAGAGCACAGGCTCAGTAGTTGAGGTGCACGGGCTTAGTTGCTCCACAGCATGTGGGATCTTCCCGGACCAGGGCTCGAACCCGTGTCCCCTGCGTTGGCAGGCAGATTCTTAACCACTGCGCCACCAGGGAAGCCCCCCATTAATTTTTTAATAAAAAAAATTAGGTCAAAACATACAAACAAACAAAAGTGGGCATAAATGTTGATCACTTGAAAAGCCAATGTAAACCAGCTGAGGGGACTCTTAAAGATCTAAGAGGACCTTGAGATCTAAGGCAGAAGGCAAATGAGCCTCCACTCTGCGTGGCTAAGTCATTAATAACGGCAGCCTTTGACCCTCCAACCACAGAGGAGTCTTTCCCGGGAACCAGGAGGAAAGGTTGTGGGTCTCGTGTGTCTGTCAGATTATCATCATCATCATGATATATAATACTCAGTAAAAATAATCATCCTCAATAAAAGACAATTTGGAAAATGGGGGAAAGTAGAAAGGAACCCTTGGTCTCTCTTCTTAAAGACCAAAGACAACTACGATTAACACAGGGTTATTTCCTTCATTCTTTTACTCTTTGCATAGTGTTTTTGTTGTGTTCTGTTTTTCTAAACCAAACTACATTCTTATTGTGAAAATTAAAGCAATCCAGAAGAATATAAAGGAGAAAGTATAAATCACCTGAAATCTCACGTCCTAGGCATATTTTCTATTAACATTTCAGGAGACATCCTTACAGATCTCTCTGTGTGTCTTTCTCTCTCTCTCTGTCTCTCCCGTTCTCTCTCCCAACTTTTGTTCCTCAGTACTACATATTGCTGTTTTGGAATGGTGCTAATTCAACAATGTGACCATCTTTCCATGGTAACAAATACAGAGAGGCACTATTTTTACAGAGTATTCTCTCATATACACAATGATTTCTTAAACCAGTTTCCTACTGATAGACATTTAGACTTTTTGTTTCTTTCTTTCTTCTTCTTTTTTTTTTTGGGCCGCACCATGCAGCATGCGGGATTTTAGTTCCCCGACCAGGGATCAAACCCATGCCCCATGCAGTGGAAGTCTTAACCACTGGACCGCCAGGGAAGTCCCAGGACTTTTTGTTTCTTAACACTTTGCTTTTTATAAACAACATTATAGTGAACATTTTTGTACATATATCTTTATACTTTTGTCTATTTATATCCTTATGAAAAAAATCACAGAAGAAGATTTACTGAGTAAAAAGTGCTTATTTAAAATTTTGTCACATGTTGCCAAATGGTTCTGTAGAGAGACAAGAATGTTCTTTTTCCTGCAGCCTTGCCAACACTGGGTATTTTCAATTTGTTAAACTGTTTGACAATCTCAGTCAACCAAAAATATATCTTACTGTTCTTTTAATTTGTGCGTTAAGACTTTCTTGTTTGTTTTCTGCATAGTTTTAGCCTTCTTATCAGTATACAGTTTCATCCTTGAATAAGACTACAGTATCATCACATTAACTAACTGAATGAGTCTAATTTAAATTTCATTCTATGATAGATGTGGGTAGATAGGAATTCTTGTCTAGAAACTTGAGAAATACAAGTTTCTTCTTAGATCTTGTTTAGAGGCTCAGAAGAAAACCCATGCTGATCTCTCCCCACTTGTGTTCCCTGACATTGCTAATCATTCTATCTCCCGCAGCGGCAAAAAATACCAAAGCAATGTTATTGTCCGCTGGTCGTCAAGTCTCAAGAAAACTTAACATTGTATTTAAACATAGTTTAGTGACAGTAAGAAATAAAACAAAAATGTTCTGTTGTGACAACTGAGCTCTACATACGTAGGACCTAGTGATGTTAACTATGTAGAAAAATTTATCATTGAGTAGATTGCTTTGATCACAGTGACGAATTATGAAAATATAAGCAAACCTTCTCCAGGGACATGGGAACAGCTCTATTACATTGTCACGCATTCTTACAATGATTTATTTAAACTCACTTGCACAGCTGAAGTAGAATAACATTTCAATGGAATATAACAGAATTAGAAAAATATTAATAGAATAATAATAATTATGATATCTGCCACTTATTGAGTGCTTACTATATGATAAGCTTATTACAAATATTATTTCATTCAATCCTCAAATAACTCTGTGAAGTAGGTTTTATTGCCTCTTTTACAGATGAGTAAACTGAGGCTCCGAGTGACTTCTGCCTGGGTTTGTACAGCTAGTAAATGGAAGTAAAGATTTAACATTCTGTCTCAGAACTACCACACTATTTTCAAAATAGATGTAACAGCTCTTAAATAGGCTCAGGTATTAAATAATTTAATATGAAATAAGGAAAACATCCCAAACTGGTGAAGGAACAATTCTATAAACAATGTTAGGAAAATTGGCTAAGTGTTGGGAAAGGGGAGAAGTCAAGTTACATTCTTACCATTTAGCGAATTTCAGGGTGGAGAAGGGCTTTCTAAGAATAAAAGCAAAGGGAAAAAAAATCACCAAAGACAAATTTAACAAACTAAACTACATATAGATTATTGTTTTCTCTATTTAAAAATACATTAACAAAATTGAAAGGCAAATGACTATGGAAAACATTTACAATAAAGATGACAGGAGATTAATATTTTTAATTATATAAAACTCCTATCAATAAAAAATAAAAAGCATATAACACCCTGCAAAACAAATGAGCAAAGAACCTCGACAGACAATTCATAGAAGAAATATAATTATTTAAAAAGTATAAATGGGGAATTCCCTGGCAGTCCAATGGTTAGGACTCTGCTCTCTCAGTGCCAAGGCCCCAGATTCAATCCCTGGTCGGGGAACTAAGATTCCACAAGCCTCGCAGCCAGTAAATTAATTAATTAATTAACTTAAAAAAATAAATAAAAACCAACTTAAAAAATATAAATGTATTAGAAAAATATATTTGCGTATTAAAGAAACATTTTTTAAATGTTAGTATTTCATGCTGCCTAGCCTGTGGTGACACTGGCTCTTTCATAGTTTTCTATTGCAAGTAAGTGTAATTGGCTGGACATTGCAGAAAGTCATTTGAAATTACTATCAAGAGTCCTAAAATGCTCATATTTTTTAATACAGTAACTCTATTCTAGGACTCCATTCTAAGATAATAATCAGATGCACACACAAATAATTGATTTACAAATATTTCACTGCCATATTACAATAACAAAACTGGGGAGTATCTACACGTGTAACACTAAGGGATGGGTTAAATAAATGATAATAAATCTCTTGTTTTCAATCCTGTGTAGCTGTGAAAAGTCATATTTCTGAAGACTATTTGCTGTCCACAATGTAAAGTTAAATGGAAAAAAGCAGTGTAGGCAACTAAATAGGAAATGATGCCAGTGTTCACATTTGGTGCTGGGGAGCCCAGACAGATTGCTTCTTTTAATGCTTCACATGTGAGTGGGTTAATAGTAGTTATGTCTGGGTGGTGAGATAGCGGGTGCTTTTTATTTCCTTCGAGTACATGTATTAGTTTCATGAGGCTGCTGTAACAAATTACCACAGATTTGGTGGCTTAAACAACAGAAAGTTATTCTCTCACAGTTCCAGAGTCCAGAAGTCTGAAATCAGTTTCACTGGGCTGAAATCAAGGTGTCAGCAGGGCCATGGTCCTTGCAGAGACTCGAGGGGGAAACCTGTTCCTTGCCTCCTCCAGCTTCTGCTGGCTGCTGGCATGCCTGGGCTTGTGGCTGCATCACTCCCATCTTCGTCTCCATGGTCACACTGCCTTCTCCTGTCTGTGTCAAATCTCCTTCTGCTTCCCTCTTTTAAGGATACCTGTGATTGGATTTAGGGTCCACCTGGATAATCCACGAGACTCTCCTGATCTCGAAAGCCTTAACTTAATCACACCTGCAAAGACTCTTTTTCCAAATAAGGTAACATTTTCAGGTTCTAGAGATTAGGATCTGATATCTTTGGAAGCAACTATTCAACCTACTGTACTACATTTTATTTTTATCAGAAGAAAAGCTCATTTTAGGAAAAATTCAATTTGGGTCAGATTGATTCAGCTAAAATTATTACACCCAAGATAGAGACAAGTTGCTGATTTAGGATTTTTAGAGAAGGCAGTTTAGAGAGGTATTAAATTTTATATTGAAATTATGTCTTTGTGTATCAGTCTCCTTCATTAAACTGTAAGCTTCCTGAGGACAGAAACGGTATTTATTCTATTCATTATTGTGCTTCCTTTCCCTGCTCTCCAGCTACTGGAGAATGTTGTGACTGTTACCTAGTAAACATTTGCTGGCAGGTTGGTTGACCCACACATGTCATCTGAAGTGTCACCGGGGGTGGACCACTGGTTTGTGGCATCAGGCAGGGGCTGACTGGCTGTGAGCTCAAGACGTCTGCCAATAGAGCAGCAGCCAACTGTCCTGGTTTGCCAGGGACTGCCCTACTTTTAACTCTGAAAAGTCCTGTGTCCCAGGAAACTCCTCAATCTCAGGCAAACTGTGCTGATCGGTCACCCTGCCAGGAGCCAAAAGTTGAGGGGAATTGTCTCGGCAAAGCTGGTGCTCCTCGCTCAGGAGGTTTGGTTCTCGATGGCAGTGTCCTGGAAGTGTGGCCAAAATGGGGCTTTCTGGCATTTTCAAATACAAAGCAAAATACGGACTCATTCACTTACTCATTTCATATAACAAATGTCTGTTGAACACCTGCTATGTATACCAGGCAGGCACAGTTCCAGGTGCTGGGGGTTGAATGGTAAGCAAGACAGATAAAATCCTTGCTCTCATGAAACTTACATTTTAATGAAGGAGATAGATGATAAACGAATTTAAAGCAAAGTTCTATAATCTGAACTGTTGATAAGCACTACGAAGCCAGTTAATGCAGGGTACAGGGCAGAGAATGATGGGGACTGCTATTTTGTAGGATAATCAAAGGTCTCTCTATGAGGTGATATTTAAACAGAGACAAGGATGAAGTGAGTGAACAAATTGTGCAAATATCTGGTGAAAGAGGGTGCCGAGAAGAAACTGCAGGTGCAAAGGCCCTAGTCGAGGACATGCCGAGCTTGCTTGAGGGAATATATGGAGGCCAGCATGGCCCATAGGGAGCAGGCAAGGAGGAAATGATGGGAGACAGGGAATTTGCAGATGGGCCAGGTCACGTAGTTGTGCTTGCTGCCATGGGTGTGACAAAGACAGGTAGGTATAATGACTGTCTGGAAGAGAACAGTGGTTGTCTCTGGAGACTCAGGGTCTGCAGTTGGAAGGCAGACTAACTTTCTTCTGTGTATTCCTTTGAATGCTTTGCATTTTTAAAATCATGTGCATGAATTACTTTTTAACCTAACAGCTTAAAATAATTAAAAATAATACAGGTGGCTTTATAATAATTTTTAAATAATTAATACAAAATAAAGGGTAAAAACTGAGTTGCAGCTGGGCGCAGTTGGAAGGGACAGCCACGGGTTGTTTGTCCCCCCTGGTGATGGGCCTGCCCGGGCTGCAGGGGTAGAGGTGGTATTCAGGTAAGCAGAGGAAAGTAGAGCCTGGGCCCCGCCAGAGGGGACTGGAGTCCAGCCTTCGCAAGAGTCTTCAAAGGGCAGGAAGCTGGTCTTAGGGATACTGATTGGAAGAGAACAAATAGTCACAGAGTCAACCTAGATCTTTTACAGTTTAGCTATTAGCAAGATTGGCTTGGCTAAGGTTGAGTGAAATTCTCTTTCAAGCAAAAAATTGGGATGGGCAAAATTTCATCTCCCTTCCCTCAATTCCCCACTGATGGATTCTGCTCTCCTAATGGGGGAACACAAAGAGATCGAAAAATAGCTTTGCAGTGAGCAGACCCTCTGGGAGAAAAACGAAGATCTAGAGAGCTTCCAAATAGGTTTGGGGTGCGATGGGGAGAGGCTGTAAATAGTGAAATGAACACCAGTCCCAAATGGGACCTGCAGGCATCAGGGGTGAGCCCGCCCAGCCTCTCAGAACAAAGGTGACTAACATCTTCCTAAAATATTAAAGGAACTTTCCATGAGGGCTGTTGAACTGACCTACACCTTTTTTTCCCCAGACACATTTTTAGAAAGTGGGGGGAAGAGGGGGAGGCTTGGGAAGGGGGTGTGTGCAAAGCTTTGCAAAGCTCATCCCAGCTTTGTCGAGAGAGGAAGAGAGGCCTCCCTCTCCTCCCCGTTCTCAGGATAGAATGTGGGAGGATCCACGCCCGCATTCCTCAGCCCCTCCTTCCCCTGAGCTCTCCCTTCACTTGCTTTATGAGGTTCTCCCTGTCTTGGGAGTCAGGGTCTTCTCCACAAATCTGTTTTCTAAATGACAGCTCGCAGGAAGAGAGCAGAGGTGTCAGGTGTTTACTCCAGGCCCCATGCTTGTCCTCACCCTCTACATCCTGCACGTCTCAAAAAGCAAGGATTGCCACAGAGATCATGCTTATGCCGGCTCTGTTCGCAGGCTTGCAAACCCACCAGAAGATTGAGACACCTGTGATTGTGACCCTCCCAGCCCCGAATTTCTCCCCACTTCTGATTAGGAAATGAAATCTAGTTTTCCCACATAGAAATTTTTGATTGCCTTTGAAAATTGTTAGCTTCTGTGAATGCTTTACTTCAATTAAGTAAAAAAGTCAAACAAAAACAACTTGGTGGTCAAAGCTCTGGCATGATGTCCCACTTAGGGAAATGGAGCACGGGTAATCCAACAGATCGACAGGGAGCGCCTACTGTGTGGCAGGCACGTTCTAGGCACTGAGACTCATCACATCCCTGCGCTTACAGACCTTACATCTAGCAAGGGAGACAGACAACAAGCAATAAGCCTAATAAATAAGTACATTACATGTATAAGTAATGATGGCAAGTGCTGTGGGAAAAAATGGAGACAAGCGAGGGGGCTTGGAAGGTCTGGGTTGGGGGAGCGTGTTGGAGTTCTCCTCCAAGTGAGACCAGAACAGACACAGCAAGTGTGGCCTAGGATAGGGTCCAGCAAACAGAAGGTGCGCCAAAAAGTTCATTTCCTTCCACTTTTCTGTTCCTCAAAATTCTCATCACTGAGGGTTTGAACTTCAGCCTTTGCATGCAAGCAAGAAATGACAGTAATGACTGAACAACATAGGAAAACCACACCACAGTTAGGATCTTCAAATTAGAGAATATATTTTCTGATTATACTTTTCATTATATATAAATGCAAAGCAAGTTTCCAGCACTGTGAGGAAATACAAAACTGTGTAAGTCACATATGCCTGTGAATTCAGGATCACAAGGACTGAAGTGAGCTTAGGAGCCCCTTTTCAAGTATCTCTTGACCTGAGTGGGATTACATAGTTATTATGCATATGAAAGGACTCAGGGAGCTGTAGCAGAAGATTTGTGCATTTTTAATATATGTAAACTATACCTCAGTAAAAAAAAAAAAAAGATGTAATTACCATTGACCTTGAACTTAGGTATGGCTCCCATGCTGGCAGTCTTGAGCACTCGGCCACTGCACTGGGAGGGGCCCTTGAGTCTGAGCACAGGCAGGACAGAGTCTCAGGACGGTGCACAGGGGAATCTGCCCAGGGACACCTGTGTTGTGCAGGAGCCCCGGGCAGGACTGTGACCACACTGCCTTTACTGAAGCCCCAGCCTCTCCTTGAGGGCCTGGGCTGAGGGGGCAACCAAATACCCACACAGGAAACAACCAGAGAGCAAGTCCGGACAAGGCCACCAGGTCTCAGGGGCAAAGCTCTTATCCTGCTGAGAAGGCACGGCTTCACGTCGTTCCTGCTTCCCAGCATCAACGACAGGCAGCCGGGTCAAGGGATAGTCTCAGGCTAGGTGGGGAGTGGCTCTTTGCACCCCAGAAGATAGCTGGCTGAGTAAACAGGGAGCCAACCTCTCATCTCCATCTCACTCTGTCTCCCTGTCTCTGTTTCTCCCCAGAAGATGGCTGGCTGAGTAAACAGGGAGCCAACCTCTCATCTCCATCTCACTCTGTCTCCCTGTCTCTGTTTCTCTCTCCCAGGGTGAGTCTCTGTGACTCTCTGACACACGGGACACACCCAAGATTCCACACCTTTTTTACCAGATACCTACCGAACATCTGAAGAGGCACAGAGACCCTGTGTGCCCACATTGTTAGACACCTCCCATCATGAACCCTCAGAGATTTTAGGTGGTTTGTTTTTTCTAGAAAAGCATGCCTCCTGGAAGGACAATCTCTAGGCATGGTTGGGAGGCTGGAGTACCAGAAGCCTAAATAAAACCCGCAGACGCACATGGGCGTCCCCCTTCTCGAGCACTCACTGGACTGCTTCATTTCCTCTCTGCAGGAGGCGGTGTCCCATTGCCCGGAAGAAGGCCAACTGGCCCGAATCCAGAATGTTATCCAGGAGCTCCCCCCATCCCATTACAGGTAAGAATCCTTGGTAAAAGAAATTCACAGCCTCTCAATGTGATGTAATACCATAGATGCAGGCTAGCATCATAAAAGGGAACAAATTCGGTGGACAGTGGCTTTCCCAGGGCAGGTTGAGGGGAGAGAACAGGTCACTTTTATCAGAGTGAGTTGGTGCCTGACCAGAGACATTGGCGGGAAGGGACAGCCCACGTCTAAGTTACTTGCAGAGCACCCCTCAGAGTCCCACAAGAATCATTCTGATCACACAAGCCAGCCTCACAGAGATAGTCTAGGTTCTCGCCGAGGTTCATAGCATAACCAAATCTATGGAAACCAAGATGGTTTTTAAACAGGGTTTGACTGTTGCTCTTGAGCGTTTGGCTGACTGATCTCTCTGTCTGCTCATCGGTACCATCCCTTCCATCATTTCATCCTTTCCTTTCATTCTCACAATGTAGCCCCTAATCCTACCACCTTTCCCATTGCTCCCTAAGCCTGCCCAGCTTTTACCAGGGGGGCAGGTTTTGATGTGGTATAAGAGCTTCCCAGCAATAACAGATGTTATTCATCCATCAAATGAGCTCCCTAACAAGTGCCAGGGTACCCGTAGGTGCGAGAATTACAGTAAAAGCTGAGATGAGGCCTGATTTCAAGATAGTGTGAGGCAATGCTGCCCCGGGTGAAAGGAGGCACAGGCTCCAAGGGATGTGAGTCCCTTATTCTGTCTCTGGCTGGTGCTCCCAGGGCCTCAGCTAACTTCTGTCAAACCCACCTCTTCCCCACCCACAGCCAGTATTCCTGAGGCTAAGAAAATTGCTTCCATCTATCTTGATATCTCCCTGATAGTCCTCCAAAATTCATGAGATAGAAATACTTTAGAGTCTCTTAAACTCAAACTTTAGAAATTATCTCCAGATTCAGGCTTCACACAGGCTCCGAAGTTTCTTACTTTGCTTTTTAAAAAATGAACCGTTACAGGACCTTGGAATACCTGATTCGACACCTGGCCCACATTGCCTCCTTCAGCAGCAAGACAAACATGCATGCCAGGAACCTGGCCCTGGTGTGGGCACCAAACCTCCTCAGGTAACCACCACCCCTCACCTCACTACCCCAGTGAGCTCAAAGCAGCCCCCCATTCAAACGAAGACTAGACTCTTCAAAACCGAAGCCCCTTGTAGACAAACCTTTGGCTAAGTGGTTGTTGCACGTGGGAATTAAAGGTGATTTTTTTTTAAATTTTTTTTTTTTAATAAATTTATTTTATTTTTGGCCGCACTGGGTCTTCGTTGCTGCCCGCGGGCTTTGTCTAGTCGCAGCGAGCGGGGGCACCTCTTCGCTGCGGTGCGCGGGCTTCTCATTGCGGTGTTTTCTCTTGCAGAGCATGGGCTCTAGCTGCACGGATTTCAGTAGTTGTGGCACGCGGGCTCAGTAGTTGTGGCTCACGGGCTCTAGAGTGCAGGCTCAGTAGTTGTGGCGCACGGGCTTAGTTGCTCTGCGGCATGTGGGATCTTCCTGGACCAGGGCTCGAACCCGTGTCCCCTGCGTTGGCAGGCGGATTCTTAACCACTGTGCCACCAGGGAAGCCCAAATGTGATTTTTAATAGCCTTTGCCTGCTAACCATGGAAACTCTGGAACCCAGAGGTATCTTCTGGCTATTACCAGGATGTGGCCAATGTTATGGGTCTGTATGTTATAATTTCCTGAAAAGGCCTTTCTGGGTCTTTGGGGCTTCCTTTGCTTTTGTTGGTTTTGGTGGGGTCCCAGCTGGCTATAACCTGAATCAACCGCTTCATATGACTTCATAAATGATGACCTGCCCTTAGAACAATTGTGTGGAGGTGGAAGAAGATCCTATGAAGAAAAAAATCAATTCCTATATATTCACTAATATAGTGTTTACAGTTTTGCAATGTATAATACCTGGTAACTGTTTCGAATTTGTTCAGTTTGTTTGGAGAGTCCCTTTAATTGATCTTAAATAGTTAAAGTAATACAAATTAACAAACTATACATTTAGGAACTGGGGGCTTGTACAAAAGGCCCACTGGCTCCCCCTTATGCTTAGGGCAGGCTCATTCACTGAATGTAGTGGTAGGGCAGGCTCATTCACTGAAATGTGTTTCTTCCACGGTTCAGGTCCAAAGAAATTGAAGCCACTGGTTGCAATGGAGATGCAGCCTTCCTTGCAGTCCGGGTCCAGCAGGTGGTGATTGAATTCATACTGAATCATGTGGATCAAATCTTTAACAACGGTGCACCCGGGTCTCTGGAGAACGTTGGTAATGGCTCCTTCTGGCATACACCCTACCAATCACCGTTCTTTGCCTTAGGCATGGGGCTCAAGAATAAGTTAGGGTGGGCTGGGATCTAGCTCTCAGTGTCAACTGTGTGTGTGTGCTGACTACACTGCGTGTGTTTGGGGATCGTGCGTACATACATGTGTGCCTCTGCAACAAAAGTGTGGTATGTGTGCGTGTGGCTCTAGCATGTTTCTGATCAGTTGCATACATGGCCTAGCCCATGAATGTGGTGTGGTGAACTGGAATACCTTCTGTTGCTTTTAGTGAGTACTTAAACTCTTCCAGTTATTAGCTAGAGACACTGGCAATATTCCTCCGACTATTAGATTTCATCTTTACATTCAGTATGATATTTCAGAAGTCTTAAGTGAATGAATTAAGAGGCGTCCTATTCGTACTCACATATATATTCAGAATGCCTTCTCTTCGCAAGCATTTCTTTTTTTAAAAAATAATTGAACTATAATTGATTTACAATATTGTGTTAGTTTCAGGTGTACAGCAAAGTGTGTGTATGTGTATGTGTGTGTGTATATATATATATATATATGAACCTATATTCTTTTTTTGGTTCTTTTCCATTATAGTTTTTTACAAGATATTGAATATAGTTCCGTGTGCCATACAGTAAATCCTTGTTGTTTATTTTACATATGGTAGTGTGTATCTGTTAATCCCATACTCCCAATTTATCCCTCCTCTCCTTCCCCTTTGGTGACCATAAGTTTGTTTTCTATGTCTGTGAGTCTGTTTCTGTTTTGTAAATAAGTTCATTTGTACTATTTTTTAGATTCCACATATAAGTGGTATCATATAATATTTGTCTTTTTCTCAAGCATTTCTTGAGTGCTTACTTTGTCCTGCCCTGCATAGGGCACTAGGCATACAGCAGTGAGTGTGTGGGTGCGTGTATGCAGAGACTAGCTAGCATTGAAACCCACTATATACAAGAAAAATATAGCTATTTCACGCTGGATGTGATGAGATGCAAGATATGATGTTTCAATCCTGTAGTCTCATAATAACATAATTAACCCTAGGAATGCACTGGTATTGGTTTATGCTGATTGAACTCATATGAGCCTAATTTGTAAAAATCAAAAATCCAGCTGATCAATAAGCCTGGTAACTACCATTTGTGTGAGGGTGATTTTCCAGCATTAGCATACGTCACATAACTGGGAGGGCTTATTGAAACACAGATTACTGGATCTCATCCCCAGAATTTCTGATTCAGCATGTCTGGAGTGCTGCCGAAAATTTGTGTTTCTAACACGTTTCCAGGTGATGGAGCTGCTGCTGGTCAGGGCCCACACTTGGAAACCAGTGGTGTATGAGAGCTGTATCTGCAAAATATTTGTATTAGCTGATCAAAACATTCTTTTCTACTTTGGCTAATATACTTGGGAAGATCAAGTATAACCATCAAAGTAATCAATTGCAATTAATATCAAATTTTGATTTCTGGTGTAATTGTTCCCATCCCCATCCTGTCCTCCATGTGGTTTATGATCTTTCTTTTAAAATTCACGTACCATAAAATTCACCACTTTAATCATTTTAAAGTGTACAATACAGTGGTTTTTCGTGTATTCACAGAATTGTGCAACCATCACCACTATCTAATTCCAGAACATTTTCATCACTCCAAAAAGAAACCCCATACCCATTAAGCAGTCACTCCACATTTTGTCTTCCCACCAGACTCTGGCAACCATTAATCTACTTTCTGTTTCTGTGGATTTTGCCTCTTCTGCACATTTCATATAAGTGGAATCACACAATATGTGGTCTTTTGTGACTGATTTCTTTCACTTAGCATATGTTCTCATGTATCGGTATTTCTGTTTTTTATGGCCGAATGATATTCTATTGTATGGATATACCACGTTTTATTTATACATTCATCAGTTGACGGACATATGGGTTGTTTCTACTTTTTGGTTATTACGATGCTGCTGTGAAGTCATGTACAAGCTTTCGTGTGAACATATGTTTTCAATTTTCTTGGCTATATGCTTAGGAGTGGCTGACGTTTCTTTTATCTTTATTTTAACTCGCACATTACAGATGTATTTTTTTATTGTAAGCATATAAATCCTTTTTGAAAGTAAATGAGAAATAATATGCTTTCATTCATTCATCCTTTTGAGTCAACCAGTAATTTACTGGGGACTTATTCTGTGCCGGGAACCATGGCGGGCACTCCACATATATCATCTCATGGTCTTATCACAACAACCATCATAAAGTTATCAACCCTCTTTTATACATGAAGAACCAGAGAACCAGAAAAGCTTAGTATCTGGTAGGACTGAACACTGAACCTAAATCTTCCAGCCTGTGCTCTTTCCTTACCTTGTGCTGACTCTGAGAGGAAAAAATAGTTAAACAGATAAATAAACCATTGTGGAGAATTAATGACTCTTGGGAAATGTTCTTCTTGACAGCAGATTCCATTCATGACTGTTAATGTTAAGGATGTTCCTAATTCCAACCTGGAAATGCCTGTTCTTTTTATGACCATTGCCTTAATCAGCTTTTGTCCTGCATATTGAAATCCAATTTCCTCTTGAGCCTTTAACTCTTGATTGCCTCCAATAATTATTATTCAGTGCATTTCATTTAAATGTTCTTGTTATGAACTCTTATTGACTTCGGTACCATACTTAATGTTTACACAAAATGGAATAAGTCATACACTCTGGAATTTGAGATTTAGAAATAGGGTTCTACTTCAAATCAGAAACATTTTAGAAGTCATAGAATCCAACACCTTTAATTGATAGATGAGAGCAATGAGGCCAGAGAGATTGTGATATGCCAAGGTTTATTAAAACATAAATATGTAGTATTGGACACCTCCTATGTGCCAGACACTGTTCCAGACACTGGGGACAGTGTCCAAAATGGCAAAGCCGCTGCCCTGCATAGAGCTATAGTCTGGTTGCAAAGACAAACAATAAATAAGTTTACAGATAAATACATTATCACTTCAAAGACGATAAATGCCAGGAAGAAAGTACAGCAGGATAATGCGATCGTCAATGACTTGGGGGTGTAATTTTGGTACAGAGTGGACATGGCCTCTGAGGAAGTGATCTTTGAACTGAGACTTGAATGACAAAAAAAACCCAGTCATGTGAGGATCTGGGGGATGAACGTTCCAAACACAGAGAACAGGGAGTGTAAAAGCTCTGAGGTGGAAAGGAGCTCATCGCGTGGCAGAAAGTCAGCCAGTGTAGCTACAGAAATGCAGTCTCCAAAGTGGGGTGCCCCACCCAGGGGACGCCAAAGACCAAAGTACCAAAGTATGGGTGTTGGAAGAAACTATTAGAATTCTTTTCCATTGGTTTTATTGTATACTTTGTAATTTCTATGATGTTGTATGTTTTCTATTACACATAAAACAAATACAGTGGTATATATGTATAATTTACAACTATATATATGTGTATACAATGGGAGTATACATTGAAAAAATTTTACTGTATATTTTTATAGACCACTGTGTCAGTGGGCAACGAGGACAGAGGGAAAGCAGATGGAAGGTCCTGGTCGGTCATGCTAAGAGTTTGGTTTGTCCTCTGTGCTGGGGAAAGCACTGGAGGTGTTTGAGCAGGGCGTGCGAGATCTGAGCATCTGGGTGGCTGTGTGGAGCAGAGACAGAAAGGCTAGAAGCAGGGAGACCAGTTAAGGAGCTATGGCAGAAGTCAGGAGGGAAATCATGGTGGCCTGGACTACATCTTCCTCAACGTACGTCCCAATAAACGTATCTTCAATAAGTTGAAGATATCGTTAAGTCAAAAATGCATTGAAGGGGCTTCCCTGGTGGCGCAGTGGTTGAGAATCTGCCTGCCAATGCAGGGGACACGGGTTCGAGCCCTGGTCTGGGAAGATCCCACATGCCGCGGAGCGACTAAGCCCGTGAGCCACAGCTACTGAGCCTGCGCGCCTGGAGCCTGTGCTCCGCAACAAGAGAGGCCCCGATAGTGAGAGGCCCGCGCACCGCGATGAAGAGTGGCCCCCACTTGCCGCAACTAGAGAAAGCCCTCACACAGAAACGAAGACCCAACACAGCCATAAATAAATAAATAAATAAATAATTTTTTTAAAAAAATGCATTGACTACACCTACCCTACTGAATATCATAGCTTAGCCTAGCCTACCTTAAACGTGCTCAGAACACTTGTGCTTGCCTACAGTTGGGCAAAATCATCTAACACAAAGCCTATTTTATAATAAAGTGTTGACGAGTTCATGTCATTTTTGAATACTGTACTGAAAGTGAAAAATAGAATGGTTATAAGTTTACTGCTTGTTTACCCTTGTGATCACGTGACTGACTGGGAGCTGAGGCTCCCTGCCGCTGCCCAGCATCACAAGAGAGTATTGTACAGAGTATCACTAGCCTGATAAAAGATCAAAAGTCAAAGTACGGTTTCTACTGAATGCATGTTGCTTTCACACCATCCTAAAGTCGAAAAATTGTAAGTTGAACCACTGTTGAAGTTGGGGACTGACTGTGCATGTTAGCAGTGGAAAGGAGGAAAGTGGCTGGATTCAGGATATATTTTGGAGGTAGAGTTTCAGAACTTGCTTATAGGCTGGATGTGGGGGAGAAGGGGTACATCAAAGACAGGAATCAATGAAAAATACCTACCCCAGGTTTGGCTTACACAACTGGGTGATCCCATGGTGCTATTTACCGATTTGGAAAGGATGGGAGGAGGTACCAGTTTGGAGATAAGGAGCAAAAATCACAAACTCTGTTATGAGATGTAAAGCTGGAGATGCCTATTGAACATCTAAGCAGAAATGATGAGTAGGCCTTAGTATACCGGAGCCTGGAACCGTGGCAAGAGGTGGGTGCTAGGTTTCCTGATCCTGCACCTTATGTTTTTCTTGTTGTTCCAGTTGCTCCCAGAATGATTTAACATTTTAAGTAAATAAATAATTAAGTTTAAAAAAAATCATAAATAATCTAGGATCTATGAACAAATATTGAGTCAATTACATTTAAATATTTTTAATCTCCTTTGGATTAAGTGGGAAAACTGGGTTAAAGTTGGAAACTTCACTGAAAAATCTTTAGGATCACAGATTTATCTAACTGTAGTCCTGCTGAATGACGGCCATGCTCTCCTCCTTGGAAACACCCCAGAGTCACATACAGTCACATTGTCTGCAAGGCCTTTCGTCAGTGGTTTTATTTCTCTCAGAGAGGGTCATGCTCTGCAAAGAGAAAGAGTGCCATCGAGGTGCTTTCTGAAAATTAGCTGAATCCTATACCAAAAGTGATTTCTTAGTGCCAATTGGTCCAAATTACCCTTGAGTCTCTTTACCCCTTCCAAAGTTACAGAAAACTGGCAAGGTTGCCAAAATACTAAGTAGAGGCAAACTTAGACCTCTTCGTTTTTACTTAGATCAGAGTTTCTCAGCCTTGGCCCTGCTGGCATTTAGCGCTGGATAATTCTTGTCGAGGGGCTGTCCTGTGTATTGTAGGATGTTTAGCAGCATCCCTAGGCTCTACCTATTAGGCGCCAGTAGCATTCCCCCACACACCTGTGACAACTAAAAATGTCTCCAGACATTGCCAAATGTCCCTGGCTGGAGACAGGGGGTACAAGATTGCCCCAATTTGAAAAAAAAAATTGACTTGGAGAAAAGAGATAATCGTGGACACCATTGATCTGTCATCATCACTTCCATTCTTTAAAAAAACTTACAAGGAAAGAACTGGCTTGCATACACTTGAAGATGATTAGGTAGTGAATAAAAAGCCACTTATCTCTTAGGGAATAGCATAGCCATAAAATGTCTTTCTACTGCAGAGATACAAGGCTAGGTAATTTCAGGAAAGTCGAGGCTCCAACCTTCAATGCCCCTGGAGCCTGTGTTCTCCAGCTGCGGAGAGGAGCGGCAGTATCCTGCCCTACCCTAGCTGAGTGAGGCTGCCTCTGTGGCTGAACGCACATTCCCGCCTGACCAAAGCATTAGGCAGCTCCCAGGGGCAAATACCCACTACTGTCGCTCTGGCCCACAGTAAGTGCTCAGTATATTTGTTGTGTGCATGAATGAATGAATAGTCTGAAAAGTACAGGAATGCAGGCTACCTTCTGAAGCCCCTGTGTGCCCTCTGGTTGGTCCGGCCAGGAGAGCTGTCAGAGCCCCCAGAGTGTAGTCTCTGCCCTATAGACCCCACCACGCCCAGGAGAAGCCCCTGTCAGGAGGTCAGGAATGGAGGGGCTGTGGATGGGGGCTCTGGCTGGAGCCAGTGCCCAGGCCTCCTCCCAGGAGGTCTATGAGCTCTTCTCTCCTCTTTACAGAAAACCAGCCGATCATGAAGAGCCTGACGTTGCCAGCCCTCTCCCTGCCCATGAAGTTGGTGAGTCTGGAGGAAGCTCAGGCCCGGAGCCTAGCTACTAATCACCCTGCCCGGAAGGAAAGGAGAGAGAATAGCCTGCCTGAGATCGTCCCTCCCATGGGCACCCTCTTCCACACGGTCCTTGAGTTACCAGACAACAAGTAAGTGTCCTTCTTCCAAGTTCTGGGAGATGTTTAGGTGGAGGGGGACGGAAGAGGAAGCGATAGAGTCTCAGGGCTGTGACGGCAGCATGGGCTGGGGGTGTGGTCTGGGTTGGGGGGTAAGGAAGCATTCCAGAAGAGAAGGGAGCTGCCTCCACGACATTCACCAGCGGCTGATGCCTTCACTCACTGCCCCAAAGTCATCAAGACCTTGAGCTCCCACCGGAGATCCCTAGTACCATGGTGTGGGTGGGGCTCATAGGTGTCAATAATCAGAACTAAAACCCTTTACTCCTTAGTTGACACAAAATAAGCTTGACATTTTCAAAAGGAAGGTTGCAAAACACAGAAACTTGACCCCCTCCTCCCACCCTGCACCTCCCACGGGACCTATGGAAGGCGTAGGGATGAGCGGAGGGCAAGTTGACAGAGAGCACCGCTCTGGACTGGGAGCTCTGGGAACATGGCGCCTGGGGACGTGCATCCTGGCTTCTGTCCCTCCTCTCTTACCTGTTGGAGCCCTCCCTCCCCTCCAAAACCAAACACCATTCTCATTCACATCTTCCCTCCCTTCTCCTTCTCACTTATTCTGTGGTAACCCTGGTCTCCACACATCCCTCTCCCACCCCCGTGCCCCACTGTAAAAAGGAGGCAGTGACTGAAGCAGGGGTCCGAAATTCTAGGCAGACAGCAGGTGGAGGGGCCGAAAGGCAATCTTTTCACTGGAGAGTGTCCGCCTTGCTGTTTGGTCAGTGAAAGGAGGTATGAAAACAGACCTCTCAGACCTCTTATTAGCGTCTTCCTCACGATGGCGAGGCTGTTTCCCCCTGGGGAGGGAGAAAGAGTGCTGCCACGTTGCACAGGGGTAGGGGGCGCCTGTCACACTGTGTGCTCTGGGAAGGGCACCTGGAACTCACCTGGCAAGAAACCCCTCTGTTTCCTGAAGTGCATGGATGGTTCTCTCTCTCTCTCTGTCTCGAAAGACTGATCCCCACTGCCCCTCCCCCCTAAGTCCCTGGAGAATAAGACTTCCACTCAGGGATCAGGAAGAGTACCTCTGAAGGACAATCAAGTTCACTTTCTCTGTGCCTTCATACCATACCTCAAGGTATGTGATTATGTCAAATCCACCCCAAGACCTAGTGCTTGAAAACATCAGGCCAGATCCAATAGAAACCACTAAGCACTGCAGATCTATCTCTGATGGACTGTAAAATCATGCTGCGCTTGAGACCTCGATGTTCTATGAGAACCCTGCAGAGAAAAGGTCCTCTGTGGATCCCACAGGTTGCAGGGTTTCATCCTGGAACTTTATGAAGTCTGATAGCAAGGCCGGCTAGAGCCGGGCAAGGCCTCTGTGATGAACCCTGGTGGCACCAGGCCCTCTGGCCCAGTCTAGCACTCAACTTTCCCTGCTTCATCAGAGAAATGAGAGACAAAGCCAGAAACACAGTGACTACCCTCTGCCTTTCTCTGCAGTGACCGCTGACCACACCCAGCAGCCTGCAACTCTCCCAGGCCAGGCTCTCTTCTAAGTTGCTTTCTCATCCACCCCCTTTCCGGTCCACCAAAGTCTACCCCAGCCTCCTCCTCGCCTGTGGATGTCCCAGCAGTGTGGCTGCAGTGCAAGGAGCATAACAGGACTGAGGTCTCTGGTCTTTAGTGTTTACTCCTGTAAAAAAAAATAAGTATCTTTGATAACCCAGGACTGAAGTGCTTACCAGAATTCCTACCAGAATTCCCAGAGCTGTGGTTGCTTGAGACCTCTGAGTCTGCCACCGACCCCTGTCTCTGTTTGCCCCCTCCCCTGCCTGTAATAGCACATCTTTGTCCCTTCCCCTGGGGAATGTGGTCCTTCACTCTGACTCATGAAAACCTAGCTTGGTCATGATGGGCATCCCCAGACAGGGTGAGAGTCAGGCTCAACTTGGATTTTAGAGAGGAATTTCCTGATATGTCAGAGCTGTTCATAACTAAGAACATGTTTGGGGTATTCCTTCTTAGTTTAGAAGTCCCAGTGAAATAGCTAGTTACCAAACTAACCCCCTGTGGCTTGGCTCCTTTAGAAGAAAGCTCTCCAGTAAATCAAAGAAGTGGAAATCAATATTTAACCTGGGACGTTCTGGATCAGACTCTAAATCAAAGCTGAGTAGAAATGGGAGTGTATTTGTGAGAGGACAGAGGCTCTCAGGTAAGAATCAATGGCAGTTATATTTATAAGATTTTTTTTTTTTCAGTTCTGTTTCTTAAGTCTTTGGTTTGATTATGTCAAACTCACTAACCCTGAAAGAGAAACTTATAAATTAACTGAAGAGTCTTTTCGGTTTTTTAAAATAACTTTAGATTTACAAAAAATTTGCAAAAATGGTACACAGAGAACCTGTAGACCCTTCACACAGCTCCCCCAAATGTTAACATATTAGATAACTGTAATACAATGATCAAAACCAGAAAATTAATATCAATATAATACTATTAAATAATTCACAGACGTTATTCATATTTGGCCAGTTGTCCCTCTGATGTCCTTTTTCTGGTCCAGGATCCAGTCCAGGAACCCGCATTGCATTTAGATGTCATGCCTCTTTAATCCTCCAACCTAGGACAGTCCCTCAGTCTTTCTGACCTTGACATTCTGGAAGAGTTTTGGCCATTTATTTTGTAGAATATACCTCAGATTGGGATTGTCTGATGTTTTCTCATGGTTAGATTGAGGTTATGTCTCAATGTGTCATATCAGGGGGCACATGAAGTCAACATTTTATTGTTGATGTCAATTTTGAGCACTTAGTTAAAGTGCTATCTACAAGGTTTGTCCCTGTACAGTTACTATTTTTTTCCTTTGCAATTAATAAGTATCTTGTGGGAGATATTTTCAGACTATGCAAATATCCTTTTTTCTTCATACTTTCATCCATGCATTTTAACATCCATCAGTGGTTCTTGCCTGTGACAGTTATTACTGTGGTGTTTGCCAAATGGTCATTCTCCATTTCCATCATTCCTTCTACATTTATTAATTTAACTCTACTGTAAGGAAGATCTGTCCCTTTTCCCCCAGGGTGAGGGTCATGATTTTTATTTTTTTATTTTTTAAATTATTTATTTATTTAATTTATTTTTGGCTGCATTGGGTCTTTGTTGCTGTGCGCGGGCTTTCTCTAGTTGCAGCGAGCAGGGGCTACTCTTCGTTGCGGTGTGCAGGCTTCTCATTGAGGTGGCTTCTCTTGTTGCAGAGCACTGGCTCTAGGTGCACTGGCTTCAGTAGTTGTGGCACGTGGGCTTCAGTAGTTGTGGCACGTGGGCTCAGTAGTTGTGGCTCATGGGCTCTAGAGTGCAGGCTCAGTAGCTGTGGCACATGGGCTCAGTAGTTGTGGCTTGCAGGCTCTAGAGCGCAGGCTCAGTAGTTGTGGCGCACGGGCTTAGTTGCTCCACGGCATGTGGGATCTTCCCGGACCAGGGCTCGAACCCGTGTCCCCTGCAGTGGTAGGCGGGTTCTTAACCACTGCGCCACCAGGGAAGCCCCAGGGTCATGATTTTTAAATAGGAATGCTGCCCTGTGGGAATTATATCTGAGTAGTGAATAGGAATTGATGCAGGAGGGAACTGAGGGAACCACTATATAATGGGGAATATAACCAGTCCGGCTGAATATTGTGTCAGAAAGCGGAGGCCAAAGAAATTTGCCACAAAGACATTTAGAGTTATAAATTGAAAGCATGATTTTTTTAAAATGAGGGCAATTGTTATGAAAGCAAGTAGTAAAAGGTAAATGCACAAATGTAATGAGCAAACTTGATTGAATACTAGTTTGAAAAAAAAAAAGGACTACAAAAGATAATTTGGGAGACAAATAGATTGGATTTTAGATGATACTGAAGAATAGTACATTCTCATAGTGTGCTGATGGTTCTTAGGAGACATATGCTAAAGTTGATGTATTTAAGGATGAAGTGTCAAAATATTGAAACTCACTTTCAAATGATTCAGCAAAACATATGTATGTAGGTAGATAGATAGATAGAGATAGATACAGCAGACATGTGGCAAAATGTCAACCTAGGTGATAGGTTTAGAGGTCTTCAACTTTTCTGAATGTATGAAATTCTTAATAATAAAGATTTGGGAGGGAAAACTAATGCCAATAGGAAAAAATGAGGTAATATTTTTAAGGACCTTCCTCAAGCCCAGTGATAATTGTACTCCAAGGATCATAAAGCACAGATGTTAGAAATTGTCACGTTGGCCTATTGGAGTAATGAGGGATGTCACAGGGTATAGCAAGTACAGTGGTTTAGGCTGTAAGTAATGACAAATCCAACTCAATTGGCTTCTGCAAGGAGGGAATTTATTGGGACACCCAGATGTAGGGAAGGCTTCAGGGGTGGTTTAGTACAGTGGCTCTGTCTCCATTTCTCCTTTTTTTCCTCAGCTATGCCCTCCTCTGTAGGTCAGCTTTATCCCCAGACTGGCTTCCCGTGCCTCCACAGAGTGGCTACAATAGTTCTAGGCTTTACCTTTGACCCTCACTATAACCAGAAGGAGAAAGAACATCATTTCTGGTAGCTTGCTCCTAAGGGCAGGGACCCTTCTTTCCCGGAAACCCCAATTAAGTGTCTGTCTGCCCCCCTCCCTCCGCCCCACAATAGTAGCCTTCACTGAGTCACATGGGTCAATCCCTATGGCTACAGGAGTGCCCTGTGCTGATTGGCTTAGGCCTGGGTTCCTGAACCAATCACTGGCATGAGGAATGGCATTACGCCCCTGTGTGAGGAATGAGATGCACCCAAGATGTACAGGGCTCTGTGAGAAGGGGAAAGGGAAATGGATTCTGGGTAGGCATCTACAATATTCATTATATAGGGAAAAATGTCTTTCACAAAATGGCAAGATGGCCAGGTGAAGAGGGCAGGTTGCTATAGGTATGGTAGAGCACATACAAATCAGAAATTAGGATTCTCAACGGAGAATTTAAGGGGGAGTACCTGGCAGGAAACCCCTGATCTAATAATAGATTTGCTGAAGCACATCAGAGAGCCCTTCAGTTACAGAATCAGTGACACAATGAAAGAGTTTCCCCAAGTAACAAAAAGTTTAAAAAAGTAGAACAAAACAATCGAGTAAAAATAGATTAAATGATTTTCTTTGATCTTGACTTATGAAGATTTCCACCCCCATGTGGTTTTCAAAAGGAAGAAGCCCCAGGTGCTGGATCAAACAGCGGTAAACTCACAGAATGCACAGGATGTCCCTGGCCAGCTTCTCAGCTCGGCCGCACCTCAGAATCACCCACAGAGTGTGGTCCACACCCACAGCAGCTCTGCCTCAGGGGTTCTGCAGTGAAGTCAGAGTACTGGTAATTTCTAAAAAGCTCCCCAGGTGATTCTGATATGCAGCCGGTGTTGAATACCACTGCTATCTCATGAATAAGCTAATCAGAGATAGTTCATCAAACTGGCTGCATTTTGATGGGATGCGGGGGTGAAATTAAAGAACCATCGGCGTCAATATAAGTGGCTCTCTGTGACCTTGACTACTGCCCGAGTGGCTGCTTTTCACCAGAAGAGTGTTGCTGGATCCCTAGAAGCTAAAGACTTGGGGGTAGGGAGTGGGGAGCCTTCTGGTCATAACCCACCAGCATGGTCACTGTAAATGGCACGTGGGCTTGCTATGTTGAAATATGCGTGTGAAAAAAAGAAATCAGTGGATTAACATATTTATTGATAAATAATTTTTAAAATCTTTTTTTAAAACTCCATATTTAAGAGCATTTTAAAAATTGATTCACCATGTATATAGTATTGGGGGGTTTTTTTGGTGCAGGGGCAGGGGAAGGGATTTTTTTTTTTTTTTTAATTATTAGCACCTTTCAAATTATTATTTATTTATTTATTTATTTATTTGGCTGTGTTGGGTCTTCGTTTCTGTGCGAGGGCTTCCTCTAGTTGCGGCAAGCGGGGGCCACTCTTCATCGCGGTGCACGGGCCTCTCACTATCGTGGTCTCTCTTGTTGCGGAGCACAGGCTCCAGACGCGCAGGCTCAGTAGTTGTGGCTCACGGGCCTAGTTGCTCCGCGGCATGTGGGATCCTCCCAGGCCAGGGCTCGAACCCGTGTCCCCTGCATTGGCAGGCAGATTCTCAACCACTGCGCCACCAGGGAAGCCATGTATATAGTATTGGGGGGTTTTTTTGGTGCGGGGGCAGGTGAAGGGATGTTTAACCATGTTTAGAAAATGGAACAGAAATAGGAAATACTAAAGGATAAGAAAAACTTGGGTATTGACCGAATGGAGATGCATAAACTTTGGAGCCTCCCAGACACTGGTGTACTGGAATTTGTATATTATCAAACAGGAAGATTCCAGGGAACCCTCCAAAGTGAACTCCTTTGAGGAGGGAAATAAAGCCATAGAGATAAACCGAGAGAGGGGAACCCAAGGACCCAAAGAAAACTGGTGGATGCATTTCCATGAGGCCAAGGTCCCAGACAGAAAAATATAATCTAAATACAGTTAGCCCTCCATATCCGCAAATGCAGGACCTATAGATAGGGAAGGCCGACTGCAGTACACCATTTACATAAGGATCTTGAGCATCCATGGATTTTGGTATCTGTGGCAGTCCTGGAACCAGTCCCCTAAAAATACCAAGGACGATTGTGTAGTCATAGGCCAAGGAGTCCTGAGTGCTTAGTTTCTATCCAGACAAGGAGCCAGGGAATTCTTGGAGACTGTTCCCAAAAGCAGCTACTGTGGCCACCAGGACCAGAAGGAGCTGTGTTGTCAGAAAGAGGGTCCAGCAGGAAAGGTGAACACTGATGGCCCTGCAACCAGAACTCTTACCCATCCTCCGTGACCCTCAGTGACACCTGGTCACTACCCCTGAAGGGTGATACATGAAACCCAGAGGGAGGCCAAGAAATGCAGCTCTTGGAAAACGAAGGCAAAATCTTGTCTCAGAATACACGAACAGGGAGTTCCCTGGTGGTCTAGTGGTTAGGATTCGGCACTTTCACTGCCATGGCCTGGGTTCAGTCCCTGGACAGGGAACTGAGATCCCGCAAGCCACATGGTATGGCCAAAAAAAAAAAAAAGAATACACGAATGAAGGGAGGCTGGCCAGGCAGTTTTAGAAGTCATTTTGTAAACTTGTGGGAATAGTCAATCTTCCAAGAATGAGAATTCTGGCTTACCTCTGGAAGTAAGGAGGTGGAAGGCAATCTTGGCGTCACCAAGGCTTTGGGTGAACGTTGCTGTGTCCTTCCAGAGCCCAGTGGGACCCAGGCAGAGAGAAGCCCTGAGCCTGGGAGGCCAAGAGGCTAATTCAGAGCCTCTCAGAAGGAGCAGGGTTTGGAGCAAGAAGGAAAAAAGGAACTTTAAAAGAGGGACAAAGCAAGTGTGAGTTAGGGCCCGATTTGGGTCAGGGCCAACACTGAGTGCTTCCTTTAGAACCATCTCTTGGGTTTACCCTTGTTGCTGAGCCCTAGTTTATCTTGAGTAACATCAACAACAACAATAAACAATAGTTACTCCTTCTTGAGCATTTACTCTATTCTAGATTAATGCAACCTATTTTATATGCACTACTCATTTCATCCTCACAACAGCTCTACGGTTCCTCCTTTTCATGCCAAAAAACTGAAGTTTCCAAAAGGTAAGTTGCTTCTCTGAGGTCACACAGCCCAAAAGTGGGAGAATTGGGATTCAAAGCCAGATCTGCCTGGATCCAGAGTTACCCTAAAGCCACAAGTCCTGGGGCTCCCGGTCAGCTTCTAAATTGCCCTCTCTCCCCTCCTAGCAAGTTTGCCCTGGAAGCCTTCCTGAAAAGACATGATGGTGTTCGTGAAAGTGCCTAAGCCTATGCCTGAGATAATAAGTTTTTATTTATTTAAACCATACTCTTCTGAAAACCTACTTGGGTGGCTTACAAAGATGCATAGAGTCCACCAGGCACACAGCAGGGGCTCAGAAAAGGTTCGTGTGGTTGGGATCTGCTCCAGGGTGAGGCTGGTGGGTGAGAGCATTGGGGGAGCAACAAGGCTGCAGACGTCAAGGAGCAGAGCTGCACGTGGAGAAAGGTGACACACGGGAGAAAGGGAGAAAAGTACCCCTGGGCTCTTTCTCACCTGTTGTACCAAATCCCTCGGTGTTGAGCGATGTGGCTGCAGCCAAGAATTCTGCTCTCTGGCCTGTCAAATAGGAGGGGTTGCCTGGAGCCCCATGGATTCTACTCCATGGATGAGTCTTTGAGTCTTTTCTGTACAATAAAATCGGGTTCAGGACTCCTCATTTGCTTATAGCTATGTGACAAAATTGTAATTTACCTTTATCTGTAAAATGTTAATAAACCTTTGATCTACAAATGCCCTATTTTTATAAGGTCAGTCCCACCAAGAAAGTAGGAACGTCTAAGGTGGAGTGGGGAATGTTTTCCAAAGGGGAAAATTACAAATACTTGAAAAACTTTCCTAAAGAAATTTCTTTTTTGTACTTACAGCCTGACCTATTGTTCTAAACACTTTCTCCGAACAAGCATTCATCAGGGATATTTTTTCTTTTGTCCTTAGTGGAAAAGGCTACTATCCGACCAGCTAAAAGCATGGACTCGCTGTGCTCAGTGCCCGTGGAAGGTGAGATTTTTCAGTTGGATTTGGAACTGGGGATTACAACTGGGAGACTGGCGCTCCCACACCAGACTTCCCTTCCTAAACCGCAGACCCTGCTCATCTCCAGTCATGGCCACACACAATCCACCAGGCCCAGATCCCTCCCTGACCTTCCGGAACTCAAGGGGCGCACACAGCCCTTGCAGTAACCTCCCCTACTCCACGAGGCCTCTTTCTCCAGCCTGTCTCCCCACAGCTGGAGACAGCAGCCTCCTTGCATTCAATCCTGAGCCAGGTAAAAGGTCAACACCTGAAAACTAAGGCAGAAGAGGCTCCCCCTGGGGCATAAAGAAGAGTTTTGAATTTAGGTGTTTCCATAGGCATTAGCTTCATTGTGTTTGTCACGTCATGATTTTGAGTTGGTAGATTCATTCATTCCTTCATTCATCAATAAACACTGACAGGCACCAGCCTGGCACGTAGCTGGTCATTGCTGGTTGGAGCAGATATACGTACAGGTGCATGCCAGGTGACACCCATCACCAAAGCGGCACCTCACCATGTTAGTTCTTACAGCTCCAGCCTTAAGGGCTGACTTGCCTGTAGCCCTTGCTTCTCTGTTTTTGTTAAGCAGCCAACAAGCACTTCTACAACTGGCAAGACACAGGGCTTCCCTAGCAGCAGACTGTTTAAACTCCCCTATGATTGTACCATGACTTTCGAATCCGTTTAATACAAGATATGTTGCTCTTTGATAAATGAGGCAGCCTGAAACAAAACAGAAAATCTTTAGAACAACTTTCAAAAAATAATACTAAACTTGTAAAGTATTCAATGAGATCTTTTTAAGCTGGCTCAATCCTTTTAGCATTTTCTCACCTTTATATTCATCAGTTTGCTTGGTTTTGAAACCTCTTGGGGGCAGTTCTCGCCCAGTTTGGCAGGATTTAATATTTCAAAAGCTAAAAAACAAAACAAAAAAAAAACCCACCAAAAGCTAGGTCACCACTTCGTGGGCATTGGGCAGGTTATCTCACAACTGTGCTTTCTAACATTTAGTTCATTTGCATTTCTAGTTTCTCATCCTCTGAATCAGCAGGAGGAAGCCTGGGAAAAGGCGGAAAGGTCTAGCTGAGAACAGCATTTGTTTCCTTGCTGGGAAATCAAACCCCTGTTTGGGTCCATCTGCCAGAGAAGACTTAAAACAATAAGTTTTAAAGTTTTAAAATGAAACAAGATTCTGTTACTTTGGCCTTTTTATCTTCATTCTGAGCAAACATCATTCTGTCATCTCCCATCTTCTTTTTATTTTTTCATGATCCACATTTAATGCTTGGTGGATGACTGCTCTATTTAGCAATTTCAGCAGTGTCTTTCTTTTGGAAACTGCTCTACCTGCAAAGTTTAAAACAGATACATATGATACAACAAAATGGTTCTATCAGGGCATTATGACAAAATTCTGTGCACATAAGGAGATGTTTCCTCTTGTCAACCAAATGTTATGTATCTGTCTTTATTAGGATAGCTATGCCCTTATTATCATGCTATGCCTTTCCAATATGCAAGTATTGTGTGCCTGCCCTTACTGGAAGGCTGCTCAGTGATATGTGTGCTCAGGCTGCTGACCACGTTTGTTTGCTTTTTCACTAGGGAAAGAAACCAAAGGAAATTTCAATCGAACAGTCACCACTGGTGGATTTTTCATCCCAGCAGCGAAAATGCACTCGACTAACACTGGCAGCTCTTGTGACCTCAGCAAGCAAGAGGGCGAGTGGGGCCAGGAGGGGATGCCGGTGGGGGCCGAGGGGGGCTTTGACGTGAGCAGTGACCGAAGCCAGCTGCAGGGCGCTCAGGCTCGGGCCCCACCTGAGCAGCTGAAGGTGTTCCGACCCGTCGAGGATCCCGAGAGCGAGCAAACAGCCCCGAAGATGCTGGGCATGTTCTACACCTCAAACGACGGCCCCAGCAAATCTGTCTTTACCAGCAGCCTCTTCCAGATGGAGCCCTCTCCCCGTCACCAGCGCAAGGCCCTGAACATCTCCAAGCCCTTTGCTGTGTCCGTGCCACTCCGCGTGTCAGCCGTCATCAGCACCAACAGCACCCCATGCAGAACCCCCCCAAAGGAGCTACAGTCTCTTTCCAGCCTGGAAGAGTTTTCTTTCCAGGGCTCAGAGAGTGGAGATTGGCCTGAAGAGGAGAAGCCACTGGGAGTTGAGACTTCTACAGGTAAAGCAAGGGAGAGGGTCTCTTTCCATTGCAAGAGAGGAAAAACCAGACTTAAACAGAGTTTGCAAGGCAATGTAGTAAAGTGGTTAAGACTGCGGGCTCTGGAGCCAGACTGCCTGGTACAAGTATAAGCTCAGCCATTTTGCTGTACAATCTTCAGCAAGTTAACATAACCACTCCGTGCTTCAGCTTCTTGATCTGTACAATAGGGATAATGTTAATATTAAGTTGTGAATATTAAATTAGTTAATAGATGTAAAGCTATCAGAACAGGGTCTCATACACAGTAAGTACTCAGTAAACGTAAGGCAGGAGGGAAAGCTCACGGAATGGAATGCAGAGCTGGAACTGGGGATTCAACTCTTCCAGACACAATCCACCCATCCCACATTTCTACCTCACATCTGCAGAGAACATGGCTAGCAGCCCTAGCGGTGAGAAAGAGTATCCTCCTCCCAACTTCCTTTTTAAAAAAACACAGGGAGATCTCTGTGTTTGGGCCACATGCTTGGGTCACATGCCCAGCCTTGGACCAGTCACTGTTGCCAGACTAATAGGATTCTAAGATTGGCCAAGTGAGAGTCCCTGGGCCATCTCTGGAGTGAGAACCAACAACCAACTGTGAGCCACACAAAAGGGAAGTAATGAGAGCCTCAGAGGAAAAGATGGCTGAGAGATAAACCAATAAATGCTCATTGTGGTTTAAGAATATTTCTATTTCAATTAATATCAGCTAAACCCACGCACCTATAGTCACCTAATCTATGACAAAGGAGGCAAGAATATACAATGGAGAAAGACAGTCTCTTCAATAAGTGGTGCTGGGAAAACTGGACAGCTAACATGTAAAATAGAATGAAATTAGAACACTCCCTAACACCATACACAAAAATAAAAATTAATATATGCTACCTTTTTCTGATCACCTATCATGGTGTCAGGCACTGTCCTAAGTGTTCTACATGTATTATTGCATTTCTTCTCACCACAACTCCATGAGGTATAGGTAGTTACTATTATCCCCCTTTGCTTAGAGAGGAATCTATTAACTTGCCCGAGGACTCATAGCAAGGAAGTGTAAAAGCCAGGATTTTAATCCAGATTTTAAAAAATCCATGCTTTTAAGCATTCTGCCATGATCCCTCACGTGTTTGCTGTGGGCTGTAGAGTTAAAACGATTGTTAAGATGCAATCCCTTCCCCCAGCAAGCTCACAAACTAGGAAGGGAAACTGAAACTCTGCACCCACCTGCAGCACAGGGTCAGCTTGTGGAAGTAGCCTAACACCCTCCTTGGGCTTTTTTTTTTTTTAATTGAAGTATAGTTGATTTACAATGTTGTGTTCATTTCTGCTGTACAGCAAAGTGATTCAGTTATACACATATATATACACACACATTCTTTTTTTATATTCTTTTCCATTTGGTTTATCACAGGAAATTGAATATAGTTCTCTGTGATATACAGTAGGACCTTGTTGTTATTCATCCTATATATCATAGCTTACATCTACTAAACCTAAGCTCCCGCTCCATCCCTGCCCCAACCCCTCCCCCTTGGCAACCCCAAGTCTGTTCTCTGTGCCTGTGAGTCTGTTTCTGTTTTGTAGATAAGTTCATTTGTGTCATATTTTAGATTCCACATATAAGTGATATCATATGGTGTTTGTCTTTCTCTTTCTGACTTACTTCACTTAGTATGATAATCTCTAGTTGCTTCCATGTTGCTGCAAATGGCATTATTTTGTGTGTTTTTTTATGGCCGAGTAGTATTCCATTGTATATGTATACCACATCTTTATCCATTCATCTGTCGATGGACATTTAGGTTGTTTCCATGTCTTGGCTATTGTAAATAGTGCTGCTATGAACGTAGTGGTGCGTGTATCTTTTTGAATTAGAGTTTTGTCTGGATATGTGCTCCTTTGGGCTTTTTGAATGAGGGAGAGCGTAAGTACCCAAAGTATCATGAAAGCGGTGTTCAGAAAGGACTTCAGTGGCATCTAAAAGAAGCAGCCCTCTCAGGAGGATTCCAGGAACACTTCTCAGAAGTGGTGACATTTGGGCCTTCATAAATGGGTAGGACTTCCAAATGCAGAAAAGATGGAAAAGGGCATAATGGGCTGAGAGGTGCTGACTGTTGTGAGAAGTGTATAGGTTTTGGACCCCAGCTGGGCAGATTCAGATCCGAGCTTCACCACTTTGGGGCAGTGTGACAGCTGGTTGGTACCTCTGAGCCTGTTTCTCTTCTGCAAAGCAGGGATGGCTCCTATCTCAAGGGCTGGGATGAGGTCTGCATGGGAAAATATTCATGAAATGCCTGCTCAGGGTGTGGCCCTCAGAAGATGCTCAGTAAACATCAGTCCCTTTCCCCTCCCCCTTCCCTTCAGGATGGGGCACAAGAGGAGCAAAAACGTAGGGGAATTAAGTGATGCCCTGTCTGGAGAATGCTCCATGGGCTGCTGTGGGTGGAAGAGAGTGAGGGTTAGAAGAGGAAGCGCAGCCTTTGAGGAAAAAAGTGTTTCCAAAGACTTTTATGTGATTGGCTGTCCTTTCCAAAAGAGAAGGTCCCCAGGCCCCAAGGGGTCTTTGGCAGACAGTCTGTTACTTTTTTTCCCTCTCTCCTTCCTTCTCTCTGTAATTCAGAATACCCAGTCTGTATCAAATTGGTCTTGGAAAGACACTGATGGAGACTCCAGTCTGCTTCCCTGACTGTGATTAGTGGCAGCCAGGGCAGAACAAGGGACCCTGGGGGAGGCAGCCACGTGGACCTAGGACCAATGGCCAGAGGGAGATGCCAAAAGTTTCAGCGACATCGGAGGGCCCCTCACCTTTCTCTCTGATGGAGTTAGGTTAACGTAGGTTACTTATCTTCTTCCATAATTATTCCAAATGAAGAACTTCACCTTCCTTAATAAATTATTTTTTCCTTCTTTTGTACAGTAGCAATAGATGAAAGAAATAGAATTAAAGACAATTTTCCAGGTTACCTGATTCAAATTTTTAGTCACTCTGCTCAAACCCGTTCTTCTACTTTTGGCCAAACTAGGCAAAATTCCAGTGCAACCCAAAAAGTAAGAGATACCAAGTAAGTATTGCACTATAACTAAAGTGTTGAAAGTTAGATTATTGATCCTTTGAATGAAAAAAAAAAAAGGATTATTCAATTAGTCATAATAATTAATTGTCTGACTTCTACCTGATTCAAGGCTACGTCTTGGTAACCTCCATCCTTGGGTTGGGGGGCGGGGGAGGAAAGGACCACAAACTGGATCCTTCTGAAAGGGCTGACTTACAAGCTACAACTAACACTCTCTGGGTCCCCTTCTAGAAATGCTTATTAGAGGGAGGTCAGAGTAACCATATAAATTTAAGGAGGCCTGATCAATCAAACTCCAGAATTACCCTAAGAGATATTAGGAGTTACCTCATTCTTCTACTGAAGAATGTACAAAAGAATTCTTTTAAATAGTTATATTTTAGTGCATCTGAAACAGGAGTCTACCTACAGAAATATGTTTTGCCTACCTCATAAACCCAAGGTTCTGTTAGTTAAGGTACAGGCCAAGCTGCTGTAACACAGAGAACAAAACACAGTGGCTCAAACAAGATGGGAGTTGGTTTCTATCTTGCATATCAGAGGTAGGTGGAAGCGCTCAGGGAGACGCTCTGGGGTCCCAGGTTCCTTCAGCCATCCCCAGGGGTGTTGTTCCTGCCTGTGTGGTCCAAGTGAGCGCAACAACCCCCCATCACCACATTCCTGCCTGCGGGAAGGGGGTCAGGGGAGGCGCCGAAGCAGCTTCCACTGAAGGGTGGACCCAGAGGTTGCACCCATCACTTCCACCTCCATCCCATCTGCCAAAACTCACGTGGCCATGCTGACCTTCAAGGGAGGCTGAGAAGCATCGCTGGCTGCATGGCCAGGTACCTAGCGAAACCTGAGCGGCAGGGAAGGTTCTATTTCAAAATGAGGAAGAGAATGGATACTAGGGGACGTTAGGAGTCTCCGTCTCCATGGTCACCCACTTCATGCATAAAGCATCCCATGCTGGGAACCTGACAATGCCCTTCCCTTCTGAGCTACAGAGACTCTTTTATAGCTTACAAGTATCCAGCAACCACATGTACTGGACTCTTAGGCCCTTAGAAGATAGTTTCTAGACATAGATGCTGCCTCTGTCCTGAGGAACTTAACCCAGGGATGGGCACCACATACAAGTGAAAAGAAAATGGTAACCTGATGGCTTGGCACCGCACGGGTTATTACAGTGAGTGCTGAAGGAAGTGGAGGGAAGGAGAGCGTGGTCTGGGGAGGCTCCAAAAGAGGTGTTATTAGGTTAGCGTCTTGAAGACTGGGTTAGAGTCGAGTCTCAGGGAGGACCAGAGCGGGGGAGTATAAGGCCTGTCAGGGGTGGCAGGTCTGCTCAGTGTCACGCAGGGGAGTGGGGGAAGAGTGGATGTGTGGCTGAGCCAGAGTGAGGAGGGCTTTGAGCAGGACAGTGAGTGATCTGAACAAGCTCACATGTCATGCAGACCCTTCCTCCACTCCTCACTTCAAGAGTCCACAGTCAATGAATGGAAGACCCTGAGCTTTACAAAAAGAGACACTGGCAAACATCCAACTAAGAGTTCTTGGTAAAATGGGAAAAAAACACTTTAAAAAAAAATCACTGACGCATTACCCTTTTACCCAGAAGTTTCACTTCCAAGAATTTATTCTAAATAAATAGCTGCCCAAGTACAAAATGTGTATGCGTATCACGGCATTATTTGTAATGGCAAAAAACAGGAAACAATCCAAATGTCCACCTTTAGGAGATGGATTGAATAACTAAGGTGCATCACTCACAGTTGAGTCCCATGGAGTCCATAGTTTTGTGGGCCCAGCACCATTTCCTCAAACTCTTGTTCATCTGCGGGGGACAGTTTCTTTGCACACAGAAGGCATTGTGTCTGAAGTGTCTGCCTTGTGTTTCTGGTTTTCTGCCTCGGGGCTTTTTCTGAAGGGAGGAACTCACCCAGCCCTTGCTCAGGAAAGCCCAGAAGTATATGGAGAGTTAACTGAGGCAGCTCTCACCCAATAGGAGATGGGAGTCAGGGGATTAATGCCCCAGCCGTACACCCTTTGGTGGAATAACTATGGGGCGCATTCCTCGTGGTTCTTCAGAGGGTCACCAGGGACTGAGTTCTGGTTGCTCACTGTGGTAACCACTTATTGATTTTTCCTCCATCACCGTCTCACCTCCTCACTCCTGCTTCCTGGGACCACCTTTCAAATAAGCTACCTGCTGCCAGGACCTTGGCTCAGGCTCTACTTTGAGGGGAACTCAAACTAGCCCACATCCTAAAGAAACAGTTAACCTACTTATATTACTAATATGGCATAGATTTCAACATATGTTCTTAAGTGAAAAAAATGCAAATCATGGAACAGTATAAATCACAGGCTATAATTTGTGTAATAAAGGTGGGGAATAAAAAATATATGGTACAAGTATCTGCTTACATATGCAAAAATGAACTATGGCAGAATAAACCAGAAACTAGTAAAAATGGTTGTCCATAGGAGACAGTGGGGGTGTGGAACAGAATGGAAACAACAGGGATGAAAGCAAAACTTCTCTGAGACCGCTTTTTTATATAATTTTAACTTTTCAACTCTGTAGTTGTTTTACATATTCAAAAATTAAGTTAAATTTCAAAAAACAAGCCTGCTAAGTGATGGGCAGAGGAAAATAGCACTTTGTCAGTTCTGAAGCATTATTAGTTCTGACATCAGAATGCTACTACTGGGTCTGATTTCAAAGCCAGCACTGTGGTCAGAGGCCTTAAGTCACCAGCATAACTAGTGGCCATGAGAAGAGTTCATTCTCAATCACTATACTTTTCTGAGCTTCTACTGTCTGTCTGACACTGTACTAAGTGCTTTGCCTCTCTAATCGACTTTATCCTCACAACAGCCCTGTAATATATTATTATATATTATTATGCCATTGTATCAAGGTTACAAGATTCATTGAGAAACTAGCATTTGAACTCAGGTTTCTTTAATTCCAATGTAAACAATAATAATATCACTGAGGATCTGCTATGTAACAAGCACTGTGCTAAGTACTGAGCCTGTAATCCTACACTGTGGAAACAGCCTTATACAGTGAAATAGGACCTTCTTCAGGCAAGGCAGTAGGGGCCAAACATGAAGTCTGCCTCGCTCTCTAGTGTCTTGGTAGATGTTTAAGATCAGAGCTTAATCACTTTAGATATAAAGATATATCCAAATTGATGTGCAGATCACCCCTGGGAAGAGTCACACGGGAAGCTGTAATCATAATCATAATACATCTTTGTAGCTTGGTGTAAATCACAGGTTTCTGTGACCTTAGGCAACAGGCAAAAGACTGGATTAGCGCCAGCTTTCTCAACCTCAGCACTATTGACATTTTGGACTCGGTAATCCTTGTCGGGGGCGGTCTTATGCTTTGCAGCATGTTTAGAAGCATTCCTGGCTTCTACCCGCTAGATGCTGGTAGCCACTCCCCACCATCCGGTTGTGAGAACCAAAAGTGTCTCCAGACATCACCAGATGTCCCCTGGAGAGGGGAGGAGCAAATGGTTGCCAATAGAAAACCACTGGACTAGACGATCTTCGAGGTCCCTCCCATCTCCAACAGTCTGAGACTCTGGGATCAGAGGACAGATCATTGGTAGGAGGAAAGGGTAAGGAATGTGAGGGAGCAGTGAGCTGGGAGAATTCCCTCCAGCCATGTGACACAGAAGTAGCCCGGGACAAAGACTGTGGGGGGAATGGCCTCTCTTGAATGGAGTCTCCTTCCACTGATAACTCTCATCCTCATTGCAGCATCTGTACCTAAGAAGGCAGCTCTTGAGAATATTAAGCCAGGACCAGATGCAGTGAGAGCACTGGAATGCAGCAAAGGCCTTCCCCAGGAGCCAGGCGGCCAACTGGAGAAGAAAACCTCAGAACACTCCCTAGGCTCTCGACATTCAAGTGAATTAGAGAAGAAGTTGGATGCAGAGAAGGCGGTGGAGGAGGGTGGAGAGACTGGCCAGGTGGAATCCAGCGCTCTGCAGGAGAGCCCTGGGGCCAGAGCCAAAGCAGTGTTTCTCCATGAGATGGTAAGGTGGACTCACTGCCCGGTCCAGCCAGTAGGGTCCTCTTTTTCCCAGGGGCTCTTGGTACAGTTTAAAGTTTTTTGTTGCTGTTGTTTGTTTTGAAGAACCAGTTTCTGCCAAAGGGACTTTAGGGCACAGCCTTCTAATCAGGTCTGGGATTTTTTTGCAGTGAACTTGTCAGGGATCCTATGGTGATACGAAGTAACCATCCAGCTCAGATTCCCTAGGACCGACTCAACTCTTAAATATTTCTGACCTGAAGTCACCATAAACCAGTAACATGTCCTGGGAATGTAATGACATTCAATCCCGGAAGCAGCACAAAACCTGCTTCTCGTATCCTGGTCCCAAACGTGATGACCATTCATGGGGGCCAGCTCTCTTCTTCCAGACATCCTGGATGGACAGTTGTCTATGTTTATCTGTAAAAATCTTCTGTAAGATTTTCAGGATCTATTCCTTCCTCCTATGGCTCTGGAGAACTTAAAACATGATGCCAGAGCACACTAAACCTTTTCCACTTTTTAGAGGTGGGATTTTCCAAGGTCTTTTGCGGGGGGGGATATTCTTGCTCAAGATGAAGTCGTGAGGAGGTTTTCCAGGGACATCCAGGGAGGAGTCTTGCATTTGGGAAATAGCTCTGTGACCTGGAGGAGTGTGCCATAGGGGAAAAGAAAACACTTTGCCTTTTAACTTGCTTCCAGGAACTTGGTTTCTGGGACACGCACAAAAGGCTTGTGGGCTGGGAGTTAGGGCAGTGCAGGCACACCACAGTGGCCTCCGGAGGGCTGAATAAGGGTTCCTGTAAGGTGTGTTTGTATTTCTAGAAGGAGAAGGTTGCAAAGAGCATTATGGGGATTGAATGTGGGGAGGGATCAAGTATGAATGACATTGCTTTGAGAAGCAGATGAAGTTAATGCTAGAAGGAGAACCAGGCTGGATTCATGGAAACAAGTAAAAGCGGCAATTCATTCATTCATTTAAAAACATGTATTAAACACCTGTTTTGTGTCAGACACTCTGCTGAGCACTGGGATCACTGCAGTGTACAAGACGGTCACCATCCCTGTCTTCCTGGAGCTGACAGCTTAGTAGGTGAAAGGTCATTAACCAAGTCTTTTCTAGGGTGATATGGAAGTATGAGTTGTGTGGGAGCATATAACAGGGGGATGCAACCTAGTCAGAGGGAGGAGGTGGGGTCACAAGGGTCAGGGAAGGCTCCTCTGAAGAATAGATATTTAGATTGAGAACTTAGCTAGGAGAAAGGGGTAGGGAGCAGAGTAGGAAGGGAGAGACTCTCAGGCAGAAAGCGTAAGATGTGCCATGAATTTGAAATGGGAAAGAGCACGAAACATTCAAGGAACAAGAACAAGGCTGGAGAACGGGAACGTGGACTAGAGAAAGTGAGGCTCAGAGCAAAGCAGGAGCCACGTCAGGCAGGGTTGCTTGGAAGGGATTTGGAGCTTAACCTAAGGGCAAAGGAAACTCTTCAGATTTGCTCAGAATTTTATCTTTTTTTTTTTTTTTTTTTTTAAGAGGTGGCCTTCGTCTTTTTCTTCTTTTTTTTTAAAAAATTATTTATTTATTTATTTATTTTTTTGGCTGTGTTGGGTCTTCGTTTCTGTGCGAGGGCTTCCTCCAGCTGCGGCAAGCGGGGGCCACTCTTCATCGCGGTGCGCGGGCCTCTCACTATCGTGGCCTCTCTTGTTGCGGAGCACAGGCTCCAGACGCGCAGGCTCAGTAGTTGTGGCTCACGGGCCTAGTTGCTCTGCGGCATGTGGGATCTTCCCAGACCAGGGCTCGAACCCGTGTCCCCTGCATTAGCAGGCAGATTCTCAACCACTGCGCCACCAGGGAAGCCAGAATTTTATCTTTTAAAGGTCACTCTATTCTGTGAGGAGAATGGCTTGGAGAAGGGCAAGACAGGAGGCAGGGATGGCAATTAGAAGGCTAGTCTGTGGCAGACCAGGCGAGAAAAGATGGTGGCTTAGACTAGAGTGGGGGAACTGGGGATAGAAATGGAAGGCTTTCAGAGCTATTTGGAAGGTCGAGTGAATAGGACTTGGTGAAGGATTGGATAAGGAGTGAGGGAGAAGGAAGAATCAAGGACAACCCATGAGTTTCTGATCTGAGCAAAACATGCACTATGGTCCACTTAACTGAAATGGCAGACTGGGGGTGGAGGGGAGCTTAGATGTTCATTTATTCATTTAAATGTATTGTTTCTTAGTAAGAGATCAATAATGTAGGAGCTGCAGAGAGTAAAGAGATGCCTCTGCCCTGAAGGAGGGCACAGTCTAGTAGGCAAAATGGAAATGTACACAGATAAATGCAGTATAGTAGAATTAGATCTCAAAAATACCCCTGCCTTCTGACCAAGTAATCCTACTCCTGGAAAGTTATCAGAAGGAAATAAAAGAAAACAATGAATCCATTTAAATTCACAGACCCCTTACTGAGCAATTACTCACAGTATACCAGGCATCATTTGGCCTTGAGGAATCAAAGATGGATGAACACAATTCCCGATCGAGGAACTCACAGTCCATTGGGAAAGATAAGACAAGCATCCAATTAACTGTAATATGAAATGACATGTGATCAGAGCCAGGGGAGAAGCGATGTCAGGTGGGTAGCACGTCAGACTTCCCAGAAGGGCCGTCCGCCCCTCGGGATAGAAGTGCCTCCCCAAACTGCTTCTCCTCGGGACAGAATTAGGCCTTGAGATAAGAAACAAAAGGAACTGAAGTTTGCTTCCCTGGCCCTGACCAGGCCTCCCTTCATCCCTTTCCTTTCTGCAGCTGTGGGCTTTGTGTAGGGAAAGGGAGGGGCCGAGGAGGGCAAAGAGAAGCTGGGCTTGAGGGGAGACAAGGACAACAAATAAGACGGAGCAGGAGGCACCCATCACAGTTAACAGCGGTTATCTGTGGGCAGTAGGAAGATATCATTTTGCTCTTTTTCATCCTTCTTTCTTTTAATATGTATCCAATCTTTTTTTCCATGTGGAATATGTATTTCTTTGGTAATAAGAGGGGAGAGCTATCTTTATTTATTTGGAAAGCAGGTGTCAGGACAAGAGTTAACATTTCATTCCACTGGGAGACTCTCATTCTTGTGAGCCATCGGGTCAACCTGAGGTTATATGAGATCAGGGGTTGGTTTGTTTTATTAGGCAACAGTGCACAGGGATTAAGTGCTTATGTTCTGGGGCAGACTGAGCTGGAATTCAATCTTGGTCTGCTGCTGTGTGGCTTCGGTAAAATGTTTAATCTATTTGAACACAGGTCTCCTCATCTCTAAAATGGGAGTAATTACAGTAGTATTTATCTTTTACGGTTCTTGGGTAAATTAAGAAAATACAGTTAATGATGTCATGGCACACGGTAAGCATGAATAAACATCCACAGTTATCACTAACGCTGTATCCTTTGTGTACTGAGGTTAGCGCCGCCAGGCACTGCTCCAGTCCCTACACTCTCCCTGGGAAACAGCGCGGATGTCCGCGCCGAGAGGGTCTTTGGTTCTAAGTAATCAGTTTCTTGATGTTTTTCAGGATGAAGATGATCCGGCCAACGCCCTGATCTGGCCTGAGATTCAACAAGAGCTGAAAATTATTGAATCTGAGGAGGAACTGTCCTCCTTGCCACCACCTGCTCTACAGATCGGCGCGACTCCGCCTATTCTTGAGTCTAGTCCAGGGCCTTTTGCTTCCCCGGAGCCTCCTGGGAGCCTGCCTTGTGGCTCCGCCCCAGCTCCAGTTTCCGCCCCTCTGGAGGAGTGGACTAAGGATCCAACCAATCAGAGCACACAGGGCACTTCCGCAGCAGCCAATAGAGAAAAGTCGGAGACAACCAGCATCCTCCATAGATCCGAGCCTGAAAAGGGCCAGCGCCCAGACCCCGCCAGCCTGACTCCTCTGGAAATGGTTCCATTTGAGAAGTCTTCTCCACAAGCAACAGTGGAGGTGGGGGGCCCAGGGAATCTGTCTCCTCTGCTCCTGTCTGCTCCTCCTCCTCCTCCAACTCCTTTGGAGGAGGCGCCTCCAGTCCAGCTATTGAAGGGTGGCCCTGAGAGAGAAGACTCATCTGGGAATTTGAGAACAAATCCATATATAGATCAGCTGAAGTCCAAAGGCAGCCCTGGGATCCCCAGTCTTCATCAGGGAGAGGAGCCCTCTTCAGAACAAAGTGAAAAGCAAAATTCAAAGAATGCTGCTTCTGAGGGCAAAGGCTCTAGCTTTCCAAGCCCAACCAGGGAGGTTGAGATTTCCCCACAAGGAGAGGAGGATGTAGCCCACTTAGTACAGGAGCCCTCAGACTGTGATGAAGATGACACTGTGACAGACATTGCCCAGCATGGCCTGGAGATGGTGGAGCCCTGGGAGGAGCCCCAGTGGGTGACAAGTCCCCTGCACTCACCCACCCTTAAAGATGTACAAGAGGCCCAGATGCAGGGCCCCCAGGGCCACCGACTGGAGAAGAGGCTTTCTCACAGGCCCAGCCTTCGCCAGAGCCATTCTCTAGATGGCAAAACCATGGTTAAGAGCCAGTGGACTCTTGAGGGTTCCTCCTCCAGCAGCTGTGCTAATCTTGAAGCAGAGAGGAATTCCAACCCTCTGCAGCCCTTGGCAGCCAGGAGCGAGATTACTGGATGGGATGAGAAAGCCATGAGGTCCTTTCAAGAGTTCTCTGGCCTGAAAAGGACAGAGGTTCCTCACAACCAGAAGGGACCAGGTGGTTTGCAGCCCAAATCAGCAGAATCCAGCCCTGTCAGTCTAGCAGAGGGAAAGGAAATGGGGACACACCTGGGGCCACACAACCCTCAAATTGAGCAAGGTAGTGATCCTAGGCCAGAAAACAGCAAGGAGAATTCACCGGGTGTGCAGGACAGCACCTCACCTGGAGAGCATCCCCCAAAGTTACAGCTGAAGAGCACTGAATGTGGGCCCCCAAAGGGGAAAAATAGGCCTTCTTCTCTCAACTTGGACTCTGCCATTCCCATCACTGACCTCTTCCGGTTTGAGAATGTGGCCTCATTTGGTTCACCTGGAATGCAGCTCTCTGAGCCAGGAGACCCAAAGATCACATGGATGACCTCATCTCACTGTAAAGTAGACCCCTGGAGGGTTTACTCCCAGGACTCTCAGGACCTGGACATTGTTGCTCATGCCCTGACGGGCCGCCGTAACTCAGCTCCTGTGAGTGTGTCAGCTGTGAGAACCTCCTTCATGGTCAAAATGTGCCAGGCCAGGGCAGTCCCAGTCATCCCACCCAAGATTCAGTATACCCAGATCCCACAGCCCCTGCCCTCTCAGAGCTCAGAGGAGAGTGGGGCTCAGCCCCTGGAGAGGAGCCAAGAGGAACCCAGCTCAACTGGTGGGACCTCTCAGAAACTTGCCAAAGATGATTCTCTCTCCTGCTTGGAAAGCCCGAAGGAAGAGAAACCAAAGCAAGATACAGGAGCCATTGAGTCCTTACCAATGGATGCCGCTGCATCTCGCATGTGCGAGGGATCCACCCTTTCTCCAGAACCAGGTTTAGTTAACCTGCTTTCCACTCAGGATGCAGTAGTGCAATGTAGAAAGCGCACATCAGAGACAGAGCCATCCGGGGACAACCTTCTTTCTTCAAAAATAGAGCGACCATCAGGGGGTTCTAAGCCTTTCCACAGGTCAAGACCAGGAAGACCTCAGAGCCTAATCTTATTCAGTCCTCCTTTCCCCATTATGGACCACCCACCCCCCTCATCTACAGTGACAGATTCCAAGGTCCTGCTGTCCCCTATCAGAAGTCCCACCCAGACAATTTCCCCTGGCCTTCTTTGTGGGGAGTTGGCAGAAAACACATGGGTCACACCAGAAGGGGTTACACTTAGGAATAAAATGACCATCCCTAAGAATGGCCAGAGACTGGAGACCTCAACAAGCTGTTTTTACCAGCCCCAGCGGAGATCAGTGATTCTGGATGGCAGAAGTGGGAGGCAAATAGAATGACATCAGTTCACCTGATGGTGTCTGAGAAAATGTCATGATTCATCTGGAAGTTATTACAGAGGCAACTTGCCTTTATTCCAGGCAGAGGTTATCCGATAAGTTTGGGCTCATTTTGGCCTCTTCTCTTTCTTCAGCCTTTTGACCATTTATTAATTAGGCCATTTGCCAGAAGAGAGGTCAAGGGAAGGACCAAGAGATGACATTTAAATAAGCCTATTTGAGCAGGCAGGGAAAAGTCAGGTTAGGGAAAAGGATGAAATGCTGGCCTCCAGTGATATTTGGGGCTTATAAGTTGCATCACTCCCCCATTGCCATTATCTAGTACTGTTGAGAGCTGGATGTGATAATGTCTTTTGAAAGAAAGAGAAATCCTTTGCCTGTGTTGGAAAATGTTGCTATTGAGGTTTGAAGGCCTCCTATTTACTTCATGCTTTTTAATGCTCTTTAAAGCATGTGTTCTTTTAGACCAGTTTTCTGATAAGCTTTGTAAAAGTGTACTATCCAGAGTAGAAGCAGGTTTGGAAATGCAAACTAATGTACACTTAGACATCCAAGTGGGTGAATATAGCCATGCTTTCCCTGGAATGCTTTCCCTGCAGATCTATCCCAGATGGCTCCATATACCAGCATAGAAAATCAGAATCTATACTCAAGAGCAAACTCTGAGACTGGCACAATCCAAGAAGACTTTCTGGCTCTGGCTTTTTATTAATTTGGGACTCCAGCTGCCACGATCCTGCCCTGTGATTTATAAATCCAGTAGTCGGGCAGGGTGGGGGCTGGGCTGAGGGTTACCTCAATGAAATGTGCTAAATCTTCATTTAGTATGAGATAGTGATCTGCTCTCCTTCCAATATCAGAGTTCACGAACAGATTGTCATCATAGAGAAAAGCCTCACACGCAGGCAGAACTACACTCCAAACGTTAAGTGTTTAAATCGGTGGGACTTTCGCAGAAAACACCTCTAGCTCAGTTTCACTCTCCTTCCACGCTAGGCTGGGACCAGAGTACCGGAGAGGATAAGGGGGGAGCCCTAGAAGGAGCGGGAAGAACGCTTGCAGGGTGGCCATCACTCCCGCTTGGTGAGAGCTGCCCTTCTTGAAAATGTATTTCATTTTAGCCAGTGGGTGCCTTCCTTCCTCCCTCCCCCTCCATTGGTCAAGAGCAGATTTGAGGCACCCCTCCCCCTTCCATAATCCCCCTCATCCAGCACCCACCCCAGGCACTCAAATTTGCTCTTCTCCTGTCTATATGCAAGGAGAAGCAATAAACCAATCTGATTTTACTTCAGTTATTTAGAACTTCAAATGGTTCTTTCCTTTTCTGCTGGAGAGAGGAAGGAGAATTAACATAACCTGCTGGCAGATTTTTGGTGCTCTTCCAAAAAGGGCTTCACAGGAGCCCTTCTCAATGCAAAACCCATCAGGGTATCAACACTTTCAAACCTTCTAAGACAACTACCTTGTTTGAGAAACAAAGAAAGATAGGACCTATTTTTAGCTTTATGCACCTCTTCTCAGGTTCAAGCCTGGCTGAACTCTGTCCAGAAGCTCAATCGCTGCAGACATTCCTCTAAGAGCTAGCAGTACCTCTGGGCAGGCCTCACAACCAAGGCTGGCAATGGGCTGGGTAGGGGCTGAACTGAAGTTACCTCCTGCAGTGAGAAATTGGAAGCTGATGTCCTGCAACAGATACACATCCCTCTCTCCCTTCTTCCCTGATAACGCCTTACAGAGAGTTTTGAAATCTTGTCCTGTACCTTTTAAGCCAGTGTCTGTGACAGAGATAAATGGCAAGCCAGCTGACGAGTTCTGCTCTCAGAGGGCACTGAGTGAGCAAGGGGAGCAGTTAATAGGCCTTTGGTCAGTGGTTTCTGCATTGGGTGAGCAAGACATTGGACCAACAGCCAAGGAGATGTAAACCCATAAGAAAAGCCCTAAGGTATAGCATTTTTCCCCTAGGCAAGAAAGGTAAAGGAATATAGTGGTGCCAGATGAGGAAAGCCGTGTTCAGGAGATCTGAAAAGTACATTTCTGCCTTATCAGAAAATGTGGCAGACAGGCTTTATGTCAATATCAGTACACTGTGGTGTCTACATTTTGACAAAGACCATGTTCCAGTTAGGATGTGAGAGAGGGAGGGAACTGCACTTTGCTTCACCATCAGAACTCTGAGCCAAGTAATGAAATATTTAAACTATTTTATGATTATTTAAAATTTTTGTAACACTTAGAGGATATATTTTTATTTGAGGATAGACTGAGAAGCCACCATTTACATATTAACAAGTGAGTTCAACTTGAGGCACCGATGTAGACTAAATGGCTGCCATGTTCCTTAGACTCTGACATCTTTCATTTGTAGCATCATCTTCAGAAGTGTGAGTGTGTGGATGTCATCCACATGTCATCACACACACACAGTGTGTGTGACAACTGTCTGGAGATATTCCCTACGCTGAGCTTTCCCAGCCAGAAGGCCCTGGAAGCTGACTCACCTTCTTGGTCAGTGTCCTGCTGCTAAAGTATGGACCTCTCCATAATCATAAACTTCCTGTGAGCTGGGGCCAGCCTGGCACTGATGAAATTCCATTCCGTGACAAGGAAAACTCATTACGTTTTCCCCTTGAAATTGTTCCCCCAAAATCTCCTGAGATTACCTACTTGGTCATCCACTTGGGACTGAAAAATGAACCCCCTGAGAATGGCTGGATGGAAATCAGACTGCCTGCTTCCATCTAGGGGAAGGAGAGAAGAGGTGCTGCTATTTATAGGAGGATCTACATGGTGCCCTAGAAAGGGCTACAGAAACAAATTCTCAACAGGCACCTTCGAATCAACTATGAGTCATCAAAATGGGGGTGGCTGAATTTAAAGTGAAATGCATGCATATTCTAATGTTTCTTTCAGTGTTAATGGTTGCCTAAGAAGATAATAACCTATATTTATTGGCAAAATGGTCCTCCCAGGCCAACCTTTTT